>NW_003852451.1:705753-738361 GCF_000181295.1 Otolemur garnettii
GTGTGATGTGCACCTGTGTGTGTGATGTGCCTGAGTGACTGATGTGCATGTGTGTGACGTGTGCATGTGTGATGTGCACCTGTGTGTGTGATGTGTACCTGTATGTGTGATGTGCACCTGTGTGTGTGATGTGTACCTGTATGTGTGATGAGCACCTGTGTGTGTGATATGCCGCACATGAATGGCATGTCCCATGTCCCCAGCTGTTAGACTTGGGTAAGAGGGTATGGCTACAGGTAGTAGGGTACCCTGGAGCAGGGTGTGTGTGTTTGAGGGCAGGTCCCAGCAGTCAAGCATCATGTCTCAGGAAGGGCTGGCTCTTGTTACACAGGAGTGAGTGGTCTTGTTGGTGGGAGGAGGCAGGTAAGGACAGCATATGTCCCCAGGATGCCCTGAAACCACATCTCTCCCCTGCCCTGGAGGCAGCGTCTCTTCCTGTGTGTCCCTAATGTGCAGAACTGGCCCCAGTGCTATAGAGACCTGCAGGTGAGGGGCACCTACCTAGGCTGCCCGGGCCCTTGCTCCCTGGGGCTCCTTGGTGCTGGCCTCACATCCTCAGGGTCAGCAGCTCTCATCAGACTGCTCATCTCCTGTCTGGACCCCTCGGCCACTGCTCTTTCCTGAATAGCAGACACAGGTGTATGAACTGCAGAGCCACTGCAACTCCGGAGAGTTCATCACTCAAAATCCTGTCTTTTTAGTAAGACTTTTAGCATCTTTGCTTTAGGAAACTGCTTAAAACGCCTGCATTTTGTAACAGCTTGAGTGATGGCTGCACCACAGGTCCTGTGGCCACTGGTCTTGGGCTGTGAACTTTCAGGTATTGTGGGCTCTTGTATGAGAGGTGCCCACACCTCTGAGGTTTTCTGTAGAAAAATACTGATTTTACTTCCCGAAAATAAATATCAGAATGGTATTTGATGGAATAGAAGGGAAGGAGTGTAAAGTTACATTATGTTTTAGCTTAATTTTAAAAACACTTTTTAAAAATTTTTGTCCAGCTGCATAATGTACATGAAAGTGTTCACGGGAAGCACAGCCCCTTGGGAGCCGCTGCTCACCAGCCCTCACCTGCAAGTCCAAGTATGGGAGAAGCATAAGTCATCATCAGCCCAAATGCCATGTTTGCAGTAAAATGCAAAACAGGCCTTTTCTAATTTGTTTTAATTTAGTAACCAGCCATGTTAGCTATCAGTAATTAGTATTTGAATGCACTACCAATTAAATAATCTCTTCTGAAAATTACAGAATTTAGCCCATTTTATCATCAGGTACTAACAAGAGTGGCAAATGCAGAAATGATGACCATATTTACTATTTTTAAGTTCTGTGTTAGTGTCACTCAATGGTTGGTTCATTTTTAGAATGAAAATACATAAATGTTACTCCTCTTTGTCCTCTCTCTGAATACAGTATTTGTACATATACATGTTTGGCTACCTTGTATAGTATTAGCTAATTCGAATTAAAAAACAAAAATATGTAAAGGTTTAAAAACTTTTCTAGTGAAACAATTCTGTTACTCAGAAGATCTTGAATTTCACGAGTAGTCACTTAGGATATTTTGCTCTGTTAGTTTGAGGTACTGATGTATTTAAGAAAAGAAATGAAATGACTATTGGTACGATAAAACTCTAGCTTCCCCACCCCTCATTCTGCTCTGGCCACCACTCCTGAGCTGATGTGGGTCTGTCTCAAGCAGAACCTTATTGGGTGTGGGGCTCCCTCCTCTCTGCGGCAGTGTCAAGCCACAGGTACCTCCCCACTGAGTGTGTATTATCCTTGGATAATTATCTTGGATCGCTGCCGAGGGGTTCATTGAAAGCTCCGTTTCCTCTGAATATGCCTTTTATTGCACTTTGCCAATTTCTGGTGTGTACTATTTTATTGCCGTTCAGTACTAAATATTTTCTAGTTTTAATTATGAGAGAGAATGAAGCTTACAAAACAAGGAGAACTCCTAGCACATCCTGTTTACTGCCCTCTGTCTGGTCTTCATCTTATCCCTGCTGACCATGCCTCAGGGCTGAGACAGCATCTGTGTCTGGTGAGTACTGTGCTTGGTGCTCATGGGTGGCAGTCGCACTTGGCTTTTTCCTAGGTCAGTCTGTCCCTATGCTCTGTCCCACAGGTTCTTTTTTTTTTTTGAGACGGAGCCTCAAGCTATCCCCCTGGGTAGAGTGCTGTGGCATCACGCACACAGCAACCTCCAACTCCTGGGCTCAAGCGAGTCTCCTGCCTCAGCCTCCCAAGTAGCTGGGACTACAGGCGCCCGCCACAACGCCTGGCCATTTTTTGGTTGCAGCCATCATTGTTGTTTGGCGGGCCCGGGCTGGGGATTCAAACCCGCCACCTTAGGTGTATGTGGCTGGCGCCTTAGCCGCTTGAGCCACAGGTGCCGAGCCTGTCCCACAGGTTCTATAGATGGAGTTCACTTCAGTCCTGTGCAGTGAGACATTTCAGATTACAACAGAATTTCTCCAGACAGAGTCAGGGCCAGGATCTTAGAAGGAACCACACCTCAAGGGAAATAAGTGTCTGGGTCTCACCTGTGACAACCCAGGAACCTGCCCAGTGTGTTTTGGGGTTTGATAATTGGCAGATTAATAACTTGCCTTAACTATAAGTTCCTTATTAAGAGGTATCTTTCAGGTGATTTTTTGAGTATGGCTCATGACCTATACTTCCAAAATGAAGTTTGGTATGTTAATATTGTGGTCTTGGATCCTTGATCATCTTATAGTTCTGTGTCTCTTGGCAACATTACACATAGAGAAAATAGACATTGATAGTCTTAAGGTCAAAATGTGTTCTCATTCATTTCTTCATATGAAAGTTTTTTTTATTAATTTTTCTTATACATGTGTATATTAGGTTTCCACTTTTGCCTTTACAGAATTAAAAAGGCTAAATTTAATGACAATAACAATATTTAACATAAGGACTGAGAACAAAAACCTCATAAAGAACGAATAAAGATAAATACATTCAGAAAAGAAATCAGACGATTGTTGCAACAAAATATTAAGCAATAATAATAGTAATAATGTGAAGAAAGTTCTATCTAACATTCACATTGTCATATAGATGTTATAGAATACTTTGATCAGTTAACTTCTTATTATTTTGTTTTTTTCCAAAGTCTCAAAAAATAGACAACTAATGTTTATAAATGAAAGTAACAGATAATTTCAAAAACACAGAACATGCCAAATCTTATAGACAATAGAAAAATAAATACTTCAAAATCATTCTACTTAATCTGGATACACCTGATCATCTGGAAGTTTTTGGAGTCCATTTCTTAAATCGTTAAACATAAGAAAAAAGATTGTGATAATTTCTTACTATAGATTAGGATGTCATTCGATATCATTTGTATAATGCTGATTAATGCAGCTGTTAAAAGCACGTCTTGATTCCCCTTACGTTATAGGGCTCATCGTTTGCAACCCAACACTCCCAGGCTTATAATCTCTTCCTAACTTCTGCTGTTGGTGATGGGATGAAGCTGTGGGATCTGAGAACCTTGAGGTGAGGCCCAGCTGGGGTCAGTCTGTGCACAGTGACTGTCTGATTTGTGTACAGAAAATGTGGGTGTACCTTTGGGATGTGAAGTGTCAGGCTCTGGTCTCCCTCTGCTAAACTTGGCTTAGAGTAAGCACAGGCTGCTCCTGCGTGTCAAGATGTCCTCAGGAGGGCCCTTACCACAAGTGGAGCTGGTGGGACTGAAAGTTGCTCTGGGTGAGTTGGTGGTGCCTGACCTGAAGGCCTGTGCCCCACTGTGGACTTTTCAGCACTGCACACTCAGGCCACACTGCATCTATTTGTAAAATACTTTTCTTTCTTCAGTAATAAGTTAACCTTAGATTACTGTAACTTTTTTATTTCGTAAAGACTTTAATTTTTTTTAACTTTTGGCTCTTTTGTAGTAATAGCTTAAAACTAACAGCTGTACCAAATACTTTCTTTATTTATATCCTTGTTTAATAAGCATTTTTCTATTTTTAAAATGTTCTTTCACTTTTTAAACTTTTTTGGTGAAAACTAAGACACAAATAGCCATATCAACCTAGGCCCACACAGGGTCAGGGTCACTATCTCCACCTGCACATCTGGTCCCACTGGGAGGTGGTCAGGGCAGAGACATGCATGATGCTCTTGTCTCCTGTGATGACAGTCCTTCTCTGGAAACCTCCAGAGACCTACCTGAGGCTGTTTGACAGTGACTTTCTTTTTATAGGCAGAAGGAGATCAGTCTAGAACAGTGGTTCTCAACCTTCCTAATGCAGCAACCCTTTAATACAGTTCCTGTGGGTTGCGACCCACAGGTTGAGAACCGCTGGTCTAGAACAATGTCCACTGCAATCATTGCACAGTGGTTTTTTGTTTCATGTATATCTTTACTGAAGCTTTTCTGTAGTTAGATGTTTAGATATACAGACACCACTGTTACAGTGGCCTGCAGTATTTGGTACTGAACTGGTCTCATGGGTTTGTAGCCCAGGGGCACAGGCTGTTCCTCGCCACCTGGGTGTTTGGGGCTGTGCTGTCAGGGTGTGTGCACCTGCACTCAGTGGGGTCCACACAGGGGAAACCACCTGATCACCCGTTTCTCTGAGTGCATTCCAGACATTAAGCAATGGCCATCAGCTTAGTACCTGACAGCCATCCAGCAACATCTGGTTGCTAGTGACAGGCATTTAACGTGCAGCTTCAGAGGGTGGCATGTTTTTCCACCTGGCTTTCCCATCTTGTTGCCCACCCTCCCCATGGCCTGCCAGGCCTCTGGCTCATTCAGCAACATCTGCTGCATCACCCAGTAGAGAACCCTCTGGCTCTTGGGCTGCTTCTGAGCCCAGTCCTTTCATACCTAGTGCTTCTCAGGTGCCAGGCGCTGTTTCAACTCCTCTGAGCCATGCCACACTTGAGGACAGAGAGCATGGGGCTGACAACACCCTCAAGGCCCTTTGGTGAGAATGGGGCTGAGCTGGGCCTGGGCTTGGGCCCGGCCCTAGCGCCTGCTCTCAACACCACTCCCCAAGCCTCTTCAGGGGCACGGACAAACCATGTGATTATAGGGGTGCTTGTGGAAGGTGAGTGAGCGCAGCAGGGCATGAAGCTGTACAATGTGTCCCCAGTTTTGTAAAAAGGAAAAAACCTATATGTGTACAGAGAAGAGCAGGATGCCCACTATGCCTCCGGGCTGCCATTTGACCCCATTTTCTTGTGCTTCTTTTCTTTTTGTAGTAAAAGAAGAATATAAAAATAAAAAAATTAAATTAATGTAGAACATTAATGTGAAAGATAAAAGTAAATGTGTGACAAATATTGTGACATTTCCACACAGGTTTGATATCTTTTCTCAGGATACAACACAGCTCATATTATTTTCTAAAACCTAGGTCACCATCTATGGACTTTTTCTAGCTAGAATTATCCCTACAGAATTAGCATGGCATAGGACACAGCAGGTATTCAATAAATTAGATACTGACTTTGATAGGCAGGATGAATAAATTAAGACATTATGTAGCCAAACATGATGTTCTGTCACAGTTGCACACACGTATACCATGTGAAGAGTCCATGTGAACAGGCGCCAGTGTTCCAAAGCTGGGTAATCCAGGTACACCATCTCCACGTCATTCATTTAGAGTCTGTCATGCATATTTGATTAATTTTACATGTTCATATGAAATATAAAATATTTTATATGTAAGCATGTTAAATCCTATTTAAGTAAAAAGATGGTATCTATCCTGACAATTACATATATTAAACAATGAAGTTGATATATATTTCCATGTGTGTACTTGTACTAGAGATTCTGTAGAAAAAGTAGCATGAATTCCCTGACATTAAAAAAAAAACCCTTTTTACATCACACTTTGTGAAACTTAACCACCCTTGGTAGAGTGTTGCACCTCCCAAAAGTCTTCAAATAATTTATGATTTTAGAAGGTTTGTTTTTATAATTTTAAGTATCACCAGAATATGTTTATAATTTAATCTTCTTCATATACAAAAAGTTCATTTCCTGTTAGTTTTGTCATCTCTGGCAATTTATGACCTTGAAGAGTACTTGAGTTATTTGTAAAGGACTCCAGAATAACACATGTACCATTTAATAATCCTCACATGTCAAATACTTCTTCACTATTAGTTCTTTTCGGAAAGAAAAGCAACAAGGTGGTTTCTTTCCTCTGATTTGTGCTGAAGTTAGAAAGTCATCTTTTCTCTTTGTAGGTGTGAGCGCCACTTTGAAGGGCACCTGAACCGCTGCCACCCCTGTGGAGCTGCCTTCAGCCCCTGCGGGCGATTCGTGGTGTGTGGTGCTGAGGACAGACACGTAGGTGCTGATGGCAGGTGTTTATGGTGTAGGCTGTTTGCTGTTGTTGAATACCTGGATAAAAAATCTATTTGTTTGGCTACTGGTCAATATTTTGTGACTCTCACAAAGTAATATTACTTCAATAATTGTAATGTGTGAGGGATGAAGGACTCTCAAGTTTTCCTAGTGGTACATGATAAACACTAATCATTAATTCATTTCTTTATTCATTTTTAAATTATTTCAAAATACTCTCCAGTGCTTACTATGTGAAAGACATTGCACTGCATGCTGTATTTTTACTATGAGATGACAAGGTTAATTACTAAAATGCCAGATCCTATCTGCCTACCTGGAGCATTCCTTTCCCTTGTTCTGTCCTTGGGGATGCAGTGTTCACTTGGAAGGGATTGCCTGCTCCTCCACCAATACACCTCATACCCTGGACACATGTCCTGTGGTGGATTTGGAGCAGATGCTAGTAAATACCCATTTGTCTTTACTGTGTTTAAAGAGGCCTAGGATTAGTTTCCGAGGGCTGCTGTAACAAATTACCAAAAACTGGGAGGCTTAAAACAACAGAGTCTGAAGGTAGGTGAGAGCCGGGAGCTTCTGTAGGGGCTGAGGAGCCACTGTGGGTTTCTCCCAGGCTAGAGGCCAGGTCACTCCTCTGAGGGTCTCACATCTCCGGCCCCTTCTCTTGTGAGGACACTTGCTGTGGTTTGAGTGTTTATCCCTCCAACACTCGGAATGTAAGTGCCATTGAGCAATTTCAGGAGGTGAGTGGGGGGATCCTCCTGAGGATGGGTGGGATAAATGCTGTCACAAGGTGGCGAGTCCATCATGCAGGAACTTAGGGTGACAGATCTATGTTGGGACACATACGTCACTTCATGGCACTCCACTCATGGAATAGAGTTTTCTGGTAGTTTAAAAAGATTGAATGAAGTGTGTGTCTGTGTATTAATGGATGGTATTTTTCTGAAGTCTACTTTGCTATAAACACAACCACTCTTATTTTGATTAGCATTTAACATGTTATATCTTCCTCTAAGCATTATTTTGATTTGTCCATATCATGACATTTAAATTTGTTTTTTTGTTTTAGAAAGCTCAAGTTGTCTTGTTTTTTTTAACGAATGTGACAGTCTTGTAATTGGCAGGTTCAAACCATTTACATTTAGTGTAATAGTTGGCCTGTGTGGGTGCAGCAGGTTCATACCATTTACGTTTAGTATAATGGTTGGCCTGTGTGGTTACAGCAGGTTCACACCATTTACATTTAATGTAATGGTTGGCCTGTGTGGATGCATTAGGTTCACACTGTTTATATTTAGTGTAATGTTGGCCTGTGTGAGTGTAGAAGGTTCACACCATTTATACTTAGTGTAATGGTTGGCCTGTGTGGGTGCAGCAGGTTCACACCATTTATATTTAGTGTAATAGTTGGCCTTTGTGGGTGCAGGTGACCCTTTTATTGCTTGTGCCTCTGTTTTCACCTTTCCTACTTCCTTTCAGACTGTTTTTTAGAATTCTATTTTACTTTTCATATTTCTTGAACTGTATGTCTTCATACAGTAGCATGTATGTATGTGTATGTGGTGGTTCTATGGGTCACCATGGAAATACCTGATATTTTATCAGATTCTTAGAGCTGATATTTTATTAATTCCAGTGAAATGTAGAAACCTTACCACCATATTGGTCTCCAATAGACTTTCCACATTATATTGTCATTGTTGTATGTGTCGTATATACATGTGTTCAAAACTCTGTCAAATAATGTTATAACCTTTAAATTTCAAGCATTATACACATTTTAAAGGAATTTAGAGGAATATGATAGGGTAATATATTTACCTAGACACTTAACCATTGCTGTACTTTTTTTTATTCCTTAAGTTTCAAATTTCCCTTCAGCGTGATTTCTCTTATGGCCTGGAGAATTTTCTTTAGCATTTGTTTTAGTGCAGCTCTATTGGCTGTGAATTCTCCCAGTTTTCTTTCATCCTAAAATATCTTCATTTTGCCTTCATTTCTAAACTTCTTTTCACTGGGATGGAATTCTGATTTGACAGTTCTTTTGTTAAAAATGCTATTTTACTGTTTTCTGGCTGAAGTTGTCCCAATTGTTGTTTTCCTATATGCTTAATTAGTTTTTCTGGCTGCCTTCAAGATTTCTTTCTTAACTTCATTTTTTAGAAGTCTGATTTTTAAGTGTACCAGGTAAATGAAAATACAAATACAGCAGATCACGTGATCTTGACATCACAAAAAGCACAATTCAAATAAGAAACATAACAAGGCAAATGCTTTATAATGCAAAATGCTGAAATTCACAATGAAACTATTTATTCATATCAAATCATTCAGGAAAATAAACAGAAATTTCACAAAGTAGAAACCATGAAAAACAAAATAGTGAAAAGCCCAACATTAATAATGGAGACTTACCCATCCCACTCAGTCCTTGGCAGTCAAGAGCACAGAAACCACAGGCAGTGGAAGCCTGAGCACCGTCCCCAGTGGCACATGCGTGCCCAGCTGTGTGTTCAGCCACCAGCAGCCATGCGTCCCTAGCAGTGCGGTCTGTCACAGGTGCGTGCATGTCCCCAGTAGCTCATTCTGTCACCAGCAGCGCCGTCAGTCAGCAGCAGTGCATTCACCCCTAGCAGCGTGTTCCCCCACCAGGAGCACAGTCTGTCACAGGTGCGTTTTCTCTCACCAGCAGTGCATTTGTCCCCAGCAGCACAGTCTGTCATGGGTGTGCACTGCAATATGTGCCCACAAGGAAGTCACCTTCTTTCTGAAGGCACATACAACTTATATGAGCAATGACAATGTGTAAGAGAAAAGCTTAATACATTAAAATAAGAACAAAAACATCAGCATTCTCTCAACATAATGCAGTCATACTGTAAATTGGTATTAAGAGAAAAAAATAAAAGGTTCCCTCTATCTAGATATTAAAATTATATTGAACAGCTCTCAGTGTGAAAATGTGAAACAAAATATGAAATTAAAGAATTTCTTAAAAACAACAATATATCTAACATGATATTGTTGGGACCAAAATCACTGCTGAGAGACCACCACACACATGCGAAGACAACGAAATACTTTATTTGCAAGCATATGCCTGGGTCACTCCACCCTACAGCATAGCCAGGGGAAGGGCAAACCCGAAATGAAGTGAGGGGAGGTTTTTAAAGTGTATAGAGGAATTTCATTGAGCATTTTGTCAGGAGGGATTGCCATTGGCTGAGCTGTTGTCCAGGGATGCTTGGCACCACCTGATACGCCAGAGGTGCTATAGGGTGGGTTTATGGTTAGGGACTTTCCAGAGGAGGGTTGCCTGTCCACTTCTAATAGACTGGCTCTATCTGGGCTGATTGACCTTGCTGAGGGAGGGGGAAGCTGGTCCCCTTCAGACTGGCTGCCAAGAAGTGCAGAGGAGGGAGCCAGTCACTTTTTGATAAACTGATTCCTCCTGGGCAACTTTGCCCAGGAGGGGTATGGGGAGTTAGTTCCAAGATGCAGTTACATTAACCTCTTCATTCCCAAATGGAGTTACATTAACCTCTTCATTCCTCCCTGAGCTTGTTACTATCTGGGCCTAATCATGGGTCCAGGGGAGTTCAGGATGCAGGGGCTAAAGGTTAGGGTGAGAATGAGGAGTATTATGGGACTAATGAGGGAATATTTCAATATCAGTTTGTTTCTGCAGGTGTTCATAGTAATTACTTTTTGGCACTGAGGTTTTAGGGACTGTGACTTTTCTTGGGTTCTCTACTCAGGCCTTAATAGTACAGTGGTGGTGGTTTAATATACATACAAGTTTTTACTTTTTCCTGTGACATTTTCCCTCCCTTTTCCCAAAGTTTAAAGTTTAATTAAGACAAGTCAGTTGAGGAGTTTCCTCAGGCTTCAGCCGTGCGTTGACCAGCCAGCTTCTAGTATGTGGCTGGAGCAGGGCATGTTGACTATTTTAAAAGTTACCTTTATTTTTCAAGGGGCAGTGAAGTTTTATTCAGTCAGCTATGATGACTCTAGGTGAGGATTTTTTTTTTTTTTCATTTTTACTGCTGTGCGTGTGGTCAGGATGATGGTGGAAAGTTCTTTTTACCTTGGTTTCAGGGGGACCGGTTTCTGATTCTAGACTTAGACTTGGTCTCTTTGATCTTCCAGAGAGAAAGGATGTACAGAAATAAAAGACTAAACAGAACATGGTTAATTACCTCAGTGGAGATTCTCCTTGCTACTCTTCCTAGGGTTTTTGTTGTTGTTGTTGTTGTTGTTGTTCAGTCTTTCCTAGTTTTTTTTAGGAGTTCTTGTTGTATTGCGGAGAATTGACAGAGGCCTTTTTTGGAACAATACCAGTGTCAGGGCCCATATCTAATTAAGCTTTGCTTCCTGGCAGAGTTTATCAATTTTTGTTTTTTTAAATTTTTTTATTAAATGATAACTATGTACATTAAGGCAATACTGGGGTACAGTGTGGTGTTTTCATACAATTTGAAATATTTTCATCAAACTGGTTAACATAGCCTTCATGTCATTTTCTTTGTTATTGTGTTAAGACATTCATATTCTACTCTTAGAAAGATTCACTTGTACCCTTGTTTTTTTTTTTTTTTTTTTTTTTTTTTTTGAGACAGAGCCTCAAGCTGTCACCCTGGGTAGAGTGCTGTGGCATCACAGCTCACAGCAACCTCCAACACCTGGGCTCAAGTGATTCTCCTGCCTCTGCCTCCCAAGTAGCTGGGATTATAGGCACCCACCACAATGCCCAGTTATGTAACTGGCTGAGTCCAAAGTTTATCCTAAAAAGAGACTGAATTCTCTTGTTGCTATTTTTTGGTTGCAGCCATCGTCATTTGGTGGGTCCAGGCTGGATTCGAACCTGCCAGCTTAGGTGTATATGGCTGGCGCCTTAGCCACTTGTACCTTGTAAGATAAACCATAGAAGTGATCCCTCCAATCACCTGGCTTTTAAATTCTGGAGAAATCAAGGAAAGAGAAAAATACATGTTTCAAATTCTGCTCATAAGTACATAAATTACTTGAAAAGCTATAAATAGCTCAAAAGACAGAGAATTATTTTCTTGACTTCTGGAAAACAGGATATAGAAAGAATTAATAATATTTTGAGCAAAACCTATACAACAAACTAGCCTAGTTCCATGTAATTGATTTTTGTTTTGTTTGAAGTTAGGTTAGCAATATGTACAGATACATTAACTTTTTAATGAAAGTTCTAAGAATCTGCTTTTAGCCCGAAGGTACTCAATTTCTAAAGACATCAGGAATTTGAATCTGAGAGAATTCAGTCTCTTTTTAGGATAAACTTTGGACTCAGCCAGTTATATAAAAAACATTTTTTTTAATGAATTAAAATTATTATTGACAATATATGTTAGGACAGACCAATGTCTTATACATTAGGATAAATCAATGCTTTATAGTATTGGAACATATTTATAACCATAATTTATACAAAATTAATTATCATTTTATATTTGACAATGTTTCCTATATATTTTTAATAAATAAGTTCAATTTGTTTTTCTGTGTTTTTCAGTGGTTTTAATATTTTAAAAAGACCAAATTTAGAGTTGTGTTTTTTTGTTTTCTGGGCTGAGTGGGTGCCAAGCCTCAAATTTAGAGTTTTGATTTTGGAAGTTTTGTCAAACATTAAAGGTTTAAAATATTGGTTTAAATAAGATTACATTTCAAAAGATTTTAAAGGAGATACATAGTCAAGTGGATCACATGTAAATTCTTTCACAAATTCTCCTTTATGAGCTTTATCTAACCTGCACAGACAATCTACAAACATTCTAAACTTTCTTTGACTTTTGTCCTGTCTTTCACTTTCTTACACAATTATTCTTTTTCAGTACAAAATTTATCACACAAGATTCTTTCTTTATATCATGCCATTTTCCTTTTTGTCTAACTTCTCTTACTTTTAAAAACTCATTTTTCACAAAACAGAATCTTAGTTCCTTATGAAGTTACTCATTTACTTGGCCAAACTGATGCTTAGAAGGTTTAAAAAGCAAGAATCTTATCTTTTGACAAAGACTCAGTTTTCTTAACAATTTAAACAATTAAATTCTTACATTTTACAAAGGAGAGACATTTTATGAAATGTAACATTGATATAGGATTTTTTACTCAGGGTTGCACAGGGAACCTCTTTTTTCAGGTTTAGATGAGCTCAGATATCAGACTCCCATTTTTAGGTACAAATTTTCGGAGCCCCAGCAAGGTCATGAATAAAGCAGTCTGAAACTTTTTGGCTGGCTCCACCCAGACTAAGGAGCACATAATATTCTCTCTAGATAAAAACCAAAGCAAAGACCTAATGACCTTGTCTAATGTGGAGTTGCATTCATTTATTTGTTAGGACACTTATTTAGTTTGTAAAGGTATTTTTTTTTATTATTATCTACCAAGTTCTGGCCAAAATATTTCTCAGGGTTGATTATTTATTTCTAGACAAAGGACTCATGTAGGAAACTTTTGACCTGGGCCTCTTCTCTTTTTTTAGAGGCTGTCTATCTTGGAGACCTGTTGCTGATATTATTATAGTCCTACAAAGCACAAGATTTACATTCTTTCTCCCAGATTTTTAAGGGCCATTCAGAGCTCACTAGACTGCCCGGACCGCAACACTTAAGGCATGGCCCCTCTGCCAATAGCTCTGGCACTCTTTACTCCTCTGCATGACCCTCAGTTCAAAATCCCATTTTATCACTGATCTGTGGCCTGCAGGCTCAATTTTTAAATTCCTGAAACCAAAAACTCACTGAAGAAATTCCAGTAACAAAACTATAAAAACCTTTTCTAATGTCAAGACCCACATGGCCACATGGCTGCCACCAAAGACAGAGTGGAAAACCTGGAACTTTCAGTTTTTCTTAAAATAGCCAGGGGGTAAAGTTGGAGCCGGGAAGAAGGGCACACTCACACATTTGTTTTACCCCATGAATGAGGGGTAGGCGAAACCCCACCTATTGTTACCCATCTCAGTTATTCTCCAAGCACTCACATGTACCCATTTTTTTTAAAACTTGGGCAGCCTCGATACCCCACTTGAGCTGCCACTTAGCTATAGGAGGCAAACTAATACTCCTCCAGGTCCTGTGACGGGAGTTTCAACTCCACTCTCGGAGTTCTTCTTAGTCACACCACATTCACACACTCTCACACACTTTTCAACAGACCTGCTGGTGATCTAATGCCCAAGGAAGTGATCAGGCTCCTCTTCCACTAAAATTGTAGTGGGTTTTTCAGATTAATTATACCTTGCTTTAGACATCTCCCTATGTAGGTACCTGTTCCTGCATGCTAATTCCTCCTGGTGTTTGACTCCTTGAAGACCCACCAACAGGGGTCCCTTCTCAGCCCAGTCGAGGCGTCCACACAGGGAGGCCAAATTGCCTCCCTGGCACACTCAGTGGTTCACGTCAACCAGGTCAATCAGGGGCCCTCACATGGGTGTCCAGAGGGTTTGAATCATGTGGGAGATGCTAGTCCAGCCCCTATAGAACTACAGGAATGATTGGAATTTACACTTAAAACATAAACTAACAGACATACATTCAAAAACTTGCTGCCGCCCTGGAGGACGGTATTAATTCAGCTGTCCAGGGGGACTCTAATCCCCTGAGCAGATCAACCAAGTAAACAAAAGACTGCCCGGTGGGACTCTAGCCACCTGAGCAGATCAACCAAGTGCCCACCACAACGCCTGGCTATTTTTTGGTTGTAGTTGTCATTGTTGTTTGGCAGCCCAGGCTGGGTTCAAACCCGCCAGCTCCAGTGTATGTGGCTGGCCCCCTAGCTGCTGAGCTACAGGCACTGAGCTGTAGTAAAGCATTATTCCAGCACGCACATGATTGGGGCCATGTCCTCATCTTTTGCCTGAAAAGATGTTTCTTCCTTGTTTTTCTCCCCCTTTTCTCAGGCCTTAGAAATTTGGTTTTGGAACAAGATTTACTTGCATGCGTCCTACTTCAAGTCACACTAGCTTCTTGGCACATGTCAGTCGTGGCTTGTTTCTCTTCTTCAGAGAGAAAGTGCTTTGTGAATCAAATTATTACCTCTAAGTAAAACACTTTTGTTGACATCTAGATTATAAATTGAATAATTTGCAGGGTTAGTGGTCACCATCCCACTCTATTATGCAAGAATCACAACACTGTAGGAACATGGCTTTGTGAAGTCCACATGTGAAATAAAATACTTCTGCCATCCAGGGCTGGGAATCACTGTCTCACAGTTAAGGTCATCATCAAAAGCTTTGTGTGCCTCAAGAACCTCCTGTACCAAGATATATTTCATGTAATTTCATTTTTGTGTAGAAAATAATACACCCAGCTTTTAGACAGGGTCTACTTAGCCTTTTTTTATAATATAATGGTGGCATTTTATGTTTATTTTGAGATTTCATACAAAAGTTAAATATTAAGAAGGGCTTTTCAACAAGAGGTAATTATGTAATTGAAGCTGATACATAAAAATAGAGCTCAAATACACAGAGCCAAATAGTGAAGCCATGGTTACCACAGGGGAGGATGGGGAGAGGGACGGGAGAAGTGGATCTGATGACACAGAACAGCCAGTGTGCAGGGCAGGGCAGGTCCAGGGTCTGATGTTCAGTACAGAGAGGAACATACATATAGTTGTGCTGTATTAGGTTTTAAAAATAAATAAATATATTTTAGCTGCTCTTGCCACACAAAAGCAGCATAAGTTGGCAGACGTGTTAGTCTGCTCACTGCAGTGACCATGCTATCCATATGCATCTCATAACACTGTGTCACCCATGAATGTATGCCATATAATTTATTTGGAAAGAAGTGTTTTTGTGGAAAAAGAATCACTTTGACATCTTTCTTCTGCTGCAGTGTGGCATTTGTCTTCATTACTGGAGAAGTTCAGAGAATATGAGGGCTGTCTGCTAACCACCCAGACCCGTACTATGAAAAATGGACATGCGTGGCTGGTTACTTTGCAGACAGCCTGTTGACACATGCTGTCACTTAACAATTATGTCGTCCCTCAGCATGGTATCCCTGTGCTGGATTTTGTCACCAAAATAAAGCAGTTTTTGGTGCCAAAAATGTAGACAGGTTTTAAGATAGGGAAAAACTGTTAGAATTGTAATGTTCAAGTCACGTTTGACTTCTGCAATTATAAGAGGCACAAGGTACAACATACAAGATATCAACATGATATACTGAGTGTTTCAATTTTAATATAGTTTTTTTCTTTCTTAAAACATGTCCACATTTTCTCAGCCCCCTCTCACATATATAAAATGCCATTAGAGGAGAACTTATTTATCAATAGACAGGAAACATTTCAAAGCATTTGAATTGCTCAAATTCTGAGCTGACTAGTAGGAAGCAAAGTATTGTCTATATAATTCTCTCTTGTTTATGGGTAAGGAAATAATAGCATCATTTTTTCTCACTCAATTTGGGACTTCAAGGAAAGGTTAAATTATAAAACCTACACACCTTCCTTAAAGCAACTCATCAATTGTAAACATTCCCTTAAAACTATTGAGTGGGTGTTATGGAGTCTTGTGATAGGAGATTGAAAGTTTAAGTTCACTAAGACATTCAAAAAAGAAGATGCATGGTTTATGGCCATAGTTCCGCAGCTCCCATGGCATTTTGTTGCATGGGTCAGCAGTTGCTGTCACACTGGGTCAGCTGTGGACCACACTGACCATGAAGGGCTCTGCATGGGGTGGGGGTGGGGGGTCAACTCCCCGCTCGATTGACACAGAATGCTATCTCGTCCCACAGGCTTACGTGTACGAGCTGGGCTCAAGCACTTTTTCTCACCGACTGGCAGGGCATACAGACACTGTCACCAGTGTGGCCTTCAACCCGTCTGCACCCCAGGTACGGTGTGTGTGTGTGGGGGGGTCGTCTCTGCTGCATGCAGGGCTTATACCAGCGTTGTTGTATCTGTCAGACTTTATTTTGGTGGAATTTTATAATATTTAGGGTCACATACCAGTTTCCACTGAGTACAGGGAGAACTTAGGAATGAAATCTCCTCTGTAGTTTAGGCCTGTGCTACTCCTTGCCTGTGGCTGTATGGTGTGAAACACAGGAAAACACAGAGACACCTGTGGCCACATACGGCTACATGTACACTGAGATGAACACCGTGGCTAACACTGCAGAGAGCAAGGGGGCAGTAAGAGTAGAACTTTGAAGTTGTCAAGGAAAGAATTTGAATATGGAACAAAACCACAGGATTTAAAGAAACCATCTATATTAGGAGCAAAGATGGAAAGACAGTAACATTTGCAAATCAATCGTATAGAAAATGAATGGCCTTGTGTTAATGTCAGGGGAGATGTTTGTGGGAGAGACAAAAGTATTAAGTGTCACACTTGAGTATTTGGGACTATCAGCTTCATTTTCTGTGGTTGGGATGGGGGCTTTGATTGTGAGAACAGCCTCGTTGTGGGACCCTTCTCAGTACCAAGGTGTGTGACTGAGGGTGGCACACCCCTGTGTCTCTCCAACCTTCTTTCCACTGAGCAGTGTGGGGTTGCTGTCCAGCGCCTGGTGCCGTGCCTGCCACGTGTTTACCTCTGTGTATGGAGTCCTGAAAACATAAATAAACATAAGCCAATAAATCCTGTCCCATTGCACTGTGACTGGAAGGCTCCCAGCACCTGCTTCCATCAGGACCTGGGTTTTTCTCTGCGGCCCCTGCAGGAGCGGGTCCCCGCCGGGCCAGTGCTGAGAAGCTGCCTTCACTGGCGCTGAGACTGCCACTCACCTGCGAGGCTCTTCTTGGTGACGTTTGCTGCCATCGCCTGCTCTGAAGTGTCTAGTGCTTTGTTTTAATTTCTTTTGAGGAGTCCTGTGAGTAACATTCTAAATGGAGGCATGGTCACTAATGAAAGGAGGAGAGAAAGAGCTGCTGGCAGGTGGGGTGCAGATGGCAGCTGCTCTGAAGACTCAGCACTTGGTATCTGACCAGCTCTTAGAGTCAGTGAGCTGAGAGAGCTTTTCGAATACTTAAAAACCTTTGATTAGAAAAAACATGTGTGGCCTCCAAGATTATCTGAGTAACTGAAGGAAATAAATGTGCAGTTAGGCAAGAAGGGCAGGAGCCCAGGCTGCCAGGCTGCTGGGATGGGAGGAGGCACGGGCACCCTGGGCTCCAGGGGAGGCCACCGTGAGCCAGCAGGTGAGCTGAGTGTGATCCTGGCCTCGTGGAGAGCAGGTGAGGAGCAGGAGGAGGAGGAACTGGAGTGAGGGTGAGACGACCATGTACTGGGGCAGGAGCTCGGGCCCAGGGCCAGGTGGTGCACCTGGGCTGCTGGTGGAGGCTCCCTTTCCCGCTGTGTGGCCTCTCCATGGAGTGCTCAAGTGACCTGGGCACAGGACAGGTGGCTTCAGGAACGAAGCAAAGCAAATGAGACAGAGACTGAGCAGGAGGGTGCAGAAGCCGCACAGAGGCCCCTGGCGTTGGTGCCAATCGCCACGGCTGGACCAGGAGCCTCCCTGGGGGGTGCACACTTTTGTACTGCTAGAAACACAGCAGACACTTAATAGGGCAGTTTACTGAGTGAACGGATGCGTTAAGATAATAATAACATACCAACATTCTATGTTTATATGTTTTCCATGATGCAAAAAATTCCATCTCTGACAACTTTTATATTTGCAACTAGACAAGTATAATTGTTGGTTCCTTATGAACTTTTAGAATTTCCTCTTCTTTGCTGCTCTTTTTTTCCTTCCCCCCCCACTTTCTCCTGCGTGTGCCATTTAGCTTCCTGTCGGCTTCCTCCCAGGACAGTATATCAAACAACTGAACACAGTTTTAATTTTCATAGACAGAATTAAAATCATTAGTTGGCATGACCTGCAGTAAGTTAAAGTATGTTTTCTGATCACCAAGTTTTCTCAGGTTTGGGAAATATTAGTAGTTACTGAACTATGTGTCACCTACATAGTTAAATGGAATAAAATTAAGATTTTCAAATAACCTCAAAGTTTCTGTTAAAAATAATCATGGTAATGCAGCAGTTAGGGTGGCAGGGTGTCCCTCTGTGGAACGTCTCCCCTGTAACAGCAATGAGAACATTCACAGAAAAGGTCAAAGTCCACTCTGTTAAGCCTCTGGAAATCAGCAAAAGACTTGCAACAATCCGTTTATTCAAAGAAAAAAATGGCTAAGTCTTGTAAAAACAATGACTTTTGAAGTTTATGCTGCATAATTTAATGAAAAGGGAGGGCTTGGCATGGGGGAGCAGAAGCAACTCCCCTAGGAGGCACAGGTGGACCTGGGGCTGGGGCCGCCCTCCACGGGTCCTCTCAGTGGTGCCTGGGCACCACAGTTCTGAGAGGAAGGTGGACAGTGCCGGTGCTCTCCACACAAGCCCAGTTTACTCCGACGTGATGTGCAACCACACACACGAAGGGCGGCACTGCGTCTGGTCAGAGCTGGTGCTGTACACACCTAGTGCGCCCCCTTAACAGACCGGCCAGGGAGGGACCTCTGGGGCACGACAATTTTGGTGAGTGGAGCTCTGGCGGGGTGGCTGATTCCTGTATCAGTTATGACCACCTTTTCAGAGTTTTGTAGCACAGGTCCAGACCAACCAAGTTCTGACTGGTTCCAGTAATGTTCTGTCTTTTTCCCACACCTCCCGTGAATTTGATTTAAATAATATTATGATAAATTGTCACCTCCACAATTACTATTTTTTCAAAATGGGATGTTTTGCTGGATTTTTTTAAAGGCTTCTTAGTATTATATCCTGATGCTGAGACCTTTGATCTGTACCCTGAGTCTGTGATCAAGCATATAGCTGGCGCCCTTGGGCTGCGTCCCTCACAGGAGCAGGAAGGCCTGAGCCCTGCTGACTGCTTGTGAGCTTGCTGTTCCCTGGTGAGGAAAGACACATGGACACATATCTGAGTGCAGGTTACACCAGCCCTTTGCTGGCCTTCGGGCTTGTGAGGAGAAGCTCTGTAGAACCAAGCTCAACCAGTGAGCAGAGCGCCCATAACATATGCAGAGAGGGTTCGCAGTGGGGAGCTCAGAGCTCCATTTGTTTCTGTAAAACAAATGTTTATTGGGCTGTGGAAGTCTTTTTTTTTTCTTAACCTCAATCTCCCTGGGTCATTAAGATAAAGAAGGATCATTAGAACTACTGGTCTTGTGTATTTTACAAGGTCACTTGGGGAAAATGTGAGATAATAACCAAGCTCCTGTTGGAGACCTTCCCAGGGTGAGGTGCTGGGTCCCATCCTGGCTCTGTGTCCTGCCCTGGCGCTGGGTCCTGCCCTGGTGCTGTGTCCTGTCCTGGCTCTGTGTCCTGTCCTGGTGCTGTGTCAGGTCCTAGCTCTGTGTCCTGTCCTGGCGCTGGGTCCTGTCCTGGCTCTGAATCCTGTCTTGGGGCTGTGTCCTGTCCTGGCTCTGTGTCCTGTCCTGGCTCTGGGTCCTGTCCTGGCTCTGGGTCCTATCCTAGCTCTGGGTCCTGTCCTGGCTCTGTGTCCTGTCCTGGGGCTGGGTCCTGTCCTGGCTCTGGGTCCTGTCCCTGGCTCTGTATCCTGTCCTGGCTCTGGGTCCTGTCCTGGCTTTGTGTCCTGGCCTGGCACTATGCACTGTTCTATTGGGACCCAGACAGACCACATATCTCATACGTGTCACAAAGTTTGTGTCAACAGCACTGTGACTTTAATGCCCAGTGCACCTGAGGCCTACCATGCAGCTCTTGTAAAATCTGTTACATGCTGCGCACACTTATAAAAAATGTATTGTTTTGCCATTTCCATTTAAGTGTTTATTTAAAAGTCCTTCTTGAAGCTGGAATAGGAAACTTATAGAGAGATCGATGTGCCCTCATCCCAATCTCGGCTGAGTTTAGCAGTTCTTTCACAGGGGTCCAGCCACAGTTCCCTGTCCCCTCACACTCTCCAACAGGAACTGGGGCCTTGTCCACTCCCCAGGCCCTGCTCTGTCTTGAAGATAAGCCTCTCTGGGATTTTCATAACAGCAAGGCTGTGGCCTGAACTGGGGGTGTGCATGAAAAAGTGAACTTTATGTGGGGTCCTTTTGTGCCATCCCAACGCTGGCATCCACTGGGGTTCACCTGCCTTATTCTCTCAAGTTCTGTGGCACTTTCCAACCTAAGATCTTAAAACTACCAACACTTTTCCCCGTAAAAATGTTCTGGTGGTTTAAATAAATACTGTTTATTTTTTGATAAATACTATTAATAGTTTCTTATCACTGCTGAAGTAAATCCCTGCAGACTGGTGGCCATGCCAGCACTGATCTGTTACCCATGGCTCTAGCAGTCAGAAGTTCGACAGGGTTCCCTGGGCTGACCTGAAGGGGCAGGCTGGTTTTTCCTGGTGGCTCTGAGGAAGTGGTTTCTTTGCCTTTTTCAGCTTCTGGAGGCTGCTGCATTTCGGGCTCCGGGCCTCCTTTGGTCAGCAGAGCCACGGGCACCAGTGCCGGGCTCCACCTTCTTCCATGCAGAGAGCTTTGTGAGGACATCTGGTCCTTGGATTGCACTGGCTGGTCCAGAATGCTCTCTCCATCTCAGGATGTGTGACTCTCCTCACATCCGCAAAGTCCCTTCTTCCTGTGTTTGGCCACAGGCACACGGGTTCATGGAGGCCCTGGGCACACCTTGGGGCCTCTGTGCTGACTTCTGACCACCGCTATAGTACCTCCGTGCAGATGTCACTTGTCAGGCGGCCTTGCCTGCCTAAGTGGTCACCCATCTCACTCACTTTCCTGATCCCTCTTCTCCCCACCCTTGGCTCAGTGGGATCCCTTGAGCTCAGGAGTGCAGGTATCTGTCCCCTAGAATGAGGGCTGCTCTCCCAAGTCTCCTCTTGCTGCTCCTGAGCAAACTAGAGAGAGTCTTTCTTCCTATAACCAGTTTTCATTCACATAAAATAGTTACCTATCTGTATGATTCACAAGTTTTTATATTTCTCTGTGTACTACTGATAAACTCCTTGAGGAAAGTTACCATGTTTTCTTCTTTGGATAAAATGAATGATTTGAAATTTTCACTTGCAAAGACCCCCTGAGTCCCACGGCAGGTTCACTAGCATGTGGGATGCACACTTGCACACAGAGGTGGCCCAGGCCCCGCCTTGAACCCACAGACAGGAGGTGCAGCAATTTCAGCAGAGGAGAAACGAAGTTGATCGGTGGGTGGGTGAAAAGGTTTCATGGGAATTGGCTCATGCAGCAGTGGAAGCTGAGGAGTCCCTTGCCCCACCCTCTGCAATGTGGCAGTGGTGCTATGACTCCATCTGCATCTTAGAACTAAAGGACCAAGAGTGAGGGAGTAGGACCTGGTGTCAGTTCCAGATCCAAGTGGGAGACTAGTGTCCCAGCTCCAGCAGGCTGTGGGAGACTGACAGAGGGTGCATGTCTTCCCCCTCAGCAGATCCTCACTGCCTCCCTCCTCACCTCATGAATTTCAGGTGACTCCCTGGATTTTAGTACTTGTTTGCAGGGATAAGCTGTTGTCCTGCAGACGTATTTTCCTGGCTGTGTGGCTGCTTTTGCAGAGTCTTGGTTGGATGAGTTGAGTTGGTACCCGACGGGTAAGTGTGAGCTAGACCCTGCATAAATGCTGGGGGTAGAAGAGTCCTATCCACCACACACTTGCTGGGTGCTAGGAGGTGCTCTCTAGATTTGCAAGCCTGGTTATGCAGTATTCCTGAAGATCTGGCCATGTTGGGAAGGGGCACAGAGCTCATTTGCCTTAATCCTGGGAGCTCCAATTCAGAGTGAGCCGGCTGCAGATGTGGTGACCACTCACTGTGTGCCAGGGATGAAAGGCAGGAGAGAGTCCATGACCAGCCTTTGTGGTTGTTAATAAGTTTTAATTGTGAGCCATATCCCATTTCAAAAGCTAAAGTTTTGAGCCTCTCAGAATAATTGCTAGATGTGGTTAAAAAAATAGTGATTTTTGTCACTATTATTGCTCAATTGTCAAAATAGGACTTGTGAGTCTTTGGAGGAAAAGTACTGTGCTAGTACAATGGAAGTAGTGCTAGAGGCAAGACGGCTCAACAGTGAGTGGGGAGCCCGTCAGCTCCAGAGGAAGTGGCTGCTTGGCTTAGTCTCCGAGGTGGTGATGGCACACCTGGGTGTCCTGCCAGGACAAGCAGCTATGGGCCACAGGGCCTGGCCACTGGCGATTTAGAAAGGTGTTGTCAGCTTTGATTTATTGGACATTCAGGGGACATTGGTATACTTGTCATAAGAGATACCAGTTTAGTTATTTAACTGTTGAGGGCGGGATCATAAATTCAAGAATCTTCTTTGTGAAATTATCCTGGTGAAGACTGTAGCCAAACAAGACTTAGTTCTAGCAAAAGAAATGCAGGGCAGATGTATCTCAACCAGGATGCAAACGATAAAACTATGGCGTGAACCAGTGTGTGCCTGAGCTTGAAGGTGTGAGGTGCAGATGGGGCCCTGTTCATATAAGAAATTCTGTGAAGATTGTCAGGAAAGAGCAGCTTAGCAGTGTGGATTATTTAAAACTATACCATTTTGTTTGCAAATATTTGGGGACTTTTACAAGGTCTTTCTTTTGAATCTGTCTAGTTTAATGCTATGTGAACAGAGAATATACTTTGTAAGGTTTGAATCTATTGACCTTTGTTTTGTGTCCTGTGTACACCTGGAAAGAATGGGTATTTTGCTATTAGTTCTGGAGTGTTCTGTGCATATTAGCAAGTTAGTTAATAGCGTTCCTCAAATCTTCTACACCAATGGTTCTCCACCTTCCTAATGCCGCAACCCTTCACACGTTATACATGTCACAAATTCTATATGGTATTATTATCAATTTTGTTTAAATACATACCTTTTAGAGAGAATAAAAAATTCTATATATTTGCCCATATAGTTCCTCAGAAAATCTTTAGAGTCTTTATATTCTTATCTCTAAAATTAGATTGCTGAATTATGTGATCCCTGTGGGTCTTCAACAGCTCTCTCCTCAACTAAGCGGGTTGTTGCAGTGTGGAAGCATGGAGCTCAGTGTGTGGTTCTGTGGGTGAGTCTATAATGCATAAGACTATCTGCTTTACTCTCAGACATGGCTCAGATGGGTGCAGATAGCAAAGCCATCTGATGATGACGGGACACACTGGGCATGTGCTGGAGTCTTGGGGCAAACTGACTCAGCCTAGTGTTCCCACAGTGGAAGAGTGGGTGCCAGCCGATCCTTGTCTGGGTTCAGACCCATGAGGCACTGTCTCTGTCCTTGGCTCCGCTGGGCACTCTGGGCACTTCTTGTTACTCTCCTGCCTGCCAAAAGGGACCTCACTTGGGTTCCTCGTCTGAGCCATGTGCACAAGTCCCATTTTACATTTGTAGACAAAATGGCTTGAGTTCAGTTTAAGCACTTACTTGTTCTTATTCGGTGCTGTGTTCTTCACCATTCTTAAATGCTTGCTTTCTTTATTCATCACAACCTTAAGAAGTGGGGGCCTAGTCACCTTGACACACATATTGCAGTTAAGGAAACTGCAGCACAGAGAGCTTAATTCTTGGACAGATTCCAGCACTTGGTCAGGGGATAAGCTGGGTTCACACCTCACCATCTGATTTCAGCCCTGTCTTCTGAAGCACTGGGCCCCTCTGTACCTCCAGCCACAGAGCTGGGCAGGAACAGGAGAGGGTGTTGGTTTCACCACCAGAGAGGACCAGGGAGTGAAAAAGGGGAGGAGAGGTGCCCAGAACTTTATAAGGCACACACAACGGCATAGACCATGTCTGACTTATTATGGACATGCAAGAACTGGAAAATGTTTTCCTCCTTAGATTTATTGACTAGAACTGAATTCTAAATCAAAATTTCAAAAACATTGCTTGTCTCTACTCTGAGAGGTAGCTTAGATTCTATTTTTATTAATGTGGCATCGATGGTGTTTTTCTTTCCTCATGGCTGAGTGGTTTCAAAGCTGTGCTTCATGTAGAATATTCTGATTCTGATGAGTGTTATTTCCAGATACTTCCTGTCTCATCATGCCACATCATAAAAGTTAATCTCATTCCTAAGGAATCTACACTACCTTCCTTTTGGAAAATGTTCTGCAGATTCTGGCAAAGTCAGAAGCCAAGCCACGAAATTAAATGCTGCGCAGGCTGGAGGAAGGGCTGGCTAGCCAGTGGCATGTGGCCCATTTCAACATTCAGGTAATTTCTGTAATAGCCAAAGGGAGCCCTCCACCAGCACGGCCCTCTCACTATAACACAGGCAAAAGCCTCTCAAACAGCACTTCAAGATGAAGCATAAATAAGGCCTTGACTTCAACATTGGTGACTACTGGCAAAATTTCTTCACCAGAAAGGGAAGGAAGCCGAACTGTGGACCTGGGAGGACATTATTATTTTTGTGCACCATCCAGGGCCTCTCAGGACTCCAATTTCTAAGTGGAGCGTGTTTCGTTCTACAGAACAAAAGATTTTTAGCTCGAGTCATTAACAGCAGAATGTATTCCAGGATTCAGATTTGAATGATTTGCCTCTCCCCAACAGTAGTCAAAATGGAAAATCTGTCACTCTGGATTTATGGCTTACGTACTCTGGATAGGTACTGGGTTTGTCTTAGCCAAAACCCACACGAATGATTGGGTTGGAAAGTCATGGTACACAAAATGTAATTGCATAAAAATCTGCTCGAGTGTTTTTGAAAAAAGATTTCTGGGCTTCTACCCCAAATGCCCTATTTCAATAGATCCATAGAAAAGCTTAGAAGTTTGTATTTTCATCTCAGGATTCTGTTGCTGCTGTGTCTCCTTGTTGAGGGCTCTGCGCCAGGTCACTGGAGGTGGCCCTGTCCTCTGAAGTGGCCCTGTCCCCTGCAAGTGGACTGTCCCCTGCAGGTGGGCTGTCCTCTATATGTGGGCTGTCCCCTGCAGGTAGACTGTCCTCTGCAGGTAGAATGTCTTCTGCATGTGGGCTGTCCTCTGCATGTGGACTGTCCCCTGCAGGTGGACTGTCCTCTGCATGTGGACTGTCCTCTACAGGTAGACTGTCCTCTGCAGGTGGACTGTCCCCTGCAGGTAGACTGTCCTCTGCAGGTGGACTGTCCCCTGCAGGTAGACTGTCCTCTGCATGTGAGCTGTCCTCTGCATGTGGACTGTCCCCTGCAGGTAGACTATCCTCTGCAGGTAGACTGTCTCCTGCAGATGGGCTGTCCTCTGCAGGTGGGCTGTCCTCTGTAGTTGTGCTGTCCTGTGCATGTGGACTGTCCTCTGCAGGTGGACTGTCCTCTGTAGTTGGGCTGTCCTCTATAGTTGGGCTGTCCTCTGCAGGTGGGCTGTCCTCTGTAGTTGGGCTGTCCTGTGTAGGTGGGCTGTCCTCTTCAGGTGGACTGTCCTCTGTAGTTGTGCTGTCCTGTGCAGGTGTACTGTCCTCTGTAGTTGGGCTGTCCTGTGCAGGTGGACTGTCCTCTGCAGGTGGACTGTCTTCTGCCTAGCTCTAGGTTTCAGCAGTGCCTCCTCACCACACGTGCTTTGTTGGCAAGGACTGTGGGGTCTGAGCACGGGGCTGGTCTGAGCCCAGTAGGGCCCCAACTACTCACTGCTGGCAGTGATGTTGTAAGCACTGATGTGAATCTTATTTAACAGTAAATGTTAAATGTGGTGTTGTGAGGTCATAGATTCAGGCTTGTGTATCAAACTGTAGCAAAAGCCAAACAGTATGACACAGAGTCTGGAGGCAGAGGGAGTTTTGTCTGCTGTGGTGGGAGGGAGAAAATGAGAGAAAGGCTCTCTGAATTGCCCTCGTCACAGAGGCGGAGCTGTGCTTTCCTGGGGTGGGGGGTAAGGTGGGGGCACCTGTGTCTGTTCTGGTGTTGGGCTGTGCTGTGAGGGCATCCTGGCTTGTGCTAGGACAGCATCCTTCTGGGAACAAGCTGGAGGGTTCCCTGGGACCCTGGTGTTGTCTCTTTCTGCTCAGCAAAGAAAGTGCGTCTGCAGCCAGTCAGAGTGGGTATTTCACTGACCAAGTGTTCATAGAACAAACAGCACTTGGGGGTGTCATGTTGTAGTTGTAATTGTCACTTGTCCTTGGGTTCTTCAAGGGAAGGATAGTTTTCATTTTTTTTATTCTTGTTAGTCAACTTAATCACCAATATAGACCCGGTGCTCAAGGATACTGGTAAAATAAATGAATCCATATTATGTATTATGATAACAATTATTCTAACGACTTTATTTTGACATTGCTTAGAAATTATGGTGTTTTTTATCTGAAAGTATTGATCTCATTATGGAGGCAAAAATGCACAAATCCCACACAGAATTCTGGAAAACAAAATCCTTATAGTCAGTCTACTTTTAAAACATTTATAACAGTAAATCACTAGGAATAAGTGAATTTTGTTGAAAATGAGGCTTCAATGTGCATGTACCCAGGGAGGCTTTGTGTTTTGATTTGGACAGGTCATCCTGCTTTGTGATCACTTGATATACTTCGTGACTTGGTGGGTGCTGCTGGTGCACTCACCAGAGCCCAAGGCGCATGCTGTGTGGCAGTGGGGTCTGGGCACTAAAATGCTTAAGTCTCCTAAGGTCAGACATGCTTTAGTGTTTTTATTTGGTTATGTCCTATGCTATTTCAATATTTAAAATCGCATTTTTCTGGTAAGGGTTAGATAGGAGGTACCAGAGTCGATGAGTAAGGCTGTTAATCAAAGCACATGTGCAATCACCTGGCACTGTGCCAACCAGTTGCAGCTCGTTTCTGCATTTCCTTGATCAGAGGACTCACCTGTGCCATGCTAACTGGCACCTCTTCTTAAACACACTTCTGGTGTGCCCTTGGTGTGCCGCATGCAGTTGTGCCCATCTGCCACCCTGCCCGCCAACCCTCTAAGCCTTCCAGATCCTGAGGCTGAAGGTAACATGTGCTGGGCACAGACTAACCACATGTCTCCAGCCCTGCTTATGGCATTTGCTATTGAATTTCTTTGCTTGCCTTGACTGGGGAAGAGCATTCTGCTCAGTTGTTACTTCACTGCCTCAGATCATCATGGCTTCTTTGTTAATCTGTTTGCTCATGCTAAATTTTAGCAGAACTAAAACCATAGTACATTAAAAACAGTGACTCAAGCGATTGTAAAGTATAATTTCATTTAGAGGAGTTGGGGATCGTCAGAAGCACAGATCCCATTTCAGGCCTCTGGCCTCTGGTCCTTACCAGCATTCTTTCCATTGCTTCTTTCTGCCTCTTCCAAATGTCAGGATGGTGCCAGGGCTTTGGACGGCGATGTGCAGTGTCAGCGGTGAACTGCGGCAGTTGCTCTCTCTGAGGTGTTTATGGAAGTGTGTTCAGATCGTACCTTAAGAATCACCCTGTGCTTCACCAGCAGAATGTCATGTTGGGTAAAGTCACAATCTATGTAACATTCACGGCAGTTCCTACACATAGAAGAGAAACCAGGGCAGAGAGGTTGGGACTGACCTGGCTACTCGGTACCAAACAGCAAAGAGGGTTTTGAAGCAGAAATCCTATATCCAAGACCAGAACTCTTGCTGTGATGCTAGGACTGCTATCTACTTGTCTCTGCCTTTCCGTGTTACTGTTATGTGCAGAACCTCTATAAGTCAACCAGCCCGGGGATGCAATAAACCGGGCAGCATACAGAGGTGGTCACTGCAGGAACTGGGACTGCTGTGCTGATACTCAAGTGGTACATGTCCAGTCTGTGAAAATTAGGTCACCTTTAGGAGATGGTCAGTGCAGGGAGGGTTGGTCACTGCAGGAATTGGGACTGCTGTGCTGATACACAAGTGGTACTTGTCTGGTCTGTGAAAATTAGGTCACCTTTAGGAGATGGTCAGTGCAGGGGGGGTCAGCATGGAGGTTCTACTGTGACTGTGCATACTCTGAGGTGTGGGTGCTCCTCTTTGCTAAGAATCAGAATGGTGCCAGGCCTTTCCTGCAACACGTGCATTAAACAGGAAGGCTGCATGTGACCACAGGGAGCTGGTGCACAGGCTTGGGACAGGGTCCCTCTGGAAGGCAAGGACTCTGGTCACTTCACAAGCACTGCCCAGAGGACACACTGAGGATTAGTGTGTTCTAACCCTAACAGTTCCTAAGGGCAGTTTTCAAGTGTTGAGATCATGTACCCGGTGTGCACCCTCCCTGCCTCCCCCTCTTCCTACTTCCACACTCACATAGGGACATCCTTAGGTCACTCATGAAGCACCAGCCAGCAGCTAGGGACTGACCTATAAGCTGGTACCCCTGCTGGGGACTGACCTGGAAGCTGATGCCTGCCTGCAACTGGGGACTGATCTGTAAGTTGGCACCCACCAGCAGCTGGGGACTGACGTATAAGCTGGCACCCCTGCTGGGGACTGACCTGGAAGCTGGTGCCTGCCAGCAGCTGGGGACTGACCTGTAAGATGGAGTCCACCAGCAGCTGGGGTCTGACCTGTGAGCTGCCGCCCGCCAGCAGCTGGGGACTGACCTGTAAGATGGAGTCCACCAGCAGCTGGGGTCTGACCTGTAAGCTGCTGCCCACCAGCAGGTGGGGACTGACCTGTAAGCTGGCACTTGCCAGCAGCTGGGGTCTGACCTGTAAGCTGCCGCCCGCCAGCAGCTGGGGACTGACCTATAAGCTGGTGCCTGGCACTGTAGCGCTCTGAGCCTATGTGACCCAGCCTTGGAAGAAGGTATGGTTCTCCCTTCTGTGGGGAGACAGAGGTCATCTAAACCAGTTAAAGCTCCCAAATCGCCTGCAGGTGGGCGTGTAGGTGCTTATCTATTGCTTTCATGTCAGTATTGAGTACATTACAAAAGAAAGACAATTCAATTCAAGTGGGGGGAGGAGGATGAAGGAAGGGATGGGTGAGCTCTCACCTGTTGGGTGCAACATGGGGTAGATGGCACACCTCCTGGGTGAGGGCACAACTACAACCTGGACTTTACCTAACAAATGCAAATGATGTAACCTAATCATTTGTACCCCCATATTAATCTGAAATAAAAGAAGGAACTCTGAAATCTCAAGACTACACGCACATAAATGCAACTTTATTATTTGTACAGATAGGGTGACAAAATCCAACTAACAGTGTTTAAACATTAGGTAGCAGAAGAAGCTGATGGGTAATTATTAATATATAATAATAAATTAGGCTCCAAAGAGGCTGGGGAATGATTTGGAGCAAGCCCTTCATCGAGACAGAGCCAGTGTGGAGCCTGCAGCTCACAGCCTTAGGTGAGTTGTTGGACCTTTATTGTTACCATTGCTTCCATCAAGAGTTGCTATGTGAATTTATTTAGCAAATGCTTGTATCGACTGTGGGCTGCATGACTGTTGAAAAATAGTCATTGAGGGGGATTCTGGGAAGATGGCCGACTGGTAGCAACCCTGGTCAGAGGCTCCTGAGCAAAGAAAGAAAAACTGGTTGGAATCAGAATATAGGAAGCCAAAGACGGGGAGCTGAGCCCAGAAAGAAGTTCGGCAAGCTGTAAATCCAAGGAAGATTGTTTAAGAACACAAAATACAGGTACAAAGTGGGCCCCAGAACTGCTTGCTAGAGCCACCCGCCTCCCATGGGTGGCGGGTGGCCACAGAGAAGTCCCCTGTGCCGGGAAGGCACAGAACGACTTGGCAGAGCCTTCCACAGCCCTGCGGGTGGCAGCGGACGAGTCCCCCACTCTGGGAGGACCCAGAACTGCTTGCTAGAGCTGCGCACCCCACAGGCAACAGAGGAGACCCCTGCTCCAGGGCTCTGGGTGGGTCCAGAACCGCTTGCTAGAGCCGCAAGTCTCCCATGGGCAGCGGATGGCCAGAGAGGAGTTCCCCTGCTCTGGGAAGCCACAGAAGTACTTGCTAGAGCCTTGCGCACCCCTGCGGGTGGCGGCAGATGAGTCCCCCATTCTGGGAGGACCCAGAACTGCTTGCTAGAGCCGCACACCCCACAGGCAGCAAAGGAGACCCCAGCTCCAGGGCTCTGGGCAGGTCCAGAACCGCTTGCTAGAGCCGCAAGCCTCCCGTGGGCAGCGGGTGACCAGAGAAGAGTTCTCCTGCTCTGGACAGCCTCAGAAGTACTTGCTAGAGCCTTGCGCACCCCCACAGGTTGCGGTGGACGAGTCCCCCACACTGGGAGGACCCAGAACTGCTTGCTAGAGCCGTGGGCCCACGGGCGGCAGACTAGATCCCTGCTCTAGGGTTCTGGGCAGGTGCAGAACTGCGTGCTAGAGCCACACAACTCCTGCAGGTGGTGGGTGGCCACAGAGTACTTCCCCTGCTACGGGTAGCCACAGAACCAATTGCTAGAGCCTTGCGCACCCCTGCGGGTAGTGGCAGACGAGTCCCTCACTCTGGGAGGGCTCAAAACTGCTTGCTAGAGCCGCACGCCCCACGGGCGGCAGAGTAGACCCCTGCTCCAGGGCTCTGGGCGGGTGCAGAACTGCTTGCTAGAGCCGCACACCTCCTGCATGCAATGCGTGGCCACAGAGGACTTCCCCTGCTCTAGGCAGGCGCAGAACCACTTGATAGAGCCTTGTGCACCCCCGCAGGTGGCAGCGGACAAGTCCCCCACTCTGGGAGGGCCCAGAACTGCTTGCTAGAGCCGTGCACCCTATAGGCGGCAGAGTAGATCTCTACTCCAGGGCTCTGGGCGGGTGCAGAACTGCTTGCTAGAGCTGCACACCTCCTGTGGGCTGCAGGTGGCTGTAGAGGACTTCCCCTGCTCCAGGCAGGCACAGAACTACTTGTTAGAGCCTTGCGCACCCCGCGGGCAGTGGCAGAGGAGTCCCCCACTCTGGGAAGACCCAGAACTGCTTGCTAGAGCAGCCCACCCCACAGGCGGCCAAGGAGATTCCCACTCCAGGGCTTTGGGTGGGCCCAGAACTGCTTGCTAGCACCACGGATGTCCTGCGGGCAGTGGCAGAAGAGTCCACCATTCCAGGCAGACCCCAAACAGCCTTCTAGAGACACGTACACCCCACGGGGGCCAGTAGAGGAGTTCCCTGCTCCAGGCACCTGTGCTGGGTGGGCCCAGAACTGCTTGCTAGAGCCACGTGTGCCCTACAGGAGGCGGTGGAGGAGTCTTCTGCTCTGGGCGGGACCAGAACTGTTAGAGCCACGTGTGTCCCACAGATGGTGGTGGAGGAGTTCCCCACTCTGGGCTCCCATGCTGGGAGGGAATAGATTGGCTTGCTAGTGCTGCACGCGTCCAACAGGCCACGGTGAAGACGTCCTCCACTCCCCCCAGCTACTCTGGTGGGGCCGAACTAAGACTGATCTGGTCTCTCACATACCCTACACTACTGCTGCCATTCACCCCACCCCCTGGCTGCTCCAGGGTGCTGAACTAGGACTGATCCACCTACTACCGATCTCCTGCCCCCGGTTGCCCCAGTAGGCTGAACGAGGTCTAATCCGGCCACGCACACTCCCATGCAGCTGCTGCCATTCCACTGCACCCCAGTTTTCCCAGCACCAGAGAACTGGGAGTTGACAACAGACACGCTCTGCCTCTATCTTTGGGCAACCAGAAGAAGCCACCAACTGAATAGTTCTGATAAGGCCTCCAAACAAGGTAAACTCAGAATGGGGCAGAATCAGCAGAAAAACTCTGGCAATTCGAATAACCAGAATAGATCAACTCCCCCAAGGAAAAATGGGGCAGACATAATTGAAGACCCCATCCACAAGCAAATGGCTGAAATGTCAGAAATCAAGTTCAGAACGTGGATAGCAAATAAGATTAACAGGATGGAAGAAAAGAAGGACGTAGAAGTTCAAGAAATTATTGAAAAGATTTCTCAAGAAATTATTCAAAACATTTCTCAAGAAATTATCCAAAAGATATCTCAAGAAATCATTCAAAAGATGTATCAAGAACTCAACAATTTCAAAGATAAAATGATCAAAGATTTTGAAACACTGAGACAAGAGATTGCAGCCCTCAAGGATCTGAAAGACACAGTGGAATCCCTCCGTAACAGAGTGGAACACGCAGAAGAAAGGATCTCCAATTCTGAAGACAAAGCTTTTGAAGAAGCCCAGGAATGCAAATATCAAAAGGAATGGAGAGCAAAAACGGATCTCACTCTCAGAGAGCTCTCAGATAATTCGAAGAAAACTAATATTTGCTTTATAGGAATCCCTGAAGGTGATGAAGTTGCTTCACAAAACACTGAGGCTCTTCTTCATGAAATTATGAAAGAGAACTTTCCAGACATGCCAAGAGATTC
>NW_003852451.1:742410-747184 GCF_000181295.1 Otolemur garnettii
AGCAAAGTATCACAAGAATGGAGGAAAAAGTATCCAATGTACACACCCCTATTATGAAACTAATTTATACCTGTTATATGAAAGCTATAACCTAATAACAACCTAAGGATATGGGGAAGGGGGAGGGAGGGGGAATCGGTAGAGGGAGGGGGATTCGAGGGTTCACTCTGTGGTTCATCTTACAAGGGTACAAGTGAATCTTTCTATGAGTAGAATATGAACGTTTTAACACAATAACTAAGAAAATTACGTGAAGGCTATGTTAACCAGTTTGATGGAAGTGTTTTGGATTGTTTGTGAAAACCCTACACTGTACCCCAGAAGTGCAGTAATGTACACAGTTACTATTCAATAAAAAAAAAGAAAAATAGTCATTCATCTAACACAAATCATGTATTTTTCCAAAATAGTGTGAAGGGACATGCCAGCCCAAATGCTGCTGGATTTCTCCACTTATTTACTTTTCCTTAGAAGAATCTGCAGTTATATCCCTTATTTATTTTAATTTATGCCCACATGAAAATATGTCAAAATCATACACAAACAGTAAGAGGGCCTGTGGGCCGCAGACTTTTTCATTTCTTCCACTTCATGGAAGGACGCAAGCCCATGGCAGTGGTAGTTGATGGCAGAGTCTGTCCCTGTGCTTGTTAATGCCAAGTGTTTTATTTTAAAAACATTTAATGTAACTAAACATTTTGTAATGATTTGTGTAGCTTCACTAAAAGTTAACCTTAAAAAACCTTATTTTTTTAGAGTAGTTTTAGGTTCATAGAAAAATTGGGAGGAAGGTACAGAGAGTTCCTGTGTGCACCTTGTCCCTGCTCTCCTAGTTGTCACATGGGGACGTCATGGTCATTACTGCAGGACAGCCACTCTGCCCTGAGGTCTGTGCTCTGCCCACTCATCCCTCCCTGTGCAGACCTGGCGGCCTCTGGTCTTCATCCTGTCCTCACAGCTTTGCCCTTTGCAGAACTTACGTGCTTTGTAGTGGGAGCCGCAGAGCCTGGCCTTAAGGTTGGCCCCTTCCTCTCAGCTGAACACAGGGAAGGTCCCTGCATCCTCCATGGCTAGGCGGCTCATTTCCCTTTGGTGCTGTGTAACCCTGGGTCGCCTGGATGTGCTCATGCTCCTACGGAAGCACAGCTTTGTGGCTGTCCAGCCCTGGCAATTCAGAATGAAGCTGCTATAAACATCTGTGTGCAGGTTTCTGGGTGGACCTAAGTTTCTAATTCTGTTGGATAAATACCAGGGAGCAGGCTGCTGGATTGTATGGAAAACGTCTGAGTGGTTTTGTAAGACCGGCCTGTTTTGCCTTCAACTCTTTCTACCTTTCATGATTTTAACTGAGTATTTTCTATGGTTCCATTTTCTCTCCTTTCCTCACCTATCATCTATACTTATTTACTTACTTAGTTTGTACTTTTTATAGCAGTTGCCCTAGAGTTTGTAATATTCATTTACAATGGATCCATGTCTACTTTCCAATACCACTTTCCACTCGACAGGTAGTGTGACCACCTTATGATACCAGAGTAATCCTGATTCCTCTGTCTGGTCTTTTGTGTAACTGCTCCCATCACTTGACTTACATACAAACATTCATAGCTCACACAGATACACACATGGGCAAACCAAACACGACGTTGCTATTGTTATTTTGAACGAATTTTATCTGTTTGATCAATTAAGGATAAAAGTCATACAAGTTTTATTTGCCCTCACTGACTCCTCTTTAGAGGCTCTTTTTCATGCAGATCTAAATTTCTGACCTGTGTTATTCTAAGGCAGGCCTATTGGCAACAAATTTCTTTATTGTCCCCTCACTTTTGAAGGTAGTTTTGCAGGTAAAAAAACTCTAGGTTGGTGGGTAGGTACCTCAACTTGTTAGCTATTTCACTCGGCTCTTTTCTTGTTTGCAGGGTTTCTGATGAGAAGGTGGTGTAATTTTTATCTTGTGTAGTGAAAGTGTTGTTTCAGGGTTTTTTTCTTTACCTTGGACTCGCTATATTTTGAAAACAGCATGCTGCAGAAGCAGCTGTCTCCTATCGGGTCTGTGGTTTGGTGTCGGACATTACTTCAGGATTCTCAGCCCGGGTTGTTCAAAGTACTGCCCACGTGGCCATCTCTCTCTCTGCTCTCATGGAGGACTCGTTGTACACTCGTTGCGTGGATGCTGTCTGGCACTCTGGGGACCCTCCCTCTCTGTGGGACCCAGCTCCACACTCTGGGGCACCCTCCCTCTCTGTGGGGCCCCACTCCACACTCTGGGGCTGCCTCCCTCTCCGTGGGGCTCCTCCCGCACTCTGGGGCTATTCTGTTGGTTTCTGTCAGTCTTCCTTTTTTTCTTTTTCTTTTTTTTGTGGAGACACAGTTCTACCCTTTGCCCTGAGCAGAGTGCGATGGCATCGTAGCTCACTGCAACCTCAGACGTGGGCTGTGGGCATCCTGCTGCCTTAGCCTCTGAAGCCGCTGGGATTATAGGCACTTGCTGTGGCACCCAGCTGGGTTTTTCCATTTTTTTCGAGTCGGAGTCTCACTCTCGCTCAGACAAGCTTCAAACTCCTGAGCTCAAGCATCCTCCTGCCTCAGCCTCCCACAGTGCTGGGATTACAGGCTTGGTTTTCCACTGTGGAGTTTCTGCTGATACATTTCCAAGCTGCAGGGTTCTTTCCTCAGTTGCGTCCAGTCTGTTAATAACCCCAAAGACGTCTTTCATTTCTCGCGAGAACATGTTTTATCTCCAGCATTTCTCCGTGGCTCCTTCTGGGAACCACACATCCCTCTTACATGTCCACCAGTGTGTGCCCTTGGCTTTATGCCTCGAAGCCCTGAGCATGTTGGCCACAGTTGTTGTAAACTCTTGGTTTGACGCTTCCAGCATCCCTGCCATGTCTGGTTCCGATGCTCCCTCCCTCGGTCTCTTCAAACCCTGTTTCTTGCCGTTTGCTTGTCTTGACGGCTGCCCAGGAGCAAGTGCAGGGAGCAGGCCCTGGGAAGGGGGGACAGGGGGGAAGGGCTGTGGAGGTGGGGTGTCAGAGGGTGGTCCCAGCCCTGTGAGCGTCTTCCTTAGAGCCTGTGACCCAGGCGGGAACCTTCACAGGTGCTTCTGCCTGGCAGGCGTTTCTCTCCTTCCAGGTGGGCTCTGCAGAAACCAGCAGGTGAAGCTATGGTTGACCAGTGTCCTGGAGGGCAGATCTTGTTAGGAGCAGAAGCTCTGGCTTATTTTGAAATGGTTCACTTTCCCTAGAAGCAGGAGTGTTTTTCTTCAGAGCTCACCATGTGAAGCTGGCTGGGGTAAAACTCACACAACCAGGAGGCCCTGGTGGCCGGCACCCCCCCGCCCCCCAGCTGTTTCACTCTGGGACTGTGCAGGCTGTGGCTTTCCTGCCCCAGCTGCGGTTCCTGGGGATTCTGCCCCTGGCCAGGCAGTGGTCTCTCTCCCCCCATTGTGGTCCCACAGTCACTGGTGTCCAGTCTGTCCAGCTTTGGACTTGCTTTTAGCAGAGAGTGGCGGCCTGCACGCTTCTCATGCAGGGAACCAGAACCTGGGAGTCCCCAAAAGGTTACTATCTATAAAAGTTTCAATTAGGAGACAAACTCATCATTGACAGAACACGTGTGACTTTTTCAGTTTGTTCAGAAAGTTACTAACACAGTAGGAAAATCTTTCATTCTCTGACTTTAGAAAACACTCGTTTTGTACCTAGTTCAGGAATTAACAGAACTTAGGAGAAGGGAATTAGAGCCTTTGCTTTTAAAACACAGCTTGTGGAAAGCAAGACAGAGGCATCTCTGGAGGAAGCGGGAAGCCCAGCTGGCCTGGGAACCTCCTGGAGCCTAAGTGACCCTGCTGGGCCCTGGAGGCCCCGTTGATCACTGGAGACCTTGCTGGTCTCCTGATTGGTGGCTCCAGGAGGAGGTTTCCAGGCTGGTGCTGCCCCCCACTTCCTCTAGGGACGCCCCTTTCTTGCTTTCCACACCACGGTGCCATCTCTTCCCATGTTTGCTGCAGCTGCGCCCTGTGCGGGGTGGCCACACACACACCTCACCCCTGGGTTGTCATCGTCTTCTCTTTTTCTTTCTTCCTCTTCCTCCTTCTCCTTCTCCTCAGACCCCACCCCCTCCCTCCTTCTCTCCCTCTGCTCCTCCCCTTCCCCCACCTCCACCCTGTCATTAATTGTCCTCATATCAAAATTGAGTACATAGGATTCTTGCTTCTCCATTCTTGTGATGCTGTACTAAGAATAATGTGTTCCACGTCCATCCAGGTTAATACAAAGGCTGTAAAGTCTCCATTTTTTTAATGGCTGAATAGTATTCCATGGTGTACATATACCACAGCTTGTTGCTGGGTTGGTGGGCATTTAGGCTGTTTCCACATTTTGGCAATTGTAAATTGAGCTGCAATAAACAGTCTAGTCCAAGTGTCCTTATGACAAAAGGATTTTTTTCCTTCTGGGTAGATTCCCAGTAATGGGATTGTAGGATCAAATGGGAGGTCTAGCTTGAGTTCTTTGAGGGTTCTCCATACTTCCTTCCAAAAAAGTTGTATTAGTTTACTGTCCCATCAGCACTGTAAAAGTGTTCCCTTCTCTCCACATCCACGCCAGCATCTGCAGTTTTGAGATTTTTGTGATGTGGGCCATTCTCGCTAGGGTTAGATAGTATCTCAGGGTGGTTTTGATTTGCATTTCTCTCATAATTAGGGATGATGAGCATTTTTTCATGTGTTTGTTAGCCAGTTATCTGTCTTCTTTTTTTTTTTTTTTTT
>NW_003852451.1:747204-752297 GCF_000181295.1 Otolemur garnettii
TCCTCCTCCTCCTTTTCTTCCTCCTCCTCCTCCTCTCCCTCCTTCTCTTCCTCCTCCTTTTTCTTTTTTTTCCAAGACAGAGTCTCACTTTGTAGCCTTGCATAGAGTGCGGTGGTATCATTGGAGCTCACAGCATCCTCAAACTCCTGGGCTCGGCCAATCCTGCCTCCGTTTTTCTACTTTTAGTAGAGACGTGGTCTTGTGCTAGCTCAGGCTGCTCTCCATCTGCCTCAGCCTCCTTTAGTCTGGGTGCACTTCTAAGCGGGCCACAGGCCCTTCACATCAGCTCAGCCTCATTCGACCACCCAGCCCACAGCTGCTGGGCCTTCCTCAGCTCAGCAGATGCCCGGACCCTCCTGGGAAAACCCAGCAGGGCCAGCTTTTCCTCCCCTCCACACGTGGAAGGACCTACAACCCCAGGAAGAGTCCTCATCCACTTGATGGTTTTAGCCTCAGGGTCAGGGTTGCTGGTCAGCAGAGCTGAGGGTCTGGCTTACTAGAGGACACGGGGCAGATTCCATAAGGACCTGAGTGTTCAGTGGCGATGTTCCCTGCTCTGCCCCAAGGTTAACCAGAACATGTCCCTACCTAGAGTGCTCAAAGGGTAAAAAGGACGTGGGGGCCCCCTGGGTGTCTCACACTCTCCCGACCTCTGTAGGATGTTCCCTCTCCATGGCTGCATCCTTGAAAATATTTGTAAAATTGGATCCTGGGTAAGGTCTCTGGTTTGAGTGTGTTTTGACTGATCCTTTTTTATTAGCTCAATTGCCTAAACCTTAGCACCTAGAACATTGCTTTGCCTAAGGAGCATTTCATAAATATCTGCTGTGTGAGGAAGTGGAACCTCACGTTTCCCAGGACCAGCAAAGCCATGTGGGGTTATCTGTAGCATTTTTCTTGATTTTAAAGCAGTGGTGTGAGAATAAACCAGGTTTTATTACTTCTGCAGTTTAAACAGGGGATCCAGATATCTAGAGATGAACCCTAGTTATTGTGATAGTTGTTAGAATCAAACCTCATACAATTTGGAAAATGCATCCTTGCAGGTATATGATGACTCTGCATTGGCTGTTAGGGTGACGGGGTTCCCTGGGTGACGAAGTTTGCTGGGTGATGAGGTTCGCCAGGTGATGGCCTTCAGGACATGGGAGTGTCCTAAGTGTGCAGACACACAGAACACCGTTGGTGTGGACCTTGTGGGGTCATGGCCATATTCTACAAACTTCCCCTTAAGGAAACCTTAAATGGAACAAGGCCTCAAGTTATAAACCATGGAATGTCTCTCACAATTGAACTATTAGTCCAGTACTTGGTTTTTACTTCTTTTGAGCCTGTTTTTGTGATTAGCACAGAAGGACAAGTTCACATTTTCCAGAGAGGAAATCTTATTGGCAATGTCTGGGTTTGCTTCTGTGGAGGGACCTAGCTGGAGTGGTCACTGTCCTCATCACTTTCCAGCATGTGGGAGGCACTGGCTCTGGGGGTTGGTGCCACTTTCAGCCAAGGGTGTGCCCCAGAGTGGTGCCTCGAGTCGAGACTGCACAACGGCTGCATTTACCTATATCGGTTTGTACCAATCTGTTAGGAAAGTGCAACTTCCAGTCTGCATCTTCACTGTCTCCTGCTGCTCTTTGTAACCTTCCAACTTCTGTAGCTCATCCTTCAGGAAAGTGGGGCAACTTCAAGCACAGTGGTCGTGGACAGGCTCCCTGTTTCCTTAGACACTGTATTTTAAAGCCGTGGCACGACTGTGTTAGACTATAGTAAGTACATCTGGGCAGTGGTTATTGAGCCTCATTTCTCAGGATAAAGTGAATGACTGGAAAATATTTTGTTGCCTTTTAATAGTGCCTTTGAATTTCCATGATTTATGTTAGATTATAAAAGAAAGAACAAAAAGGGGGTTTCTGGTAGATGAGTTTTTTCCCTGTTGCTGAAATACATTCTGGTATGCTTGTATGGCTCAAATGCCTTTCATTGTCAGATCCAAGAAAGTCTAGTAATCTACCTCTGGCCTTAAAGAAAATGATGAAAGAGATGTGGGCACTGTGGGGCACTGCCTTGCTCTCAGCATGCCCCTGAACTCTGCCTGTTCTCTGCTTCTGACCAGACCTGTACCTGTTGTCCTTGGGGTCCCAACACTGACGCTTACTGTGCTGCCAGGCCTCAGTGACAACAGGCTGTTAACGCCAGAAGGGATCTTAAAATCATCTGGGTCCACTTTTAGTCTAAAGAAAACAAGTGACTTATTGAAAATCCTAGTGCTGTTTCCTAGCAAAGTGGAGTTACGGAGGTCTCCTGGACCCTCAGCCAGTGCTGTGTGCCCATGTCACATGTGCTTCCAGCACAATTTAGAATTTTACTTGTGAATGTTTCCCTATTTTATTTTCTACAGAAGTTATTTTTGAAGAATTTACTTTAAATAATTCACAGAAGAATTCAACAGATATCCACAGGGTTTTTTAATACCAAAATGTTCTTAAGTACAAGTGTACGTAAATTGTACAATATATGAAATTCCAAAAGAAGGAAAGCAAAGAATAAGATTTAGAGCTAAGAAAAAAAGAGAGAAGGCTCAAATTACTAAAATGAGAAATAAAAGAGGGAATATTATCTACCAACTTTATGGAAATAAAAAAAATTAGCAGGGAACACATTAACTACTATATTACAATAAATTAAGCAATTTAGATGAAATGAAAAATTCCTAGAAAGACACAATTACTGATAAATTCCTAGAAATAAACAATTACTGAAATTGACTAAAGGCTAAGTATAAAATCTTAGTAGATCTGTAACAAGAGATTAAACTATTAAAAAAACATTTCCTACAAACAAAAGTCCAGGATAAGATGGCTTCAGTGGTGATTTCCTGCCTAACTTTAAAGGATAAACCCCAATTCGTCACTGATCCTTCTAATAAGTAAAAGAGGAAGGAACACATCACATCGTTAGAGACCAATATTGCCCTAATAAGATAACCAGACAAAAACTTGAAAATATCAGAACACTAAGACCAATATCTTTTATGAATAGAGATGCCAATATCTTCAACCAATTACTAGAAAATCAAATCCAGCAGTGGAGGAAAAATTTTATATGCCATGAGCAAGTGAGATTCATCCCAGGAACAGAACGCAAGTTTGGGTTAACAAATTAAAATATGTTAATGTAATACAATATAAAATGAATACAATGTTATTAATAAAATAACATACACAATCATCTCAATATACACAGAAAAATCACTTGACAAAATGTAATGCCCATTCATGATACAAACATTCAATAGCTACTGTAACAACACAGAAGGGAACTTCGTCTACCCTGTAAGGACCATCCATGGAAAAACCACAGCTAATGTCCTCTCAATAGCAAAAGGCCGAATGCTTCTCTCTCAGGGCTGTTGACGTCACTGCTTTGCTCATCACGGTGCTGGAGACTCTAGTCAGGGCAGTTAGGTAACTGTCATGCACACACAGGCACACACACAGGCACACACAGGCACACACGCACACACGTGCACACATACAGGACCCTGTCTCTAGAACTACTGTAGTGGGTTTGTGAGACTCCCTCTTCTTCAAGTATTTTGGGGTGACAGCATGTGTGCATTCTTGCAGAGGTGGGGTCCTGGCCTTGTTCCTTGGGTTCAGTGGATGCAGAGTCTGTGCCACGCGTGACAGCATCAGTACTTGCTGGGCCCTGAGGTGCCTTTGTGCCTCTGACTTTCTGTCCTTTGAGCACAGGACGGCATGAGCTCTGACCTTGAGAACAGGGCAAGGCCTTCTGAAGCCCACTGTCTGCCGCACTCCCGCTTCTTAGCAGGTGCCACTTTCTTCTGGATTTTCCCAGGAAATGGATTCTCCACGATTCCTTCTTTAGTCATTTGTCACTCCCACGAGAGAAGTCCCAGTAGCTGCCTGTCACCCTGGGTCTGGGATAGAAGACATATTTTCTGTGGTGCTTACCCTCCCAACCTCCTGTTTTGCTGTAAATCATTTCAGCAGCCAGTTTTGGTGCTGACTCCCAACACCGTGCATGGTGTTGTCTCATGAATCTTGCTTTCTGGAAAACCTGACCTCAGTGTCCCTGAGCTGGCTCCTCTCTGCCCCAGGGCTCTGCCTCCCCACTCACACTGCCATCCACCTCTTAGGAAACAGTGTCTTGGCATTTTCAGTCTGGCGTAGTTTCTGGACTAAACTCCAGGAGTGCAGAGTACATGCTGAGCTGCTGTCAGGGCACAGTCCAGGCCCAGCTCCCCTCTTAGGGGTAACTTCGTCCCAAGCATCTATTTTTCTGTACATTTGCCTGTCTTTGGGGCCATGATCGAGGCCTTGCCAGAGCTTATGATCCCTGTTCCAGTGAACCAGCTACAAGAGGGAAGCGCTGTACCCACTTCCTCGACAGGGACACCTGTATCACATCAGAATTGGAAAGTGTGCATAAAGCTGCGAGTTTTATAGGACAAAAGTGAGCAGCATTTCAGAGACAATTGAATGTAGTTGCCATTGTGCACATGTGCCTTCTTCTGAAGGGCTGGCAGTGTGTTTAAATCTTCCCTTAACAAAAAGTAGAGAATTGAGATAGTTCCCTCTATGTTGTTCAAGTTATGGATTTGATAAAAGTAATTTCTACTGAATGTTAGATCTTTATCCAATAAGGAATTTGTAATGGGTGTTTGGCAAAGTCATGTCTGCTTTCTTCCTTTTCTTCCAGTTAGAAACACATGAAGTAAGTGGCTTCTTGGAGGATTTTCTATTTCGATTTTCATTTCTTTTCTGAGGTCCACTTTGAGTGTTTTATGTTTCTAGCAAGGGCTCCTCTTGTACTAATTCTCAGTAACTCAAAGCATTAAACAGTAAGGGGTGGCATGGAAGGTATAGAAATGTTGGATATCTTTCCATCAAAACATAATACTTTTAAATGATAAAAAGTGAAAACTGAAGTTATGTTATTTCAAATAATTATTCAAAAATGTTAACTTTTATCAAAATTTAAGGTACACATTTTCTAAGTAAATAATTCGTTATATCCAAACTTTAAAGCCAAAATGTTTTAATTTTTCTGAAACTTTAATAGAGCAGAAAGGA
>NW_003852451.1:753616-762379 GCF_000181295.1 Otolemur garnettii
GAGCAGAAAGGAGGCTCTAGAACGTGGATTGGAGCAGAAAGGAGGCTCTGGAGTGTGGATTGGAGCAGACAGGAGGGCTCTAGAGCACCGGAAAGGAGGCACAGCAGGCACCAGGTACAGGGGAGACTACCACGTTCCTGCCATCCTGGAGGAAACATCTGGCAAGTTCCTGACATCTCTCTCCTCACTCAAAAGTGGCTGCACTCTAGACCTGGGGGCAGGCAGTGTCGATGCCCAGTGCCAGGTGAAAGCCTTCATGGGATAAGGAAGCTCCATTTGTCTCAGAAAGCAGAAATGTTCTCCGCTGGGTCAGGAGAGTCACAAGAACCAGCTTCAGTAGGGAAAAGAAAAGAAGGTTCAGTGTTGTTCTCAACTCTGGAAAGGTCATTGCTCCTTATTTCTGCACGTAAGCGTGGGAAAACCGACCTTAGAAAACGAAAACAGCAGTGGCAATCCGCTTACTGACGTGTTAAATCTGGAGTATAATTTTACACATAAAACATAATCCTTCCATCTACTTCTTCAACAAGAATTTAATGAGTGCTATGAAGACAGCAGTGAACAGGCTGGGGAGACCCTTGTTTTCAGGAGACTGGGGCAGTAAAAACACAGATAAGTCAAAAAATTGTCCCACGGCGCTGTGGCGTTCCCTGCCAGCGTGGGAGGCCCCGGGGGCGGAGCGCACGGGACTCTGCAAGGTGCACCCTGTGTCTCCCTTGTGAGCTGTGCGCTGGTGTTAGGGAGGCTGTGATTACTTTCAGAAATGTAAATCTCTAATGGCGGAGTTCAGAGCTAGAACCCCGGGCAAGCTGAGCCTCTAGCCGCTGGTGACTGAGGCTACTGAGTGAGGCGGGGGCAGCACGTGTTACCGCAGCCAATAGGAACCAGAGCCCCGGCCTGGCCAAGAGCGCGGGCCACAGGCCTGGGCCTGAGAGTGCGCAGCTCTGCGTGCAGCTCCAGGAGAATGGGCAGCGCCTGTAAACTCTGCCTGGAGAGCAGGAAACTTATGAAAAGGGGATCAGAGGAAAGGCTTGTCCGCAAAGTCAGTCACGAGGTGCCTGTTGACCTTGGCCTTCTGCTGGCCAGGGATCTCTCAGCCCTAGAGCCGAGGTGCTCTGGGCAGCACGTGGACCAGCCGGGGTGAGGGGTGCCTGCGTTTCCACTGACAAACTCGCAACTGTTTGTGTTTGTAGCTTTTGAGCGCCGGCCATGGGAGATGGTTCGTATTATGTCTAACGGTTGTTGATCCAGCATCGGGCCAGTGCAGATATCTGTTCCTGATGGTCTGGCAGCGCTCTGGGCTCTGCTAACACTCAGGGCCGTGGCTGCCGGCCGAGCACAGTGTGGTCACACTGCAGGAATGTGACAGTTGGACTGTAATTTTAGTTCTGCTCAATTTCTTTGGAAATGATTTATAAACCCAACTTGAAAATTTTTTCTTTAAATAAGTTACAGCATTTTAGTTATACTCAACACATAGGATTCCTATTACACATCTAATTCTATTAGTACTGCTCATGGCACAGTGCTAATGAAGTTTGTAAATTACAAAAATATGACTGTTTTTGCATTTAAGAATAAATAGTATAAAAGAGAACAGCTACATAATACCAAAGGAAAAGATACAATGTCAAAATTTTCCACATATAAAACCCCGTGATATAAAGGTTTGCTCAAACTTAGATGCATTTGTACTTATAATAATCTAATAGATATTTTAAATGGCTCATCTGAATGACCCTATCTGAGAGTGTTTGTTTCAGGTATTCATTGAAGGACATGGTATAGTTGAGTTACAAAGTAGATCATAACTCTGATAAAAATGTAAATAGAATGTGCAGTCATTTTATGAGAAATGTAATATGCAGATACAGAAAAATAATACGTTGGTGGAATCAGTTTTTTTTAACTTCAGAGATATTTCTTAATATTTTCTCACATCTTAAAGGAACAAAATATATTAGTTTTAAAAATGGAAAATATGAATGGACAAAACAAAAAAACCCACAAACAAAAGGAAAAAACACAGCAGTGACCAGCATTAACTGTCCACCTCTGGAGGGAAGCTTGGTCAACGTGCTAATGTGCACTGTCAGGCTGCTTCTCTCGAGTGTGTGGCCATGCGTGTGTGCACACTCTAAGGCTGCTTCTCCCCAGTGTGTGGCCATGCGTGTGTGCACGCTGTCAGGCTGCTTCTCCCAAGTGTGTGGCCATGTGTGTGTGCACACTGTCAGGCTGCTTCTCCCGAGTGTGTGGCCATGCGTGTGTGCACACTGTCAGGCTGCTTCTTCCAAGTGTGTGGCTATGCGTGTGTGCACACTGTCAGGCTGCTTCTCTCGAATGTGTGGCCATGCGTGTGTGCACACTGTCAGGCTGCTTCTCCCCAGTGTGTGGCCATGCATGTGTGCATACTCTCAGGCTGCTTCTCCCGGGTGTGTGGCCATGCATGTGTGCACACTGTCAGGCTGCTTCTCCCAAGTGTGTAGCCATGCGTGTGTGCACGCTGTCAGGCTGCTTCTCCCGAGTGTGTAGCCATGTGTGTGTGCGCGCTGTCAGGCTGCTTCTGCCGGGTGTGTGGCCATGCGTGTGTGCACACTGTCAGGCTGCTTCTCCCAGGTGTGTGGCCATGCGTGTGTGCACACTGTCAGGCTGCTTCTCCCAAGTGTGTGGCCATGCGTGTGTGTACGCTGTCAGGCTGCTTCTCCCGGGTGTGTGGCCATGCGTGTGTGCACGCTGTCAGGCTGCTTCTCCCGGGTGTGTGGCCATGCGTGTGTGCACGCTGTCAGGCTGCTTCTCCCGAGTGTGTGGCCATATGTGTGTGCACGCAGGCACACACAGAGAGGCAAACTCCTGCCCCCCACATGCTCATCAGCCTGAGTTTTCACCAACTAAGTTTTGATGGTTGCATGTAATTCTGTTATGGGAGTGTTTCATAACCTGTTTAATTCATCTCTCTTGTATATTCAGATAGTTTCCAAACTGTTTTGCAAATATATACAATGCTATGATGAGCATAGTTGTAAACACATTTTTTATATTTGTGTGATTATTTCTTCATAATAATTTTTAGAAATGTAACTGCTGAGTGAATGTCCTCAATTTTAATAGCTTTTGATAAATATTGCCAAATTTTCTCCAAAAAGTTTGGGCCAACTTACATATCTTCTAATAGAGTGTGAGGAAACTGTTTGTCTACATCAAACAATGACAATTGATACTTTAAAAATATTTGTTAACACAGATCACAAGTGCTTGCCCAAGCTGGAAGGGCCTACAAGAGAAAGTGCATTCAATTCTATGGAGGGGCCCTTTATTTCCTGCCTTACAAACTCACAAGCTGGGGCTTCTCCCAAACACAAAGGGTTTCAGTTATGAGACAGCAAGGAAAGGACCTGTGTTTAGTATTTTGGGCATTTGTATTTCTTACAATCCTTTCTAATTCTCTAAAGTCAGTTGCAATGTCTCCTCTTGCTTTCCTAATTTGGTAACTTGTCTTTTCTCTTTTATATTGCTTGCTTTTCAACACAGATTTGTAATTATTATTTATAATTATTGCTTTCTGTACCTGTCTTTTAAATCAGACTGAAAAATAAAAGGAGCTAAAAACAAAATACATCTGTACTCTTTTTTATATTTCCCTATGTAGTCACCTTTACTGGTATTCTTTTATTCTCCATGTGGATCTGAGTAATTGTTGTACCTGGTGTCTTTCTAGTCAGCCTCAAGGGCTCCCTGCTCTTTGTTTTAGGGAAGTTCTGCTAACAATGGACCTTCTTAATTTTTGTTTATATTGGAATGTCTTAATTTTTCCTACATTTTTGAAGGATATTTTTGGGTATATAATTATTGGTTGATCCTTTTTGCCTTGAAGAACTTTGCGTATGGGACCTTATTGCTTTTGAGACTCCATGGTTTTCAATGAGAAATCAGCTGTTAATCTTACTGAAGATTTCCTTGTATGTGATGAATCACTTACATCTTTCTGTTTTCAAATCTTCTTTTGACAGTTTGCTTATGATCTGTCTAGATATGGACATATACATAACTGAGTTTATCATATTTGGAGTTTGTTGAGCTTCCTTGATGTATAGATTAATTTTTTTAATAAAAAGGTTTTTAGCCATTATTTCTTCAGATATTCTTTCTGCATTTCTCTCTCTCCTATCCTTCTGGGTCTCTCAGTAAGTGTATTTGGTATACTTAAAGATGGCCCACAGGATTCTAAGGCTGCTCATTTTTCTTAATTCTTTTGATTCTTATTCTTCAAGTTAAATATTCAACTGACCTATTTTCAAGTTTACTGATTCTTTCATCTGCCTGCTAAAATCTTCCATTGTTTACTTTAGATAAATACTTCATTTTAGTTATTGTGAATTTTTTTTTTATTGAATGGTAACTTAGTTATTGTGATTTTGAGAATTTTTATTTGGTTCAGAATTTTGATTGGTTTCTTTTTATAATTTCTGTGTCTTTGTTGATATTCTTTATTTAGTAATACATCATTCTCAAGCTTTCCTTTAGTTCTTTAGACATGATTTCTCTTGGGTCCTTGAACACAAAATACCTGATTTAAAGTCCTTTTCTAGGAAGTTTAATATCACCTTTAAGGATAAGTTCTATGGTTTGTTCCTTTTTCTGCATACCATAGTTTCTTGTTCCTTTGCATGTCTCATTTTTGTTGCTGTTTTTGAAAACTGGTTATTTTGAACATATGAAGTTGCCACTGTAGAAATTAGATTTGCTGTTATTGCTGCTTCTTATGGCTTTGTTTTTTAGTGATAGTTCTGAACTAGTTTTCTAAATTACCTTTGCCTCTTTATCATTTCTGGCCAGTTAACTTATTTGTCAACTAATAATTGGACAAACATTTCTTAAATACCTAGAACCAAAACCTTCTCTGTCTTTGCTGGGGTACTGGGTGTGTGTGTGTGTTGGGGCACACTTTGAACCCTCAGCCAGGCGCCTGACAGCGCTGACTTACCATCACTCTTCACTTCTTCACAGAGACTTGAGTCAGCCAGAGGGAGAGACGAGACCCTCTCAGGCCTCTTCTTAGCAGGTGAACAGGCCTGACACACATGGCCTTCTAGATTTTAAGAAAGAGCTTTCAAGCCCTATGGGCATTTCACTCTCCAGGCTTCCCTCTTAAAGTTTTTGGTTTCTTTATTATTTGTCCAAAATGTTATCTGCTGTCAAGGCAGCAGCAACTAAAATACTATTCTGCAAATGTTTTAGACAAACACAGATAGTGGCATTAGCCTTGGATCAGTTCTGAGTCAGGTGAAACAAAGACAAGCTTTCTGAGTCAGTCTTGCAGAAAGACGCCAAAATCCCTGCCCCATCTGGTGTAGGGAATGTGATATTATCCCTGTGGGCACTGCTGAGCCAGGGAGCAGAGGTGGGGCTGGAGTCAGTCAGAACACCACAGGCCTCCAGGTTATTACTGAGGACCAGCCATTTTGCTGCAACCCTTTGATTAAAGCTCGGAGTTCTGGGAAAAAGTTGATTCTGACAGTTTTTGACAGTTTTCTTACTGCTTTTATGGAGACACAGAAGTTAGAGTTCTGTGGTTTGGGGCCATTTTTCTCTTAGCCATTTTTGTATGTACTTCTCCAGAGAAATGTTGGAGTTATTTATTCACATTGAGGTTTGGTCAGGATCACTTTCCATTCATAGATCACTTTGCAGTGAACTGAGGTCTTCACAATGTGAAAATTTTATATGGGGACACAATAGGCTTTTCTGCTTATTTGTGTTATCTTGTATGTCACTTTTAAAATTATTGAACAAATAGGTTCTTTACAAATTTTAATTTTATATATCTTACTTTTATTTATATTTTAAATATTTATAATAGATAAGTATATAATAAATACATATGCTTATATTTATTTTACATTGCCACAGTAATTCATGAAGTCTGTTTTTATTGAATGTTCTTTTTTTTTTGAAATAGAGTCTCAAGCTATTGCCCTGGGTAGAGTGCCATGGCATCATAGCTCGCAGCAACCTCCAATTCTTGGACTCAAGTGATCCTTTTGCCTCAGTTTTACTATTTTTAGTAGAGATAGGATCTCACTTTTGCTCAGGCTGGTCTCAAACTCCTGAGCTCAAGAAATCCACCTGCCTTGGCCTCCCAGAGTGCTAGGATTACATGCGTGGGCCACCACACCCAGCCTTTATTGAATATTCTAAGATTTTTGTTGGTATAAAGAAAAGCTGTCAATTACCAAATAATTATTTTACTGAACATTTATTCATATAGCCCTTATAACCTCAAGTTTTTTAAGTAAAACTAATATGCAGCTAATGATAAGTTTGACACTTAATTTCTAACATTTATACTTCTTATTTTATTAATTCTATAATTTTCTTAGCATTTTCAAACACTGTTATAGCAGAATGATGGGAGCAAACATACTTATTTGATTATAAACTATTTTGGAGGCAGGTTTTAAAATTATAAAACAATAACATTTTAAATAAAAGAAAATTTTCAATAACTATAGTTATGGTATGTGTAGGTTCATTAACAGTGGCCATAGAGTGTCAAAATTAAGCATGCTTTTTATGGTTAGCTCAGAACTTTTCCCCCACATTTTACAAGAAGAATCTTGTTTCACTGAGATATTTTTGCATTGTTATTGATGGTATTTTTTCCTATTTTCCTTTCCTCAACTTTTATGTTGAACTCTCTTTGAAAAGTACATGCATAGTAGATGTGTACAACTCAATGATTTATTGTTAACCTTTGTCCCGATAAATTCTATATCCATTTCCCCAAAGCTGTTCAACACACAGTGTTCTAGCTTTTATGATTATTACTTCTTTCATTTTATTTTAATTTTAAAATATGCATTCCTAAAATATATGCCTTCCTTGTTTTTGAATTTTAATAAATGGCACATAGTATATTTTTATGTTTAGTCACTATGAATAATGGTGCCCTGAATATTCTTATCCATTTGTTTTGATGTATAAATATACATGCACACATTTCTGTCACCTGCATAATTAGGACAGGGATGGAGGGGCCATATGTAAGTGTATTTTCAACTTAGTAAATAAAGCCAGCATAAGACCCAGCATCTGAGGGTGAGAGTTTTTTTCTCTACATACTCACCAACACTTGGTATTGCTAACTTTTTAATTTTAGTCTTTTTTGTGTCTAGGTAGTGGTATTGTATTGTGGCTTAAATTAGCACATTTCTGGTAACCAGCATGGTTGAGTGTTTCTTCTTATTCCACGTCATCCATTCAATTCTGGTACTTTATGTTTTCATTGGTGTTGGTTTGTAAGAAGAATGACTCACAATTCTGTCAGTTGCATGTTGTACCTTTGTCAGCATGCTGACTTGCTGGTCCTTTCTGGTTTTGGTATGAATTGGTGAGATGTGTCCATGCGTGGATGAGTGAAGGCTGTTCAGTTCACTAATTCCTCTGCTACTATGTCCTTGGCTCTTATTTAAAAGTCAGTTCTTTAACCCAAAGTCAGGAAGATATTCTCCTGTACTATTTCTAGACACTTAATTTCTTTGCTTTTCACATTAGAACTTTCAGTCCACTAGAAGGTACTTTTGTGAATGGGATAAGAAAGGTGCCAAATTCAGTTTTTCCCCATTTTGGATAACTCATTGACACCATGCCATTTGTGGAGAAGATTGCCCTGTCTTACTGCCTGTAGTGTCTTTCTCTCCTTAAACAAAACATTAATGTGGGGCTTGTTTGTGTACAATTGAGCCCATTACTTTTGTCTGTTTGTGTCTCATGGTTTCCATACAATACTGTTTTGTATTTCTGAGTAGTCTTATTATAAATTGCCTGTTCTTTTTTAACATTCCCTGGGGTATGTTTTCCATTTGCATTTCCCTATGAATGTGAAATAATCTTATTATATAAAAAACCTATTGGAAATTTGGCTGGAACTAAATTTAATTAATAGATTAGTTTGGGATGGCATTCAGACAATATTGAGTTTTCTAATGCTTGAATTTTTTTTTGTTTGTTTATTTAGGTGTTCACTCAATACTGTTTTATAATTTTGCCTTAGAATGTCTTATATACCTTTTGTTAGATTTCTTTTAGATACCTGATATTTAAGATGTCTTCAAAATGCTGTCTTTTAAACAACCTTATTTTCATTATTTTTGCTTACATATAATAGTACAATAGATTTTTCTATTTTGATTTTATATTCAGCAATTTTGCTAAATTCTTTTTGTTATAAAAAATATCAGTAGATTATATTCTATATAATAATATAATCTGTGTTCAATGAGGGTTTTAGTTCTTGTAAATTCTGACATGTAATCTGTAAATAATGGCCATTTTATTTCTTCCTTTCAAATCCTGTCACTTTTTATTTTCTCTTTTGCTCCTTAGAGCATTGGCTAACTCCTGTGGCACAATATTGAATACAAATGGTGAGATTCTGTTCCCAGTCACATAGGGAGAGCTCTCAACATGTAGCCATCAAGTTTGATGTTTGCTGTAGATTTATTTTATTATCATTATTCTTTGTAACTACCCTTTGTCAAATTAAAAAGTTCTCTTTTGTTTCTTGTTTGCTAAGAATGGACACTGAATTTTGTCACATAGTATTTCTGCAACTACTGAAATGATTAAATATATTTTCTCTTTTTTTCTGTTACAGTAAGTTAGAGCATCTTTAACAATGTCAACCAACCTCGTATTTCTAGAGTAGATGCAACCTGGTCTTAATGTTTTACCCTATTAATATATTGAGAGGTTTTTTTTTTTTTT
>NW_003852451.1:785380-786570 GCF_000181295.1 Otolemur garnettii
TCCTGCTCTGCTCAGACCCTCCTGCTCTGCTCAGACCCTCCTGCTCTGCTCAGACCCTCCCACTCTCTTCAGACCCTCCTGCTCTCTTCAGACCCTCCTGCTCTCCTCAGACCCTCCTGTTCTTCTCAGACTTTCCTGCTCTCCTGGTCTTGGCCTTCTCTGGAACGCAGCAGCTAACTGGGTCAGCAAAGTGTGTGTGAAATCTCTTTTGTAGATGGGTTAAGTTTTTAAATTAAATTTTTGGTCATCTAGGATAGCAAATTAAGAGTGCATTTGGGAATGTTTGACCTTTTTCACTTCCTGCCTTTACTACATTAAGATAATCTGAACAATTAGTTGTTGAACCAGCACAGAAAGCTGATGCTTTGGGTCATAGACCCCATGGGACAGAGCAACTCAGAGGAACCCGCCTCTGCTTGACCTTCCGTGGTGATTTCACTGAATTGTCAGCCTCAGGAAAATGATGTAATTTGTTTAGAGAGAACACTTCCTGCCACCCTCTTCCCCCACCACTGTAAGCCACAGTTGAAAATTGGGTGTGAATTCCTAAACACCAAAACTTGATGTTTGGTATTTCCCCCTCCTCAGGGAGAACTAGTAGCCAGGAGAAGTAGCATATTCCATGTGGGATGATTTCATAATTCTAAACACGATGTAACAGAATGCCTTGCCTTAGGTTATCTCAAATCTTTCCACTGGGGCCTTGGAAAATTGCTATCAAAGAATCAATGACCAAATCTGTGTGGTCATCTGTGTATTCAGTTTAGGTTTAAAGGACTGTAGACACACTGAACTCCCTGGCAGCCAGCTGGGTGTGGCCTGCTGGGGTGCAGCACCCATCTCCGGCTGAGCAGCTGCCCTTGCCAGGACCAAGAACTCTTTAAAGTTTGTAATAGTGATTCCAACACTCTGGGAGGCCAACACAAGGTGGCTTATGCCTGTAATCCCAGTACTCTGGGAGGCCAAGATGGGAGGATTGCCTGAGCCCACAAGTTTGAAACCTGCCTGAGTAAGAGCAAGACCCTGTTGCTAAAAATAGCCAACGTACCTTCCTAGACTCAGCCAGAAAGAATTAGAAATCTTGAATACATCCATATCAACCACTGAAATAACATCAATAATATGATATGAAATCTCCCTAAAAAGAAAAGTCCAGGACCAGATGGCTTCACATCCAAATTCTATCAAAC
>NW_003852451.1:786708-795200 GCF_000181295.1 Otolemur garnettii
AGCATAGAAAAAGAAGGAATACTTCCCAACACATTCTATGAAACAAATATCACCCTGATCCCCAAACCAGGAAAGGATCCTTCAAAGAAAGAAAATTATAGGCCAATATCATTAAGGAATATCAATGCAAAAATATTCAATAAGATCTTAGCAAACAGAATTCAACAACACATCAAAAAAATTATACACCGTGATCAAGTTGGTTTTATTCCAGGGTTATAAGGTTGGTTCAAAATACACAAATCTATAAATATAATACATTACATCAATAAATAAAAAAAAAGACCATATGATTCTCTCAGTTGATACAGAAAAACCTTTGATTATATCCAGCATCCTTTCATGATCAGAATTCTTAAGAAAATAGGCATAGAAGGGACATTTCTTAAACTAATAGAGGCCATCCATCTACAGCAAACCCACAGCCAATATCATATTGAATGGTGTGAAATTGAAAACATTTCCACTTAGATCAGGGACGAGGCAAGGATGTCCACTGTCTCCACTGCTATTTAACATAATAATGGATGTCTTAGCCATCACAATCAGGCAAGAGAAGGTGATCAAGGATATCCAAATAGGGTCAGAGGAGATCAAACTCTCTTCACTGATGATATGATCCTATACTTGGCAAATCCCAGGGACTTTAAAACTCTTAGAAGTGATCAAGGAATACAGCAGCGTATCAGGATACAAAATCAATACTTATAAGTCAGTAGCTTTTATATATGCCAATAATAGTCAAGCTGAAAAAACAATCAAGAACTCTATTCCTTTTACAATGGTGCCAAAGAAGATGAAATATCTGGGAATTTACCTAACAAAGGACATGAAAGATCTCAATAAGGAGAACTATGAAACTCTGAGAAAAGAAATAGCTGAAGATGTCAACAAATGGAAAAACATACCATGCTTGTGGCTGGGAAGAATCAACATTGTTAAAATGTCCATACTACCCAAAGCAATCTATAGATTTTATGCAATCCCTATTAAAGCACCATAGTCATACTTTAAAGAACTTGAAAAAGTAGTACTTCATTTTATATGGGATCAGAAAAAACCTCTAATAGCAAATACTCAGAAATAAGAACAAATCAGGAGGTATCACATTACAAAACTTCAGGCTATACTGTAAATCTATAGTGATCAAAACAGCATGGTACTAGACAAAAACAGAGCAGTAGATTTATGGAACAGAATAGAGACCCAAGAGATGAACCCAGGTGCTTATCGCCATTTGATCTGTGACAAGCCTATCAAAAATATTCAGTGGGGGAAAGACTCCCTATTTAACAAATGGAACTGGGTGAATTGGCTGGTGACCTGTAGAAGACTGAAACTGCACCTTCACCTTTCACCATCAACAAAAATTGATTCTCACTGGATAAAATATTTAAATTTAAGACATGAAACTATAAAAATACTAGAAGAGAGTGCAGGGAAAACACTTGAAGAAATTGGCCTGGCAGAATATTTAATGAGGAGGACCCCCCCCCCCCAGGCAATTGAAGCAACACCAAAAATACATTATTGGGATCTAATCAAACTAAAAAGCTTTTGCACAGCCAAGAGCACAGTAAGTAAAGCAAACAGACAACCTTCAGAATGAGAGAAGATTTTTGCTTCTGACAAAGGTCTGATAACTAGAATCTACAGAGAACTCAAACTAATCAATAAGAAAAGAATAAATAACCCCATTTCTATGTGGGCAAGAGACTTGAACATAAACTTCTCTGACAAAGACAGGCGCATGGCCTACAAACACATGAAAAAATGCTCTTCATCCTTAATCATCAGAGAAATGCAAATCAAAACCACTTTGAGGTATCATCTAACTCTAGTAAGATCAGCCCACATCACAAAATCCCAAAACTACAGATGTTGGCGTGGATGTGGAGAGAAGGGAACACTTCTACACTGCTGGTGGGAATGCAAGCTAATATGACCTTTTTGGAAAGAAGTTTGGAGGAACTAAAAGTAGACCTACTGTCTGATCCTGTAATTCCTTTACTAGGTATATACCCAGATGATCAAAAATTATTTTACAACAAAGACATTTGCCCCAGAATGTTTATTGCAGACCAATTCATAATAGCCAACACATAGAAACAGTCCGAGTGCCCATTGACCCATGAATGGATTAACAAATTGTAGTATATGTTCACCATGGAATACATGCAGCCATAAAAGATGGAGACTTCACATCTTTTATGTTTACCTGGATGGAGTTGGAACATATTCTTCTTAGTAAAGTATCTTAAGAATGGAAAAAAAGTATCCAATGTGCTCAATAATAATCCTATGAAATCAATATATAACCATTTATACACTCATACAAATGGCAAAACATTACTATAGTCCAGAAAATAGAAGGGAAGAGGAGAGAGAGGGAGGGGAGGGGGGTAAGGGAGGAGGGAAGGTATTTGGGGGGACTTCACCTAATGTGCATGATGCAATGGTACATTTCAAAACTATTAAGAAGTAAGTATAATTGTGATGGATGTGTTACTTAGTTCAATGTAAGTTTTTCACATTCTGTATTGAAGCAGTACCTTGAACCCCATAAATGCATCAATGTACAAAGTTATGATTTAATAAAATATAATTTTAAAAAATAAGGGTACATGTGAATCTTTCTAAATGTAGAATACAAATGTCATACAATAACTAAGAAAATGACATGAAGGCCATGTTAACGAGTTTGGAAGTATTTCAAATTGTATTTAGAAACAGCACACTGTACCCCATGATAGAATCAATGTACATAGCTATGATTTAATAATAAATAAATAAATAAATAAAAATAGCTGGCATTGTGGCAGACACCTATAGTCCCAGCTACTCTGGAGGCTGAGGCAAGAGAATCACTTGAGCCCAAGAGTTTGAGATTGCTGTGAGCTATGACTCCAGGCACTCTACTGGGGCAACAAAGTTAGACTCTGTCTCAAAAAAAAAATTATGACAGTTAAATTTTACTTAGGAAATTAGACATGAGATCAAAATAGCATTTTATTATTTCAAATTAAAGTATTGGATTACTGAAAGATTAAAAAGACCAATTTTTGTGAATTAGTAAGATATTTCTAAGACATCTGGGTATAAAATTTCTATACTTGATAAAAAGATGCTGAAATTTGGCAAACTACAACCTATTATCCTTGGAGGGAAAGTTTTAAAAGTACATTTTTTCAGTTCTACTTCTCTTTTCTAGTTAGCAGGATTTAATTTATAACATTTTATGTATACAAGTTAAAACTTTAAAAAGATTATTTTTAGATTGAACTCTTTTGAAGAAAAACAAGCTGAGCTGTTAGCTGTGACACTGAGCGTGGTGGTTGGGGTTTGGATGAGGATCCCATGGCCACAGAGATTCACATACTCTGCCGCCACTGCTTGTGATGTGCTGCCAGGGACTCCGTCATGTCTGAAGTCCTGCCAGCCCGTGTTTTCACCTCTCCAGTGTCACCACTCGTCACCACACCGACTGTTCATGGAGACTTGTTCTCAGCCACCCAGACTGTTGGCTTCTTAAATAAACAGCTCTGTTGATTCATCAGGAGTCAAGGAAAAGCACTTGCATATAATTTGCCTTTAAAAAAACGAACTATTGATTGTCCTCAACTCCCGTATTTATTCCTTCCAGAGAGGGAATAGGCTTAGATAAGCTTACTTTGCCCTCGATGTATTTTTTTCTGTTGCAATTAGCCATGACTGAAACAACTCACAATTGGTCACAGCTTCCTGTTTGACTAAGGAGCTGTGCGACAGTGGCTCCCTGTGTGGCGGAACAGGGGTGCCCTGTGCTCTACCTGGTCCTGGTCACATCTCGGGACAGAGCAGTGGCACACAGCCTATCAAACACAGCACTCTGCCCTCCAACTCAGTAAAAATAACCCACACCCACCATGCCCTGAAAACACAGCATCTGAAGGCCCCTTCTCTCCTGTTTTCTTGTTTTGATATGATTGGCATGCTCTGGAAATGTTTTGTTTTTTTGAGAGGGGGTCTCATTTTGTCACCTAGGCTGGAGTGCAGTGATGCAGTCATAATTCACTGTAACCTCCAACTCCTGGGTTCAAGCAATCCTCCTGCATCCCGAGTAGCTGGGACTACAGGCATCTCCACAAGACCTGGCTAATTGTTTCTTTTTTTTGTGACAGAGTCTCACTTTGTCACCCTCGATAAAGTGCTATAGTGTCATAGCTCACAGCAACGTCAAACTCCTGGGCTTAAGCAATTCTCTAGCCTCAGCCTCCCAGTAGCTGGGACTACAGGTATCCACCAAGGCCTGGCTAATTTTTAAAGTTTCCTTTTTTGCAGTACATTGCCCAGGCTGGGAAATGAAAAATGTTATAGTATCACAGTACACACAGTAGTCAAAATGTGGGTTGATCAGTGCTGTGCCGTGGCCTGCAGGGTAACTCCCATAGCTGCAATGTGATAAGAGTGTCAGGGCGGGCCCCGTGTCAGGAGAGCAGCCACGGCTGTGTGCCAACAAATCTTTATTTATGAATATTGAAATTACAACTTTGTGTAATATTCATGTGTCAAAAATATTCTTTAATGTTTTTCAACCATTTAGAAATATAAAAACTGGGTGGTGCTCAATGGCTCACTGTGGCTCAGTGAGTAGGACGCCAGCCCCATATACCAAGGGTGATGGGTTCAAACCCAGCTCCGGCCTAACTGCCACAAAAAAATAGCCGGGCATTGTGGTGGGCACCTGTAGTTCTAGCTACTTGGGAGGCTGAGGCAAGAGAATCACCTAAGCCCAGGAAGTTGGAGGTTGCTGTGAGCTGTGACTTCACAGCACTCTACTGAGGGTTAATAAGTGAAACTGTCTCAAAAAAAAAAAAAGAAAGAAATGTAAAAACTGTTCTCATCTACTGGAGATACAAACGAGGCCGTCAGCAGGTCTGTTTCCATGAGCCCCAGTTTGTCTCATTCACCTTCAATTTCAATAAAATCCATTAATACAGGGTACTACATACTCAATTATTTGTATTGCAAGTAATAATTGTAGGTATACAGCTAGTTTAGTCTGAGTAGTTGGACTTGCTCTTAGTTGGTTTCACTGGACTCACAGGTGGGCAGTAATCACTCAGGGAGGCAGTATTTAGAGTTGATAAATCCAGACATTTGGGAAAGTTGCTTACTGTTAAGATTGGCTCCAAGAAGATCTTTGAATTTTTTTATTTTTATCCCTCTCAGACTGTGAAGGGGGCACAGCGCACAGTTGCTCAGAGTTTCTTACATAAGGTGGAGTGTTCCTGTGGTGTATGGGTGGTCCCTGCCGCTGTCTTCCTGGGAATCTCAAATGGATGTGATGTGCAGTCCAGTTTTCTCTCATCAAAAAGAAAACAAGATTAAAATGGAAAAGAGGAAACAATTAGACTTTGCAGGTTCTTCAATTATAGCTTCTAAAGTTGCATAATGCTTAATTTTTTTTAGCTCAGATGAAATATGGCACATTTGTAGAGAAATCACAATGCCACTAAAAGCAAAAAAAAATGTAAAATGGAGACATGCTTCAGGGTCACCTTCTGGGAGCCTTGATCATCAGTCTACCAGCCCGGAAGTTTTCAGCGAGGATGTGTTTTCGTGACTGTGGCCACTGAGGGGCATCTGGGCGGTGACATAGCAGCACATGGTGCTTGCAGAGCGTGGGCTCCAGCCTGCAGGTCGAAATCCCAGGAGCTTGCGGGGAAGGCAAGTTACTGGATCCCTAGCCCTGTCCTTCTGAGCCAGCAGTCTAGGGTAGGGTCCCACATCCTGTGTTCTCATCAGCTCTCTAGCTGGCTATGATCACGCAGCGTGAGAGCTACTGTGGTGGTGGCAGGGGAACTGGTCCTGTCTGCATTTCTTGATGTCAGTGTCAGTGCTCCTGGGCCTTGTCTGAAGAGGTCTGGGGCGGGCCAGAGACTGCAGTTCTGAAGGCTCACAGGTGATGGTGGTTGCTTCCGGTCTGAGGCCCACCCTGGGAGTGTGGGTACTGTCAGGCCCTTGGGCTGGTTCCCAGTGCTGCTAAGCAGTTTGGGTAACCCAGGACTCAGGTAGTGAGTCCCTGTGTCCCTGAGTGTGGAGAGCAGTAAAAGATGTGCCTGCCTTAGGGGGGCTTTGACGTTAGATGAGGTGGTACACAGGCCTGAGGGCCGTGGGCGCTGTTACTGCCCCGGTGGGGTAAGACTGTGGTGTGACATAGGTGGCAAGTGGCATACTAGAAAAATCTCTCACAACATCAACTTCCTTGGCTCTCTCTTTCCCTTTCTCTCGCTCTCTCTCCCATGAGAAGAACTAGATCTTAGTGAGTAGCAAGTGATTTTAACTGACCAGACTCACCAGGGTCTTAAGAATTCTCTATCGTAAGTTAACTAGCAACATTCTGCCTAAGGGGATGTTCCATGCCCTAAATTCACCTCCAAAGGAAACTGAGCTAACCGGTGGTGTGGTCACTGTCGTGCAGGACCCCACACGACTGTGCCACTTGACAGGTGAGTGTGGCTGAGTAGTATGGTCTTTCTTGCCAGATTTCATGTAAGGATCTATGATAAATTGAAGTAGAAAATAAAGTTTTCATGTCTTTCATAGAGACTCTACTGCCTAAATAATTAATTTTCATAAAGCCTTGAAAGATATAAAGTGGTAAAGTGACATCTTCATTTAAAACGGATGAATCTCATCTATGCATCTCAACATTCTATTATGATGATGTTCTAATATACAGCAGAGGTGAAAGAGTTTGCAATAAACAGTTCAATTCCCACTGTTAATATTTTACCACGTTTCTTTTTATCATCTGTCCCTCGGTCCACTCATATCTTTCTGATTTTTGGCAAATAGAGTAAATCGTGTGTATCAGAAATCACCCCAGTTCCTCAGCATCTAGCACTCAACCTATCACTTCTATTTTAAACTAGCCTTTTGTCCCATTTATGAACAAACCTTACTTTTCAGATGTGGGACACCCCCAGGGACATAATTGGTAATGGACTGTTTAGTTTTTACTTTTGTGGGTTTTGCTTAGATCTTATGGAAGTGGCAAGCTTGATTGCTGTAAGTTTAAAATAATGGGGGAAGGATGTATTAATGACTAGACTTTAATCGAAAATTCCACTTTATGTGTCTGTGGGAATACTGGGCACGTCCAGGGAATTACAACAGAGAGTGAAAATACTAGCAAGCATGGTACTGAAACGACCCAGAGCATGAGCTAACAGATTTAAGTTTATACTTTCTTTCAGTCAAACTCTCTGATTTTTCCAAAAAACAGAGCATATAATGAAGCAATAGATGGCAGCTCAGAGTCCAGGGATGCCCTTGGAGCTTGAAGAGAAGCCTGGTCCCTGAACTGCTCCCCTCCCTTCTTCCCAGAAGTGTCTGCCTGTGGTAGGGGTGAGGGCAGCAGCTGTCCCTGAGCCACTTCACTGCAGCATTAGTACTTTACAGTTGTCCCCACTTGGGACCTGTTCTCTCAGCCCTTGGCCTGAATCATCCTGTTTCTTCATGGAGTTGCATCGGGGCAGGTGTCTGCACACACTCCCACCCCATTCTCCTGCCATCGTCATGTGACCTGAGCACATTAATTAGTGTGAGGATCCAGGAAGGTCACTGACTCAGGTTCACATCCAGAGGCCCAAGACACGTTCTCGACTGGACATCCTGTCGGTCCATCCCCTGTCCCTCTGTGATCACTGTGCTCATAATAGGGGCGGGGGCATCTGGTGAAGCCAGAGACAGGCCTGGTAGGTGTCTTGGAATCCACATATTCTAAAGAAGCCTGTGATATGGGATGACAGCCTCATCTCTGTGTATTCTGACTACGCAAAGATTTCATGGAATTGGCTGCCACTACTTCCTGGGGACTGTCCTAGTTTCCCACGGTTTGATAGAGGAAGGGCTTCGGCCCTGCTGACCTCTCCATCTGCCGTCACAGCTGTCCTCTGAGGGTGGACCACACCTCAGTACGGAGTGTGATGATGGCCCTAACAGAATCCAGGTCCTGATCCTCAGAGCCCACAACTCTGTGACTTTCACAGCAAAGGGGAGGTGAAGGTCCTGATCAGATGACTTTGAGATGAAGAGACAGCCCTGGGTCATCTGGGGTCCTTACAAAGAGCAGCAGGGGGAGCTGGAGGAGGGGAGCGCTGCTCAAGGTCTGCAGGAGGAAAGCCTGGGCTCTGCCTGGAGGCTAGGAAAGGCATGGATGCAGGTGACACACCCGGGTGACACAGATGCAGGTGACACCTTCCTTTAAGACAGATGAATCTTATCTATACATCTCAACTTGTCACATGCTGAGAAAAGATGTCACTAGCTGGAAAAGGCATGGATGCAGATGACACAGATGTGGGTGACATGGATGCAGGTGACACAGATGTGGGGGACATGGATGCAGGTGACACGGATGTGGGTGACATGGATGCAGATGACACCGATGTGGGTGACATGGATGCAGGTGACACTGATGTGGGTGACATGGATGCAGGTGACAC
>NW_003852451.1:795220-818194 GCF_000181295.1 Otolemur garnettii
GATGTGGGTGACATGGATGCAGGTGACACTGATGTGGGTGACATGGATGCAGGTGACACGGATATGGGTTTTCTCCAGGTCCCCAGAGGTGTCAGCCATGTAGGATGATCAGTTGCTGCTCATGGTGATTTTTATGGCACCATAAACAGCTACAGTACAATGCTTAGTGCTCAGGAAGGGCATGTGGTGTGGGTTGGCTGTCCCAGAGCCAGAAATGGACAGCCAGTTCAGAGCTCCAACTCCGAAGCTGGAGCTCCAGCTCTCCTCCAGCTCAACTTTGAAGGGTGGACCTTCTGGCAGGACAGATGTCACACAGTGTGTCAGTCTGGGGTCCGGCCTGCTGCCTATGGCTGGCACAGTTAGGGCCCTGGGGGCTCGTGCAGTTGGGGTCCTGCCTCCTGTGCCCCTTGAGTCCATCCACTTCCCTTTCCTGCACACATGGCAGCCACCTTCTGCCCTCCTGTCCACTGGACTTGCTGACTCATTCATCTCTTCCTCACGTTCCCTGGGACCACTGGCCACAAATGAGCACTGCAGCTGCTGCTTTTCTGGAACAATCTAGTCCTGTCCCTGACTTTGTTCCTGGCTCCGTCCGGGCGGGAGTCTGAAGCTGTTTGGCCTCACTTGTTCTCTTGGTCCAGGGAACCAAACCTAAGCACAAGAGCACAGATGACCTGGAACTTGTACTGTCATTGTAGGCACAGATCATAGGCCTCCTAGACAATTAAAGAGCAGGGTTCAGGAAGATGAACTCACTCTGGTTCACCTAATGAGAGCATCCAGACGTGTCCTGCAGTTCCTGAGAAAATTCTGCCGCTTCATGCTGCTGAGAGCATTGTAGCTACGGCTTGTAAAAAGGTTGCCGATTTTCCCATTTGTTTAGATTAGTTTTAGTGAACATCTCTTCTTCTTGGACTTGGCTGGGTAGTTGGCTTTGTGGCAGGAGCATTTTACTCACCTTGTGCAGCGCCTGGCACTCTGGGGGTGGGGTGGGGCAGCTGCTCTGCTCAGTGTGCATGGGCAGATGTGTCTATCAGTGCCCTCCCTACATGTGACCTGAGTCCAGGGCCATGCAGCGGCTGTGTGTCCCTGTAGAGAGTGCGGGTATGGCTGGCTGCAGGCCCCTCCTGCAGGGGCTGCCAGTTGTGTGGGCTCCACGTTGATTACTTCCTTGGATGTTGGTCAGCTTAGGATACTGGTACAGTGACTTTAGCTCCCCCTGGGCCAGAGTGGGTGAGACGGTATCGGCTGCCAGACCTGCACACCTGCCTGCAAAATTGTGGGAGCGGCAGTGGCCTCCCCGTCTCCTGTCCTCAGTTCTAGCATGGATGCTTCTCCTGTCAGACCCCCAGCTGGAGCCTTGTTGGCAAAGAGTTCCTGGGTCATAGAATCCCAGCTCCCTCCTGTGCTGCTGCAGAGTGACAGGGTGCTTCTGGTTGCCAGGTGCACAGAGCACGGCTGCCTGATGTCCAGGGTGTCCTATGGGACACAGCCACCCCGCATTTTCTTCTCATGCTGATAGAAGACACTGCCAGTGACAGAGAAGCATTTGCAAGGTGATAGTTGGTAGCTGTGGCCGGGCTGCCTACTTGTGTTGGTGCAGATCCCACCTGCAGCAGCAGGCTGGGCCTCGGTCTCTGCCATGCTGTAATGTGACCAGTGATTTCCAGGAAGCCTGCACTCTACAGGGCCAGACTGGTGGCCACATCAGGATGAAAGGAAATAGAAACTATTCATCTTCCAAGTCTTTGAGAGTGACGCTAATCTCTGCAATTCCCTCGTGAACGCAATATTGCTTTTGGCATAAGATTTCGTGCTGAGCAGAAATCTACTTTCCCTTCCTCAGACAACAGCCCACGCCTCCCAGCAGGAGCCAGGGTGGGAACCTGCCAGTTGCTGAGAACACACCCAGGAACTGGGGGGACCCACGGCTCTCTCACGCCCTCAGATCACTGTGGCCAGACCTCCCCACTGCTGCCTCCATGACCCTCAAGTCCCCCTGAGGTCAGTGCTGGCCCCCTGAAGGCCCCACCCTGCCAGAGGAAATGCCTGGCTGCCTGGCTTTGCAGAGTGGCTGCTTCAAGGCTGTCCAGCATGTGGCTCTGCTCCTGTGCACTTGTCAACACCATGGGGTGTGACTGTCCTGGGGATGCCCTAGGTGGGGAGGTCCTTGTGTCAGTGTGGGACAGGCTCTTTATGACCCTGTGTTCTAATATCATGATGCCTTTGATTTGCTTCTTGATCACATCCCAAGGCAGCTCTGGCATACCCATCTCACGTGGCACCAGCCACCTGTAGGCATGAGGTTCACTCCACCGCTCAGGTGACCACCTTGCAGCCCTTCAAGCCGTGGGAGCTTTGAGCTCTGACCTTTCTGTCCAGATGGCCACTATCCCGTGTTGCTCTCCTTGGCTGCCTCAGCCAGCTCTCACTCTGTTCCCCACACTCCATAGGGAAACCTGCATCCCCTGTGAGAGCCTCTCCCTCTCCCCGGGCACTCCGGGGAGGAGAGGCGGGCAGAGTCCTCACAAGAGCTCCGGGCAGGAGGTTTGGGAACGTTGCCTTCTGGCAAGGCAGGGATGATTTGGAGTTTAAATCAAGGAATCTAGTCAGCTTCCTGTCTCTGAGACAAGATCCCCAGGAGCTGTAAACATTGCCGACTGTCTGTGGCCCTGCTCCCGTTCCCCTTGACTCCATTCTACATCCCATCAACAGTGTGAGGGTTACAGTTTCTCCACGTCCTACTCACACTCATTTTCTATTCTTTTATTGATGTATTTTTTTGTTCTTAAAATACAGTTACTGTTCTAATGGGTATGAGGTGGTAGCTCATTGGAAATGAAGAGTTGTCTTGGGCCACACATTACTCACACAAACACGGAGGAGAGCTGGTGAGCAAACGTGGTCTGTGTGCACTTCCTGTGATACCTGACAGCACAGATCAGGATGCTGCCCCGGGCCACACTGGACACCGCTGGCAGGCAGGCGAGGGTCTGCCTTTTTTCCTCATATTCATTTTTTAAAATTTTCAATGTGTCATTTAACATACCAAACTTTCTATTGTTTGCTACAATTTGAAAACAAATTTATTATTTTATTTGATCTCCATGTATTTATCTCTTTGCAGGCTATATGCATACTTAAGTTAAATTACTTCCCAGACTATTTTATTATTTCAAATTCATCTGGAATACAATTACCTTTCCTTTTTTTTTTCTTTCCATTTTTTTTCTAGAGACAGAGTCTCACTTTCTCACCCTCGGTAGAGTGCCGTGGCATCACACAGCTCACAGCAACCTCCAACTCCTGGGCTTAGGTGATTCTTTTACCTCAGCCTCCCAAGTAGCTGGGACTACAGGCGCCTGCCACAATGCCCAGCTATTTTTTGTTGCAGTTTGGCCAGGGCCGGGTTTGAAACTGCCACCCTCGGTATATGGGGCTGGAGCCCTACCCACTGAGCCACAGGCGCCTCCACAATTATCTTTTAATTACTGTTTGGTTATCTGTGTTCTTAGCATTCAATGTCAGTATGTGTTTTACAATTTTAATTTACAGATTTATTTTTCGGAACATTCTGAGGAACATTCTCTGTTTCCCATTCTCATTCTCCACTTCTCTCTCCCTGAATTTTGGTCTTGCAGTTTCTTTTTCTCGCATTCTTTGGGACCTCATCTCAGGTACTTGGAGGAATATTTCCCACCCATGGTGTCAGGGCATCCAGTTCTAGACACTTAGCATTTGGCTACTTCTGTTGCTTCCTACACATGATACTTGGTTTAAACTGTAACCTCCAAGCCCAGCAGTCCCAGCCTGGGGCTCTGACCCGGCTGAGGAACATCTGCTCAGTTTCTCCTGCTTGGTTTTGGACCCAGAGTCAGTAGATGCAAGACTTAAGTTTGTGTTTCATCTCCGTTTATGATGATTTTTTCATCTTGTTTTTGAGCCTGGTTATTCCAGGTTATTTTTTCTCTTGTTATATTTTACAACATAAAATATATTTTATAAAATACATATATATATTTTTTGAGATAAAGTCTCACTATGTCGCCCTCAGTAGAGTGCTATGGCGTCACAGCTTACAGTAACCTCAAACTGTTGGGCATAAGTGATTCTTTTACTTCAGCCTCCAAAGTAGCTGGGACTACAGGTGCCCACCACAATGCCTAGCTGTTTTGTTGTAGTTGTCATTGTTTAGCAGGCCCGAGTGGGTTCAAACCCATTAGTCCCAGTGTATGTGGCTGGTGCCCTAACCACTGAGCTACGAGCACCAAGCCAACAATTTTGTATAATATTTTTATGTTTGAAATAAAAGTGAAACCTCAAAGCATGGATTATAAACTTAATAGTGACTAGTTGCATTTAGATGTTGAATCACATAGCTGTAAAGGGGGTTAGGAATTTGGAATGTTACATTTCAGGTAGAGTTAACACGTTTAAAATGATTTCTAAGTAACACCACTCTCTACCCTACCCACAGAAGAGGCAAACTCCAGGGATATTTTTGTAAGGTTTATTTCACTTGTAGGAAGAAATTTGGTGCCGTCTTCAGGGACAGCCATACTCTCGCCTTAGTCCTCCCTGTCTTGGTGTCACTGACCTCATTCACCTTCTGGGAAGCCCTTACATGCCCAGGCTCCTTGGCGGCCTGGTGTGTGAGGCTGCCCAGGAGCACCTGGGCTGGGTAATCTATAAGAAGAGGCTTATTTGGCTCATGGTTATGCAGGGTATACAGGGGGGATAGGCAGCAGCATCTGTTTCTGGGGAGCTCCGGGGCCTCCACTCAAGATGGGGGGATGGCATGTGACATGGCAGAGAATAGGCTGGAGGGAGGTGGCCCTAGCTCCTGCATGTGAACTAGCAGAGCAAGGACTCATCACCCCAGGAGGGCACTGGCCGTTCATGGGGGGCTGCCTGGTGACCCTGACACCTCCCACCAGGCCCCACCTCCAACTCTGGGGATGGAATCAATGTGCAATTTGGAGGTGTAACCACAAAACCATACAGTTCCCATGCTCCTGAGTAACTTTTAGGAACAGTAACTTTACTCTACTTGGAAGAAAAAAATTCTTGTGTTCTCTATCAGCAAATAGATTTTCTACTTGATAAAACACAGGAGCAAACCCCAGTCCAAACTTTTTAAATGCAGCATTACTCTGTGTGTGTGTGTGTGTGTGTGTGACGTGGATAAGTTTAGACAGCACCCAGAGGTCAAGTGGAGCTCATGCCTGTAATCTCACACTCTGGGAGGCTGAGATGGGAGGGTCGTTGGAGCCTCAAGTTCAAGGCTGCAGAGAGCAATGATCACTGCACAGCACTCCTGTCTGACCAGCAGCAAGACCCTGTCTCAAAAAAAAAAAAAATGAAAAAAGAAAGGAAACCAAAAAAGAAAGGAACAGCACGCAGATGGACCTATTGGAAGCCTCAGAGCAGAGCTTCAGCCCCGCCATCAACACAGGTGGACAGGATGCTGCATCTCTGTCAGTTCCAAGGCAGGAGACACACTCTTGACTCTTAGAGATACAGGACGGGCAGAGACACCACATACACTGTGGTTATTTGAAGCACATTGAACTGGAGGCCTGAGATACTCAGGAAAACCACCAGCCACTCGCGTTCTCGGCCCACATCTTCAAAGAGCAACGCTTGTTTAGGCCTGTGCTGAGAGAGAGAGGCCCAGTCCAGCAACCTTGTTTCCATCTGTGGACAAGTTATAGAGCAGCCCTGCCTGGCCCCACCACTGAGAATGGGCCTTGGCAGGTCTGCGGATCCTTTCCCTTCAGACACAAGCAAAGGCAGACGCAGCCCCAGATGCTGCAGGAAGTCTGGTGATCAAAGCGTGCATCCTGCCGGCCGTCCCCCCACACTGGGGTCCTGGTGACTTCATCTCCTGCTTGCACTTTAGGAGAATAGGCCATCCCGCGGGAGCTGGGGCTTCTCAGAAAGGAGCTGACATGGTATCTGACCTCTACACAGCGTTGGCCTCCTATACCTGAAGAAGCAGCCCCGTCCGGGTCAGCTGCTGCCCAGGCTCATGCCCTACAGGTTAAGCAGTGCTATAAAAACCCAGGGAGGGGAGAGGACAGTTGCCTGAATTCACTTCTTCCCAAGACACCTGGGCTAAGCCTTAGTGCTGTGGCATGGTGTCACTGACCTCGGCCACAAGTGTCCTGTCTTCCCACTCATTTGACAGTGGGCAGGGCGTCTGTCCCATGGCTGATACCTGCTGGCTCAGCAGTGGCTCTAGTAGGGGGTCTTCCCCAGGCAGAACCCTCTGTCCATCCAGACAACCTGACCAAACAGGAGAGAAAAGTTGCTTTAGGATGTAGATTGTGAAGGCAAATTACTGGAACAACTTGCAGGGAGAAGGCCAAAGAGACGACCACATGTGAGACCTCAGCAGATAGAAACGGGGTGGGAATATTCATCCTGGATTGAGACATTTGAGAAATAATGAAGTTATAGAATTTAAGTCTTTTTTTTTTTTAAGAAACGGAGTCTCACTTTGTTCCCCTTGGCAGAGTGCCATGGCATCACAGCTCACAGCAACCTCCAGCTCTTAGGCTTAGGTGATTCTCTTGCCTCAGCCTCCCGAGTAGCTGGGACTATAGGCGCCCACCACAACGCCCAGATATTTTTTGGTTGCAGTTTGGCCGGGGCCAGGTTCGAACCTACCACCCTTGGTGTATGGGGCCCGTGCTCTACTCATTGAGCCACAGTGCTGCCCTAGAATGTAAATCTTTAGAGAGCTCAGCCTTGGCTGCACATTGGAACCCTTGGGAGGGATTTCAGAAAGATGGTGCCCATCCCATCCCAGGAACCCTGAACTAGCTGGTCAGAAGTGAGGCCTGACTGATAGCCAGCCAGCCTAAGTAACAGAGATGATGGGGATGAACTGAGACCTGCCGTGTTCTCACCAGACAGTAAGGTGGCTTTTTAGGAGAGGTGTATGATGCGACATCATAGGATTTTCTTTTTCAGAAGTCAGTGAAAGAGAACAGGTGGCTGTCGGGGCTGGCCTGGGTCAGGCGGGAACATGTCCCTGGAGGCCCCACGAAGCTCCCATTTTCTAATGCAAATCAGCTTTGGGCATCAGTCCAAGCTGAATCTTTGCAATTACTGCCTCTGTCAAAGATGGGTATGTGTTTGAGAATTGCTGAAAGTCCCCACTCTAGACAGCAACATCTCACCACCCATGTGCCTGGCAAGGAATCCGTGTAGCTCTGGGCACAGATGGGCAAAGTGCCAAAGGCAGGCCATGGGCTCTCACCTGCTTCTCACAGCTCTGTGACTTTGCACAAACTGCTGAGTGTCTCTGTGTCTGCACTGTCATCAGAACATGGGCACCAGATCAGATTTTCCTACGAGGTACCTTTGTCTCTGTAGTCATGTGACCCAACTAAAAGATTTTCAATAGAAAAGTCAGTATTACAAAGTTACAAAGGATTTGATTACAGGAAATGCAAAAAACAAAAAGAGCATACAATGTCTTCATGTGTCTGTTCAGGCACATGGTGTGTCGTGATGTTAATTTCCAACAAGCTGGAGAAGACCACTCTGTAGGAGCTTTGATGACTTCTGCAATATCTAGGTTCTGCTGTGAAGTAGCCGCAGCTGCCAGCTTTGTGTTAACAGATGTCGTGTATGGTGTCGACAGCAACCCACACCCTGCTGTGTTGTCACACACTGTCCCTGCTCGACAGACCATGAGCTGAGGTCACATAACCAGCAGCCAGAGCACTGGCTGTGAGTCTTTGCTGTTTCTGCCTCAATCACACTGGGATCCGTTGTCATCTCTGTGCTTCCATGGGGCCTCTGCTTGTTTGTTTGTAGAAGGTTAAGAGAAGGAATAAAACAGTTGCAGGGTTCTCCTTTTGGTTATTTGCTATCTATAAAATAAATAGAATTCAGAAGTGTCATAGGACAAAGAGGGTTTGTTTTTGAGACAGTCTCACTCTCTTGCCCATGATGTGTCTTAGCTCACAGCAACCTCAAACTTCTGGGCTTGAGTGATCCTCCTGCCTCAGCCTCCTGAGTAGCTGGGACTACAGACATCTGCCACAATGCCTGGCTAGTTTTTCTATTTTTAGTAGAGATGGATTCTCGCTCTTGCTCAGGCTGATCTTGAACTCCTGAGCTCAGGTGAGCCCCCTCCCTCAGCCTGCCAGAATGCTGGGATTATAGGTGGGAGCCACTGGACAAAGAGGTTTGTAGATGTGTGTGTTCCTCGGAACTTCTGTTCGATGACGCAGGGGAAAGAACTGCAAACGGAATGAATCTTCAAGGGAGACCGGGACTCGCTCTGGTTGGCGGCCCGGCTAAATTTTACTGATTATCTTATATACTTTCCAACATTTAGTAAGAATTTAACACATTTACAAAGAAGTCAAGTAATGTGAGGAAGCAACCATTTGAGATTACAATTTAGTGTGAAGGTTGAGGAAGGCATATACAATTGATTTTGTTTAGAGTAAAACATTTTGGAGCCTGGCTGTCGGTCCTCTCTTGCCCAAGGTAAGGTAACACATTATAATGCTAATTGAAGGAGGGAGGCAGGGAATAGAACCCAATGCTTCAAAACCGGTCTTTCCAGCCTCCAGCTCATCTCGGCTACTTCTCCACGCCCCCTAGGGAGAGTCACTTTACACATTCCTGCACATCAATAGGCAAGTGCAGATGCTCAGATCCACAAGGACCGCGCTTCCCGGAAGCAGTTTACCTGAAAGAGCACATTGAGGCGAACTGCCATGTCTTGAGCAAAAGGATCTTATCCCCTACAGAGGTTTTAGTAGTGGATTAAAGAGGATCAAAACCAACATATTATACTGTACATATAAAGAAGGCAATTTAAATTGACTGTGGCAGATGGATCTAATATTGCTCCTTTTCTCATTTTCTATCAGAACTTGCATGAAGGTTGCAGCATTGAGCATGTTGGTTTTCTACTTTAGGGAACATTTGAAAGTCTCTTCTCATTTCTAAGTTCTCTCTTTTGATGGATGAGGCTGAACAGTAATTTCCTTGTGAAACCATTTTGCTGCCATAGCAAGCAAAGAGGCAGATTCTGGCTGCCTGCCCAGTGTAGTGTTAAACAAAGGCCCACCAGAGGTGGGCAGCCGTGGCCCTTCCACATACAACCATGAGCCGTGTTCTCAGTGGGCTGAGTCCACGCCCAGCAGAGTGAAGTAGTGCTGTGGCTCTCTCTCTGTTTCAGCAGTTTGGGTGTTTTCTGCTTTTAAGTGGTATTAGTACACTGGCATCTCTCCCAGAAATCAGGGAGAGTGGACATCCCCTTGCCTGTGACTTCACATCCAGGGTTTTTGAGATTTTCTCCTGGCCACCAGCTGGGAGGGAATACAGAGAGAAACGGTTTGGGGGAGGAGCAATTTTCACATCAGAGATTTAAGCAAATTATGACATTTTTCATCAATTGTTCTAAAATTTTAAGCTGCTAACCATCATTGAAGTAGGGATTTGCTCATGCTCAGGGCTCAGTAAATGTGATGAGTTTCTAGATTTGTAAGGATGTTTCAAGGATTCATTTACATTTAGAAAACATGTCCAGTGGTGGGGGGGGGGTTGTAGATAACTACAGTGCCAGATTTTTTAAAAGGCTTATCTTAGGCCATTTCCATGCAGAAGAAACAGAGCATTGTGATACTTTGGGGTTTTAAGTGAGACTCCTGGTGCACTTTGGTTATTTCCCCTTGTTCTTCTGTGACCTCACAAGTGAGGTTTGCCCCCCTTTCTGCCCCTCTGACACTCCCCAGTGTCCCAGAAGCAGCAAACTATGGCCAGAAGGCTTAGCCCCAGCAGGCCAAGCTGAGGCTATGCTGGGCCTCTGTTCCTGCCCTCTCCTCCTCCTCCAGAACTTCCCCTCTGGGTTCCTTGCGGATGCATTGCAGTGGCAGGCAGGTTCCCGAGCAGTTGACAGCTCCCTGCCTCCTGATGGGAGTGAGAAGACACTGGTGAGAGGAGGCTGACGGGCATCACGAGTGTGCTGATGTCTGCCAGGTGCTATGCTGAGACGCTGTCTGTGTGAACCTTGTTCTCAGATCATCTCCCCTGTATATGAAACTGGGGCAGGCAGGTAACATTCCTCAGGTGACACAGCTGGGGAGAGGCAGTGCTGTGACACATACCCAGGTGCTGCCCAGGTCCTAGATCGCTGTGCTACACCACTTTCCAGTACCTGCAGGAGACGTCAGTTTGTTTAGGGAGTAGGAAGCACAAGGGCTATGAGGAACCAGACTTTAGAGCAGTGGTTCTCAACCTTCCTAATGCTGCAACCCTTTAATACAGTTCCTCATCTTGTGGTGACCCCCAAACATAAAATTATTTTTGTGACTACTTCATAACTGTAATTTTGCTACTGTTATGAATCATAATGTAAATATCTGATATGTAGGATGTATTTAGGTGAAGAACCAGTTGAGAACCGCTACTGTAGAGAACACCGAGTGTTTTCAGGTTTAGGTATGAGTTAGCCCCCTCAGCTTTCAGGGATTAAAAATGTGGGTCTTTGGGGTCCTTGAGAAAAAGAACACATTTAAAACTCTTTCTCTGGCTTACGGCATCAGCTGCATACAACAAGGCTGGTGGATTTGAAACCAGCCAGGGCCAACTAAAACAATGACAACTGCAACAAAAAATAGCTGGATGTTGTGGCGGGCGCCTATAGTCCCAGCTACTTGGGAGGCTGAGGCAAGAGAATCACTTAAGCCCAAGAGTTTGAGGTTGCTGTGAGCTGTGATGCCACAGCACTCTACCGAGGGTGACATAGGGAGACTTTGTCTCAAAAAAACCCCAAAAACAAACAGACATAAAATCTATTTTACATGTGTACAATTCTTCCTAATGAAGTGTTACTGTCTAGGCAAGTCCCACCTAACCCAAGACGCAAATGGCATTAGTTTATTAGCAGTTAGCTTCCTGTGTCTGTGAACACAAGGGCACATTCCACTGTGCAGTAGGGATTCTGGACAGCATCTCACTGAACAATCTTTCCAACTCCTGCCGTGTGTGTAACTCTGCCCCACGCGTGGCAGCATTTATTGTTTGTTTAAATTAATGTTTGTTGGTATATAATTTATATGTAATAAGATTCACCCCTGTGTTGCAGAATGAAATGAGAATTTGCAGCAGCACAGAGCCATGTGGTGGGGAGCGCCCCACCCAGGGAGACCACACGGCCCTGTCCTCTGATCCCAGCCGTGGCCCAGAGTGGCCTTCACTTCTGTCCCCTCCAGTTTTGTCTCTTCAGAAAGTCATATAAGTTGAAAATTATGCCGTGTATTTGCTGTGTACATTTCTTCAATTAGCATATCACCTTTGAGATTTATTCATACATCAGTAGTTCTTTTGTCTTGCCAAATCGGGCCCCCTTGTATGCTATCTCACACTTTGTGTATCTACTCATCAGCTCGTGGATGTTTTGATTGCCTCTAATTTTTGTCTATTGTGAAAAAAGCTGCTAGAAATATTCACAAAAATCTCTCTGAGTGAACATATATATTTTTTATTCTTATTGGATAAAATAAAAGATTTCTAGGTTGTATATTAAAGTATTTGTTTTACTGTTTTAGAAATAGCCAAACTATTTTCTAGGTGCACGTACAATTTTTCCTTCCCACCAGAAGTGTATGAGAATCGTTTCATGATGAGGATAAAGCATTTTTTATCATAGCACCAGCTAAATGTCATGCAAAAAATGAAATTATAGGCCCATTTCAGTTATAAACAATCCTGTATGAATCCTGAATGAAATATGAACCCACTGAACTCAACTGTCTACTTAAAAATGCATCCTGGTTAAGTAGGATTTATTCCCAAATGCAAGGTGGGTTAGTGTCATAAAATCAAATGACTTAGTTCATTATTTTGATAAAATAAGGAGGAAATATTTTATCTCAATGCATGTTGAAAAGGCATTTAAGTTTATTACTATTTAGGATTTAGAAGAAAATCTTTCTCAGTAGGAATAAAAAAGAGATTCTTAAGATGGCAAAGTTTATATGACAAAACTCATAGCAAATGTTATATTTAACAGAGAAATTTTACGTGCATTTCCTTTAAGATCAGAATGTGACAAAGGCACCTGCTCTAAGACCCTTCCTGCTGTCCGAGAGCTGAGGGTCCTGGCCAGCACAAAAAAGAAAGAATACACCAATGATAGGAGTGACGGGAAATAGGCAAAGCTCTCATTATGCAGGTGATTTGATTAATTCACCTGGAAAAACCAAAAGAATCATTATGCTGTTAGAACAAATGTATTTCAGCAATGTTGCTACATACAATGCCAGGTTAATTGCACTAGCAATAATTAAACTTAAAAATAAGACTTCCTTTTTAAGAACACCTTATACTTAAAAGTATCTAAGAAAAAAATAACTATAGATCATGATCGGAAGGCTTTCAACAAATACATACAAACATAAAATAAACATGGAGAAAATTTAGAAACTACAGTAAAAGGATGCTCACCGTCACCACTTCTATTCAACGTATACTGAATGTCCCAGCCAGAGCAATCAATCCACAGAAAGAACTAAAGGTACCCAAATCAGAAAAGAAGTGGCCAAGCTCTCCCTGTTTGCCAATGGTATGATCTTATATTTAGAAAACCCTAAAGATTCCTCCAAAAGACTCCTACAATTGATAAGTAAACTCTGTAAAGTTTCAGTTTACAAAGTTAATGTACACGAATCAGTAGCATTCCTATACACTAATAACAGTCAAGCTGAGGGCCAAATCAAGAATTCACTACCATTTACAATAGCTGCAAAGAAAAACCTAGGAATATACTTATCCAAGGATGTGAACTATCTCTACCTGGAGAACTACAAAACAATGATGAACGAAAGCACAGAGGACACACACAGAGAAGCATCCCCTGCTCCTGGACCTGAAGAATTAACACTGTTAAAATGCCCATGATGCCCAAAGTGATGTACAAATTCAATGCACCTCCCACTAAACTGCCAATGTCATTCTATTCATAATTTAAAAAACCAGCCCTAAATTTCATATGGGAGTAAAACAGAGCCTAAATAACCCAAGTAATCCTAAGCAAAAAGAACCAATCGGGAGGCCTCACGTCACCTGACTTAAAATTATACTACAAGTCTGTAGTAACCAAAACAGCATGAAACTGGTATAAAAGTAGACACCAATGGAGCAGAATAGAGAACCCAGAAATAAAACCGTGCAGCTCTGACCAACCGATTTTTGACAAAGTGGACAAAGACATCACACTGGGGAAAGGAACACTGGCTGGCCACATGCAGAGAATGAAACTGTCCTACATAGAAATTAACTCAAGATGGATTAAAGGCTTAAAGTAAGGGCCCAAACCATAACAATTCTAGAAGAAAACAAAGGAAAATCTCTGTGAACATTGGGCTAGGCAGAGAATTTATGACTAAGACCACAAAAGCAAAGACAGCAACAAAAATAAATAAATAAATATATAAATGGGACTCAATTAAACTAAAACGTTTCCACACACCAAAGAAAATAATTAACAGAGCAAACAGACAACCTACAGAATTGGAGAAAATATTTGCAAACTACATACTTGAAAATTAATATCCAGAATCTGCAAAGAACTCAGACAAATCAAGAAGATAAATAACCCCATTAAGAAGTGAGCAAAAGATGTGAACAGATTTTTTTTTCAAAAGAAGATACACAAATGGCCAACAAACATGAAAAAATACTCATCATCACTAATCCTCGAGGAAATGCAAATTAAAACCACAAGGAGATACGATCTTACCTCTATCAGAATAGCCATTATTAAAAAATAAAAAAACGATAGATGCTGGTGTGGGTGTGGGAACCAGAGAGGGCTTGCACAGTGTTGGTGAGAATGGAAGTTAGCACAAGCTTTACGGAAGAGAGTAGGGAGATTACTCAAGGAACTAAAAGTGGACCTTCCATTTGATCCAGCAAACTCACTGTTGGTGGTATTTAGGTCTATGGCTTTGGTTTCTTCTGATCCCCCAAATCCCTTTTTATTTTTCTGGCTGCTGTACCCCAGCCTCCCTCTTCTCACCCTGTTTCCTTTCCAGCTATCAACCAGCACCTGCCACACGGGACCATCCAGTACAGGTACGTGGGGACACGGCAGCTATCCTGTTTAATTTGACAAAGACTGGACATTAGGAGACTAAATTCCTAGCCAAATCCAAGCCAGATTCCCATGAATAAGAACTAATATGTTTATCTGTTGGATTTCATTGCTTTTTCTTTATTGCTTTCCCCTTTTTCTTAATAGTTCAAGAGTTTGGAAATAGAAGCACCACAGCTATCTGAAAAATATTTTATGTTATTTCCAGAGCAGTCCTGAGCAAATTATTAATGTTCTGAGATGTCATGAGCATGAAATGTGCAGCAGGGTTTTGCAGACTGAGTTATTCAGAACAGATAAGCCTCATTTCAAAAAAAAAAAAATCCAGAATGTGTGTGGTTTAACATTGCTGTCTCTGATACAATCCCGTTAAAAAAGAAATTTTAAAATAAATTTGACACGTGTCTATGAGTGTTAATTATTTTGGGACTTGTAAATAAATGTAGTTTTGCTCCAACTTGAAATCAAAATTTTTTTAGCTTTGAAAGAAGAATTAATTTCTCCCTACAGAATAATAAGCACTCTCAGGCCAAAATCTGCTCTATAAATCTTAGTTTATTACTCTTAGGATTATGTAAATTGTATATTCAGTCTGGAAATTGCCCAGATCTCTTGTATCTGTGTCTGTGCATGATCTGTTTGATTCTATCATGATTCTTAACATCTGTTAAGTGATTTCCATGTGTCTGGTATGTTAAGGGACGCTTTACTTATATTAACTAGTCTTATAACTCACAATATTTATTCTAAATTGAGGTAAAGAGAATTAGGTGACCTGCCCCAGGCCATGCAACAGATGCAGGGAGAACCCTAAACCTCTGAATCTCTGCTGTGGGAACTAGGGGAGGCATTTGAATATTTTCACCAAGGTATGAGGTTCTAGATTCTTGTCTGTGCTACTTGTAATGATGCTGCAAGTCTATTCTAATGTATGTGACACATATCAGACTTAGCACATTGCCTGTGTGTGGTAAACATTCAGAAATGTTCTTACTGTTATTTCTGAGTTTTTGGTGTTTCATTCACTTACCCAGTTATGAAAGCAAAGATTCATCAACGTCAATCTAGGAAACTGCCAGCCTAGGAAGCCACTGATGATGTACAACCTGCTGTGGTCTGAAAGGTGCTCCCCTCAAGTTTCCTATGTTGGAACTTAATACCCGGTGGATTGTATTAGAAGGTGGGGCCTTTAGAAGGTGCCTGAGTCCTCAAGAATGGGATTAGTGCCTTGTAAAAGAGGTTGAAGGGAACGCCCCTTCCTCTCTGCTGTGTAAGGATGTGACAGGATGGTGCAGTCCTGGAAGCAGAGAGCAGTGCTCCCCAGCACTGAATCTGCTGATGCCCTGACCTTGGACTTCCAGCCTTGAGAACCTATAAATAACCAGACTAAGGTGTTTTGTTATTGCAGCCCAAGTAGACAAAGACACTGCCTAAAATATTACTGGGACACTTTAAAACTAACAATACGTTAGAAAAGAAGGAATGTGACAGTTTAGAAAAGTTTAGATCAGCAGTTCTCAACCTGAGGGTCGCGACCCCTTTGTAACAATGAAAATACATCTGGCATATCAGATATTTACATTATGATTCATAATAGTAGCAAAATTACAGTTATGAAGTAGCAACAAAAATAATTTTATGGTTGGGGGCCACCACAACATGAGGAACTGTATTAAAGGGTTGTGGCTTCAGACAGCATTAGGAAGGTTGAGAACCACTGGCTTAGATGGTCAGAGCATGCATTTCTCTGAGGCAGCAGCTTGTGCTGATGTGCCAGGCAGCTGTGAGCAGAGCTGTGTGTGAGCTTCACTAGCGTTCGAGGAGAGGAGGGAGCAGGCGTGCTGTCCCGTGGCAGGTGCCGTCTCCACCTACACACTTGGGTGCATCAGGTGCAACCCTTTACTCTCCGCCTTACCGCCTGCCTCCACTTGCTAAACGGAAAGGAGGACTCTTGGTCACTTGAGCTTACCTCCAGCTCCCAACTCTGCCTGTAGTGCCAGGGTGGCCTGTGAGCTCACAGATCAAGGACCACACAAGATGAGCTCTGTCACCCATCCAGGCCATGTCTACTGAGGCCAGCAGGTCCACACAAGCCCCATCGGGCTGGCTGAATTGCTGCCTCCATGTTCACTCCATGTTAAGTAAACAATAACCAACTATGTGTTGTCTGCAAGAAACACGCTTTACCTGTAGACACACAGCAATGGAAAATAAAGGGATGGGAAAAGATATCCTATGCAGATGGAAACCCAGCATGAGCAAGAGATAGCTCTACGGGGTGGCCATAAAGTTCATGTTAAATTGCACAAGAACTTTATGGCCACCCTGTATTTTTATCAGATAAAATAGATTTCAAGACAAAAACTATAAAAAGCAACAAAGAAGGTCATTATATAATGATAAAGGGCTCAATTTGGTAGGAGGATATAAAAATTATAAACATATACACCCCCAACACTAGAGCACCCAGATATATGGAGCAGATATTATCAGAGCTAAAGCAAGAGATTAGTGCAGTATCCTCAGAGAACTCCATGCTCCACTTTCAGCATCGGACAGGTCGTCCAGACAGAAGATCAACAAAGAAACATTAGACTTAATCTGCACTACTGACCAAATGGACCTAATAGAGACTAATTGGACCCTTGCAGAATCTCAAGCTGTCACTCTCGGTAGAGTGCTGTGGCATCGCAGCTCACAGCAACCTCCAACTCTTAGGCTTAAGCGATTCTCTTGTCTCAGCCTCCCAAGAAGCTGGGACTACAGGTGCCTGCCACAATGCCCTGCTATTTTTTGTTGTAATTGTTGTTGTTTAGCAGGCCCGGGCTGGGTTCAAACTCCATAGCTCCAGTGTATATGGCTGGCGCCCTACCCACTGAGCTACAGGTGCTGAGCCACAGTAATCTTTTTAATGTGTCCCTGAATTTGGTTTGCTAGTATTTTGTTGAGGACTTTTGCATCTATGTTCATCAGACATAGTGGCCTATAGTTTCTTGTCTGTGTGTCTCTGGTTTTGGCATCAGGGTGATACAGGCCTCATATGAGGAGTTTAGGAGTATCCCCTTATCCTCAGTTTCTTAGAATAGTTTAAGTTTGGTGTTATTTCTTCTTTGAATGTGTGGTGGAATTCAGCAGTGAAGCTATCAGGTCCTGGGCCTTCACTGATGGGAGAATTTTCATTACTGCTTCTATCTCATTTCTTGTAATTGGTTTATTCAGGTTTGGGGGTTTCTTCCTGATTTAATCTTGGTAGGTTGTATGTGTCTAGGAATTTATCCATTTCTTCTAAGTTTTCCAACTTATTGGCGTAGAGCTGCTCTTAACAGTTTCTAACAAATCTTCATATTTCTGCAGTATCAGTTGTGATGTTGCCTTTTTCATCTCTGATTTTGTTTATTTGTGTCTTCTCTCTTTTTTTCTTAGTCTTACTAAAGGTGTGTGAATTTTATCTTAAAAAAACCAACTTTCCTTTCATTAATCTCTTGTATTATTTTCAGGTTTCAACTTCATTTATTTCTTCTCTGATCTTTATTATTTCTTTTCTTCTAATAGTTTTGACTCTGATTTGCTCTTGATTTGCTAATTCTTTGAGATGTATCATTGGGTTGGGACTATAGGCGCCTGCCACAACACCTGGCTATTTTTTGTTGCAGTTGTCATTGTTATTTAGTTGGCCCGGGCTGGGTTCCAACCCGCCAGCCTCAGTGTACATGGCTGGCGCTGTAACCAGTGAGCAACGGGTGCTGAGCTGAGTTATTTTATCTTTTGCTTTTAAATAGGCCATACTTCCCAGTTTCTTTGAATGCTTGGAGACTTTTTTTGTTGTTGAAAACTTGACTGTTGAATGTCAAGTTCTGAAGAAAATTCTGAAAGAATTTTTCTTTCCTTTCCCTTGTATTTGATTGTTTTGCTATTAATTTGATCATCAGTTTTGTTTAATTTGATTGCTGTAGCCAGACTCTGCTAAGGACCAGCCTGAGGTGTCAACTTCAGATCTTTTTCGTTCTTCTTTGAGCTTTTTCTTTGGTGTGTATCGTCATTTTCTAGTTTTCTCTACACATGTTAATTGTTTCTGAATGTCCTAGTGTACAACACTGGGCTTCCATAGAGGTGAAAGAGGAAAATTAGCAGGGGCAGAGTGTGGGGCCCATTAAATGCCCTGCAAGGAGTCACTTCTCCTGGGGGGCAGGGCAAAAACAACACCGGCCTGGTTGGAACCTCTGGTGCTCAGCACACAGGGAATATTGGAGCACTGGGTACTTTTAGCCCATCCTAGCACCTGCCGGCTGTGCGCAGGTCGCCCAGAATGCATTTATGGGGCTGGGGTCAGGGTTGGCAGCTGCTAATGTGCTGGAAGTTGACAGAAATTACCCACAGTTTCCAGGCCACATCTCCACTGCAGGCTGCAGGCTCTAAGACCCAAAGTCCTTAAGTCAGACAGTTTGCCAGTGTAACTGCCCTGGGTGGGAGACGCACCTCTGTTTCCCAGCTCCCCCACCCCCGTAACTTGTGTTTGCCTCTCATCATCAGTGAACATTAGAAAGGGTAAATTACACCCTTCTGTTCAGTATTGGCAGGTTGACGCTGACCAAGACACCTAAAGATATTAAAATAGCAAGGGAATGCAGTTTGGATTAGTGAAGTATTTTATCTGTTATATATATTTATAGACTTTACTATGTTAATGCATTTTGTTTTATGATCTGGAACATTACAGATAAGGAAAACATTGACTTTTATGTTACTTTTCTTATAGGTTTCTCAATTAAAAAAAGGTAATTGAAACCATATAGTGTCTTATTTCCACCTTCAGCTTGCCACAGCCACCTTGGACGGGAAGCTTCAGCTGTTTTTAGCTGAGTGACTGCTGAGCTGGGAGCTGGGCCCCGAAACTGAGAGGAGCCCCATGGTGAAGTGAGAAGCAGAGGCCTGTCCTCCAGGGCAGCAGCTGCCTTTGGGAGTTGGACCTCAGTTCAGATTTCGGCGAGTTCCTCCCCTGTGTGAGACACCCTTATTTGTACAGTTTTCTTTCTGCTCCTCAAAAGGGATCCCCCTTTTGGAAAAATGGAAATGGTCTTCAGTACTTTCTGGACAGAATTGGTAAAGTTAAACCAGAATATTTTTCAATAAAAATATTATAGCATTTGTTTCATGATTAAACTTTGAGCCAGTGAGAGAGAGGGAGAGGGAGAATTATCTTCTGGGCAGTGAACATACAGCAAGGGATGGGCCCTAATGGTTCTGGGCTCGTGACCACTGTTGGTCACTTGGCTTGGTGAAATGTGGCCTCTACCTGGGGGCTCGTTATTGGGCCCCCTGAGGCAGGGGGTTCATGTGCTGCCTGGACCAGTTCTTGGAGTGGCTGTGCTGGGATCGACTCAGCAAGCATCAGCCTTGAAAGGCCCCATGCCCCAGGCTCTAGGGTCCTGGAGGAGTAAGGAGGTGCCGGTGAATTTAGTAATACATGGTGCTCTGCAAGGGCCCCAGGACCAGCCTGAAAATGCCCTGATCTGTCACTGTCTCCCCATCTATGAAACCAGAGAGTGGAGGATTTTGTAGCCCCAAAGCACCTGCTGGCTGCCTTTGTCATTAGTGTCCCAGGACATGGGGCATGTGGTGGCTTCTCTCAAGGAAGCCATGGAGCTGATTCCCTGGGCTCCTTGCTGGGATTTTCACACACCCACCACACATGCCTAAGATGGAGAAGATTGGAGAAGTGCAAGATTAGAATAACTCATTTTTATTTTCCTAACATTTTTATCTATTTATATTAGATATATTGTTTCCTTTTGTTAAAATGAAATCTATTGAGAACTAGTTAAATATAGGTCAACAAAGCAGTTTCAAGGGCCACAAGACCATAAAGCAGAGGTTTTCAGTCAGTATTGAAGGACATTAGGTGGGCTGCAAAAATTTTTAAGGATCATTAAATTAATTTATTTTTGAAAGAAGTTCAAAGCACAGTAAGTATATTCTTTTTTAAACTCTTTTTCTTGATCAACGTAATTTAAATGGGCCATGTAAGTTTAACTATAGGTTCAAGTGTGTCATGTGATTAGAAAAAGGTTAGAACACACTGCCATAGTCTTATTTAATATTCTCAGTTTTAGTATATCACTTAAATGTTATTTTTATTTTATTTTCAATTGTAGTAAAATATAAATAACACACAATTTACCATCTTAACCATTTCAAACTGTATAGTTCATAAGTGTCCAGTATAGTCAGTAGTTGTGCAGCCATCACCGGCAGTCTCCAGAATATTTTCACTTTGCAGAATTGAAATTCTGTCCCTATCAAAGACTTACTCCTCTTTGTCTGCTCTCCAGCCCCTCGAAGCCACCATTCCCCTTTCTGTGTCTGTGACTTTGACTCTCCAGGGTTCTCGATGTAAGTGGGATCACTCAGGGTTTGTCCTTCCGTGTCTGGCTTATCCCCCTTGGCACAATGTCCAGAGGTTCATGGAGGCTGCAGTGCGCCAGATTCTTCCTCACAGGGCTGAGTAATATCACTGTGAGCATACACCACAGTGTGTGTGTTCGTTTGTCTGTCAGCAGACCCTGGGTTGTCTCCACTCTCTGGGTGTATGCCGAGCACTGGGAATGCTAGAGCAGGTGGTCAGTTTCTAAGTCTTCGAGGGACGGCCACACTGTTTTCTGTAGCGCTGCACAGTTGTACACGCCCACCCACAGTGCACAACATTTTGCTGGTTTTTATCATATCCGATTTTGCATATTACTTTCAGAATCAATATCAGTTTCTGTCATATATTGCTTTTGTTTTTATATAAATTTTCCCAGAGTAAGCCATGATTCCAATTACGTCAAACGTGACTCTAAGGAAAATAAATGTAAAATTACTTAATGTAAACAATAGTGGAGTAATATGCCAAAGGAAAAAACAGTATGTAAAAAAAAAATCCATCAGTTCAATCAAGGGAAATTTAGGAAAAAAACAGATTGGAAAAGCCACTGGTAAGAAGAGAGCTTTGTCAAGGCACAGCACAGGGTCTGCCAGTGAGGACTTGCTGGTAAAGCAGCTGAGAGTGAAGCTGGCCGGGCCCAGGGGTAAAGCCCAGGCGGCCTCAAGAACTGAACTGGGCAGACTCAGGAGACCCCCCTCTTGGGCCAGGACACACAGCAGGTAGCCCCACCTGACAGAAGGATGAGCAGGTGTGGCTGGGTCCCTCAGAAGCCTGACTTGCTAACGGTGTGATGTGCCGTGTTGCCCTTTCATTTGTTCTGTAGGTGGCTGCACATTTTCAAGCCATCAAAAGCATGGCATATGGATTAGCATGGCATATGTGATTAGTTGTTCTGCCTTCATCAGAGAATGGTAATAAAAATAATACAATTATATAGACATTTTTATTTTTGACTTGATTTCACTTTATTATCTTTTTATAATCTGTAAGATTGACAGGCATTATTATTATTCTCCTTTTCCAAATCCTTGACCAACGCTATCCACAGAGGAATCAGTGATGGAATCCATCTTGGAAAATCCACTGAAGGGCATTCTTTCCCAGTACAGAAGACGCAGATTTGGGCAGCTCGGGCCAGGGTGGGCTCCTCCAGGAGCTGTGAAGAACACCCCTGGGCCAGGCTTTCCAGCTATGTGTGAGCCAGGAGAGCTTAGTGTGGGCCAGTCACGAGAATGTGAGGATTACAACACTAGACCAGGTCACCCTGTACTGGGCCGTCCCTTCATCACCCCACATTCCAGACAGGGTCTCTGTGATCTCTGTGATGGCCCTTCCAGTGCAGCAGGTGCAGGAAGGCAAGGACGCCATGCCAGGCTCAGGCAGAGACCTGAGACCCTGTCTGTGCCAGGGTCCCAAGGCCCCTCTGAGCGAGTCCCAGCCTGTGGAGAAGAGGACAATGAGCCAGCTCAGTCTCCGTAATTAGGTGGCTATTAAGATTCTTTCGGTGTTTGCGTGATAAAGTGATTCATGGCATGTGGCTTGCACAACTCTGGCACGTCTGTGTTTTTGTAGACAACAAAGCAGGAATGTGGTCATGGTCCCAAGCCTGGCCACAAAGGGGGTGTCTGAACATTCTGGAATAAACAATTTCTGCTCATTTTTGACATTCTGTTTAAAGGCATTCTTTCCACATGTGGGAGCTCATTCTTTTCATTAGCTTGAAGAGCTCTGACTTGGCATTTCAGACTTGCTAGGGGAGGATGCCCAGAGTCTGCAGGGTGCTGGTGCCCGCACCTCTGATTGGCAGGTGACTAGCTCCACAGGGAGAAAGGTGGTGTGTGGGCGTGTGAACTCCAGGAAGCCCGCCAAGGCAGGACTCTGAGTTTGGGAGGACCTCACAGGAAATCTCTTCCAGAATCTTGTAGAGAGCTTTGTGGTGATAGATGAGATTAAACCAGACAAAATGATAATATTTAGCTGTTTTTGACCTACAGAATGGCAAATTCGTATGGTTAGCCCAAAGCCATTTTTCAAAGAAGGGGGCAGAGTGTAAAACCCGCTCCCTCCTTTCTTTTCTCTCTCACTTCTTTTCTTCTTTCTGTTAAAAATTTACTCAGTGCCATCTGTGTTTTGGGCCCTAATTAGGAGTAACTTATTCAAATTTTCCATCTGTATGTTCCAAACTTACCTTTAATTTTGCTGCTATTTCAGCACCAGCATATTCTCAGTGCATCCTGCAGCTGCCAGCAGAGGGGACAGCTGGTGACAGCACCCTGCCCCACGAGGAGCCCAGGTCTGAAGCACTCATGGGACAGCTGGTGACAGCGCCCTGCCCCACGAGGAGCCCAGGTCTGAAGCACTCATGGGACGGCTGGTGACAGTGCCCTGCCCCACGAGGAGCTCAGGTCTGAGACACTCAGGG
>NW_003852451.1:818237-830907 GCF_000181295.1 Otolemur garnettii
AGCCCAGGTCTGAAGCACTCATGGGACGGCTGGTGACAGTGCCCTGCCCCACGAGGAGCTCAGGTCTGAGACACTCAGGGGACAGCTGGTGACAGTGCCCTGCCCCATGAGGAGCTCAGGTCTGAGACACTCAGGGGACGGCTGGTGGTAACAGAGCTCTGCTTTTTGATGTGAATTCTAAGCCCTGGGCTGTGACCTCAAGTTGTGGAAAGATCTCACATTTACAGGCCCTTTATTATTATTAGTCTGCTTGTTTCATGAGCAGTAGTTTGAGTTTTCCAAAAGAGGATTTAAAAAATAAATTGATATAATAACCACTTTTTTTTCTGGTAAAGATTCCAGAAGGACAAAAACCAAAAGGAAATATGTAAAGCAATTAGCACAGAAATGGCAAGTTCTATGAGGAACTGGAAGTTGGTTGTCTGTGATTTTGGAATGTATGAGAAAATCACACTTGTGTGGAAGAGATGGTCCCTCATACAAGAGCTTCGTGGGAAGAGGTGGAACAGCCGGACGTGGATGAGAACACAGGCAGTGAGGCCCAGAAGAGTGCCAGCACGTGTGGAGACCCCTGGTTAGCGTCTCTATGTGGAGCAGTAGGACAGTCATGCCCCCTCCTCCAGGTAGAGGAGGAAACAATACTGGACCTGCCCCCATGTTTTGCCAACAGGTGACTTGGGCACCGAGTTTCTGAAGTTGCACAAACAGCAAATCATATCCTTAATATAAAAACTGTCTTCCCACTGGAGTTTTAGACCCTGGTATTAACTCAGACCCCCCCCCCCGAAACCTCCAGGCATGCTCTGGGTTCTGGTGTGCTGACCCCAGCCTCACACCTGCGCAGCACCTCTGCAGACCAGGGCCTTCACAGTGTGGGGAGTAAGGTATTCATTGATTGTCCTGTCCCTGCTGTGGTCACTGTGGTCAGGGGAACAAGCAGCTTGTGTTGTTTCTGTGCACTGCTTGGGCCGAGTGTCGTGGGTCTTCACGCTGACCAGCCTCTGTGGGGGAGCCCTGGGTTTGCAGTGATTAGCTGGACAGGCTGAGGGGATGGCTCCAGTGAGGACACTTTAAGTGGCGTGGCCGCCGTCTAGAGGGAAAAGCCTTGAAGTACACTGCTGTGTCCTGGAGTTGTGCGATCTGTCTGGATCACAGAGCAGCTACTGGTAGGAAGAAAGGAAAACTAGAGATAAGTTGGGCAAGTGAGAAGCCCTGTTGCCTTTCCTCCGTGACATGCAAGATTAAGTCAAGGCTATTTCCTCATTCAACTCAGCCCCTCCTGGGTTTTCTGTTCCTGTCTGATGTGCTCCTTCCTGGGGCTCCTCGTTCTTCAGCCTCTGACTCTGCACAGCTTATTCTCTCACGAGCCCCATCATGCTCCCCATGTGGCTGCAGACTCTGCCACAAGGGACACAGCAGTGGAAGAGGGAAGCATCCAGGGGGAGTTGTGTGGCTGTGAGCCTGCAAGCCCTTGGTGACTTGTAGGCCTTTCATGCAGAGGAGTGCCTGTTCCCGTGTCCCTCGCTGTCTTTGTTGGGATGTCCGATTGTCGCTGCAGCAGTGACTGTGCCTGTGTCCCTCGCTGTCTTTTTTGGGATGTGCGATTGTCACTACAGCAGTGACTGTGCCCGTGTCCTTCACTGTCTTTATTGGGATGTCCGATTGTTGCTGCAACAGTGACTGTGCTGGGTCCCTTGCTGTCTCTGTTGGGATGTGCGATTGTCACTACAGCAGTGACTGTGCCCTTGTCCCTTGCTGTCTTTGTTGGGATGTCTGATTGTTGCTACAGCAGTGACTGTGCCCTTGTCCCTTGCTGTCTTTGTTGGGATGTCCGATTGTTGCTACAGCAGTGACTGTGCCCGTGTCCCTTGCTGTCTTTGTTGGGATGTCTGATTGTTGCTACAAGCCACCACTGAAACTGCAGAGCACCAGAGGACAGAGTTCTGATTCCACCTGGTATAAGTGTGAAGAACAGATTTCGATGAGTGTGAATTCTGGGGGGAAAAGGATAGAAGGAAGTACAGTAAAACATCCTGCTACAAAGGGAAAATGTAAACTGTTGTCCACCCCAAACATCCGCATTTAAGCTTCTTAGATGGTGGTGCTGGGGCTCCCTTTCTCACCCCCCTTGCTCGTCTGCCATGGTTTTCTCCATTTCTTGCCAGTTAGCCTGAACAAGTTTGTCCACACAGTAGTTATGGCAGACACGGGGTTGCCTCTATGGTCTTTTCATCCCGGAAACGCTCACCTTCCCCCGGCATGTTCCCAGGGCCTGCTCTCCTGCCTGCATGTGAAACTGCCCTCCCACTCCTGTCCTGTGATTCTGAGGGTCTGAGTGAGTGAATGACCTTCAGGCAAGAGAGAGCACAGGCAGGGCAGAGAGGGAAGGAGCCCCCCACCTGGCGCCCACCCAGGGCTGCTTCAGACCACAGGGCCCGGTGAGTCGACGTGGCCCAGATGCCCATGTGGCCAGCTGCCTATGTGTTAATCTTCTTTCCACATCTTCATGGAAGAAAACCACCACTTACTGCATATTTTTTTTCCCTAACAGATCCAAATGTTGTGAGACTGCTCAGGAATTCCCTAGCATTTTTACCAAATCTGTGAATATTATCTGTTGCTTTAGAATTTTAAATCAATTGTTTCAAGGACTTGGGATGGAGGGGAGATGTGTGTGACCTGCTTCTACTGGGTGGGAGTTTGACGAGCCACAGGAGGGACTCTCTGTGTGCACAGCCGGGACCCTGCAGGGTAGTTTCTACCCCTGATGCTCACAGCACAGGCTACCATGAAACCAGGACCTGAGAGAAACCTCGCTGCCTCCGGAACCACACAACTTGTGGGCAAATTATTTGAGTAATTTACAACACAAGACCTACGCTTTAGTAATTCTCATCATGAGCTACAATAACTTTTTTCAGGGTTGTGTTATCAAAAGAAACAGAAAAGGGGGCAGAAAGTTTGGAAAGGGAGTGAGAGCTCTTACAAGCTTTTGCTGTGAGGAAAAGCAAACATCCTGGTGCCCGATGACACCATATGTGGTGGGCCCAGACTGTGCCCAGCTGGTGGACCGGAGTCCACAGGTGCCTCCTTGCCTTGGGCAGTACCTACCCAAGGAACCTATGGCTGGGGGCATGTGCAGGACGCACAGCAAGCCCTGTGCACACTGGCAGCCTCACACATGGATGTTCTGAGGGTTAACAGTGCTTGCCAGAATCCCTGGGAGGAATTCTTAGAAGAACATTGTCCTGCAGGAAGGATCAAAACAAACAACTGTGGCACTTTTGACAATGGGACCCTGGGACCCCACTTTTCTGTTGGTGTATTTCTTATATTTTAATCATCTCAGCTCTCGGGCTGCAGGGGAGGCTGTCTCAACTGTATTTGGAGATGATGAGCTGCAGGCACAAACTTGCGTCCTATGGCCAGTCTCCTGAGCCCTTCTCTGCTTCACTTCATGTGAAAAGCCTGAGCTTACATGGGAATGGTGGCTGTTGCCCTGATCCCAGTGGTGCAGAGGGCTGTGTGGCCTCTTCAGGAAACGGGGAAGCAGAGAGGCCACAAGGGAGTCTGGGGCTGCTCCTGCAGAATGTCCCTCGCCCTGAAAGAAGGGCATGCTCACTTCCATCACTAGATACTGCCTCTAGGGGACAGGTTGCCTCTAAAGCTGCAAAATCCAAACCACTGGGCAAAAAGAGCACATCTCTGGAAGACCAGTGCACTGCAAAGGCACCAGAGTCTGACTTGGGATTTGTGAGGAGGTGTTGCTGGGAAATAAGGTGGCTATGGGTGGCCTAGGACCTGAGGCGCCTGTGCTCTCTTCCACCAAGGTGGAGCAAGGCAATCGTGACTCTGAGAAAGGCTCCCTTAGTGTTGCCAAGGGCTCCCACTCCACACTTGGGCCTGCTGCAGCAACCTGACTGGGAGACCTGCAGCCACAGCAGGTAAATGGAGCACACGCAGTTCAAAGTCCAGAGCCAAACTCAATCTTATCAGGGGAGACCTTTATCAACTGGTGCCGATGCCCAAGGAGCAGAGAGAGGCAGCGGGGGCAGCACATGCAGGTCAGTGGCTGGGCGTTGCTGGAGTGCTCTATGGGGTGGGGTGACAGCCCCCCCCCCCCAACTCTCAGCTGGCTTTACAGCTGAGCTCCTGAGCTAGGGACTGTGACTCTAAGGGTGATGTGGGGCTACAGTGAGGACTCGAATCACCTGGCTTGCCATTCATTTATCAGCAACCAAAGCTCAGAGGCCCAGCAAGACACGAGCCCAGGTCTATGTGACATCAAGGCCACCCCCTTTAGACCTCCAGGAGGCTTTATTTGTAGACTCAAGGAAGAACAAGGTCCTTGGCATTCAGATCCCAGAGCCATAGAAGCCCCATTCCACTCATGGCTGAGTGATGAGTCTGCCAGGAGGGGGAGTCTTGCAACCCGCCCTGGCCTGCATGGGGCTGGTCCCTTAGCTCCAGTGCTGCTGCTCTGATTGCTACAGACACAGCCTGGGTAGGCTCCTGCTGGTCAGCAAGGCAAGCACACCCAGCCCCAGAGGTCTCCGTGGTGGAGACAGATGTTTTCAGCTTGAATGGTTCTGGTGCTCTGCAGATCTCCATTTGCAAAATGAAAAAGCAGAGAACCAGTACTATGTCCCAAGCTGCCAATATCTAGGTGTCACCACAAAATAGTGTTTACTAGATAGATTTGAAAAGATGCTCGTTAAAATGAAGCTAAAACGACCATACTCTTAAATATCGAGATGAACCATTGCTATCAAAACTTATGTTCCAAATCAGGTGTCCTCAAACTTTTTAAACAGGGGGCCAGTTCACTGTCCCTCAGACCGTTGGAGGGCTGGACTACAGGCCCCGGGATGAGTCGGCTGCTAAGCAGAATAGGCAGCAGCAGCAAAAACACCTGGCAGGCCAGATAAATGTCCTAGATGGGCCCCATGTGGCCCGCAGTCCGTAGTTTGGGGATGCCTGTTCCAAATGAATAATTCAAGGAGAAGTAGACAATCTTCCAACTCACAGAGATCAGCCTGGCCAGGCAGGGCTCCCGTGAAGCACAGAGGGCCATGTGTGTTGATGTCCATGCGACTGTATTGAGGCTGGGATGGCAGGGAAGACTTGGGGACGTCAAGGCCAGTCTGTCTCCGTCTGCATGGACTGCTTGAGAGTCACCAGGTGGATTCCTCGCACCCCAGCCACACCTCTTACCTCATGTGCCATGTGGTTTGTCCTTTACTTGGCTTTCACTCGGGGGTGGGTAATTCTTTCCTCACTGCTTGATGTCTTTTGGGACAATGTGGTGCCCTGTCCCACCTTTGTAGGGAAGGCTGTGATAGTTGACTGCAGAGTTGTGCCAGTTTGGGTTTTTGGTTGCAAGCCATAGAAGGTAACTGTGGGATTCCTGAGCACAGCGGGGGCATGGGGTGCCAGCAGAGCCCCTGGGCAGCCACGGGAAGGGCAGTGGCCTGGCAGGAACTCTGAGGTGCTCCCAGCCATTCTCCTTTTCACACCAGACTCCTGGCCCAGTGAAGGGGAAGCAGGAAAACACCTGTGACAGTCACCACTGCCGCCTCCTTGAGGGCAATTCCCAGATGGAATGTGGAAGTTTCTAGGAAAAGATGGGATAGCTTGAGGATGTTAAAAAAATTAAAAAAAAATTTTCCTAGAAGATCTTAAGGAAATAAAGGGTTAAAAGCATGAAGTTTTACCTGGAAAATAAAAAAGAAAATACACACCAAAAGGAAGGTCTGGATCTCTCAGGGTTCCAGATGCTGCCCTTCAGACCCCAGGCGGGAGCAGACCCGTGCAGGCCTGGCCCACTGTTCCCTGTAACCCTGGTGGTTACTTGAGCCTAATCATTGGCCTCAGGATAGAATATTGTGAGGGCATTAGCAGGAGTCCTCCGAGTGCTGTGGTAAGGAAGGGAGGAGAGGGTTTCAGTTCCAGACACGATGCAGAGGAGGCCGAAGCACGGCCGTGTTCAGTCCCCACTGTCTGTGTGATTCCAGCAGATGAACCTGCTCCAGAGGCAGGCACAGTGCGTGTTCAATTCTTAGAAAGCTTTCTCATAACTGTCACTGCCCACCAACAGTCAGATAAAGTCGGTTGTTTTAAATCTAATATCACAACCAGGCATAAAGATAAACATTAAAACCCCCTACTTGATGAGTCTCCCCAAGCTAGCTTCTTTTTCAAAAGCATTTTACTTCTGAGTTGGTATGTAGGTAGCATCAAGACATCCAAATACAGAGGCGAATCTCCAAATAACACGTTTTATTTGGGGAAAGGGCTGCAATTCAGGCAGAGACAGACTAGGGTGGCCTTTGGCATGTCTGCAGAACAGAGAATCGTGGGAGCTTTACTGAAAAGGAAATGTTACAGATCGTTTTGAAAGGAAGCTCATGGCACTGGCAAAGTCTGGAGGCTGGTGGGCTCTGACTGCTGAGTGTCCGCAGTGGGTAAAGCTGATTTCAGAGTCATGGCTGTTTATTGTGGCAGCTCCTGGGTAAAACCGACTTGACGGAGCTACTTTGGCAGCTGGTTTGTGGGAGGATCTCTGGCAGGTGCTTCCCCACCCCTGGGGGAGACCCCTAGGATCTCTCAGCTCTAATTTCACTTGGTGACAAAGATAATTCCAATTCATATAATCAATTTTCATGTTCCCCTCTTGTGATGAAGATCTTTTTCTTTATCAAAACATCACTGACCAACTGGGCTTAATTGTCCTTTGGTGCCTGGTTGGGCCTGTCCTGGTGGTATCTGTTGCCCCATCAGGAGAAAGGTCAGGGAGTCAAGGTCAGGGCCCTGGGCCACATTTGAGTGAGGAAGAAGCGAGGGGGAGGAAAGAGACTCCTAGGGAAGCCATGCGGGGCATGTGGCCTCACATCCTCTCTCAGGCATCGCAGACATTGGAGGTCATCCTCAAGTTTGGGGCTGAGGCCACTGGTGGAAAGAGCTGACTTTATGAAGACAAGACAGGTGGCTGGAGCCGAGCTCGAAGGTCCTGATATAGAAAGTAACCAGCAGCAGTGAACAATTTTAGTTCGTATGAGGGTTTTGCACTGGGAGCCCAAGCCAAAGAGCAACCAACCAAACCAATCAAAAAACCCACAGGGTTTGGGGTGAGACTTGTGCCTCCAGCAGCACTTGTGACTAGTTGGAGCTAATGTGGGGAGCACCTGCTCTTCCTCTAGGACCTCCCCAGGTGGACTAAGGATTTCTTGGTTGGGTTCTGTTATGTTACCCATAGCAGTTACTGACCATAAAACATTGATTACAAGAGTATCCTGGCAAGTGAGAAAGGCAAGCATTGAGAAGGGTAAAAATCCTGAAGATGTGGGGTCTCTCCCGATGTATGGGAAAAATCTGCCTATGTGAAGTGGACAATTTTGTAGTTTCAGCATCTCCCGTGATGGCCTCAGGCAGGTTGGTGACCTCTGTGTGGCCTGCATATCAGGCTTGAGGCTCGTTCTTTGAAACTTATACTAAAATTGCTCTGTCTTAGTTTATAGGGCTGTAGGAAAGAGCAGTTTCCATTCTTAGTAATTCCATGGATGAATATAGTATTGGAGGAACTTAGAGAATTTAGAGCCCACTCCAGTCTATGAGTGGATAATAAAACCCAAAGTAATGCTCAGGGCTGCAGTCTGAATGAGCACATCACAGACAGTCAAATGTGTACCGAGGATAACCGGGCAGCACTGATTGGTTTGTAAATTCAGTTTTATCAGCTTCAGCCTGATTATTTACATAAGTGTAGCAAGAAAAGTAATTGGATTTCAGATTGGACCATTTTAAAAACATTTTTGAGAGGAGGAAGCCAAATCATGGCAACTTCAGATTTTATCTGCAGCACCTATAAACAGTTTTAAATATGACATATTAGTCAAATCTTGGTAATGTGACTAAAAATTTTAATTGCATTCCGTTATAGAGAAAACAGATCATTATTAAACTTATATAAATATACTGTCATGAAATTTAAAAAATGCTCATGAGGGTTTTTCAAATTTGTGGGGATTCAAGTATGAAGAAAAAAAAAGTAAATGTTTTAACCTTTGTTCATAAAGTAAACTTTACCAAATTTCTGTGAACTATAAACAGCTCAAGGGAGAAAGTATCTTTAAATCTTAAAAAATAAAACATTTACATGAAATCAGTAATGTTTCACACTAAAGTCATACAAATTATGATTTTATCAGTTACTCAATCTTCTGTGAGTGAGGTCTGCTCTGCTTCCCCCCTCCGCAGTCTCATGGACCCATCGGTGTTCTCCTTCTAGTCTGGAGATTCTTCTGCAGCCCATCATTCTTACAGTTAGTAGAAGCTTGCACTGAGTCTTTTTAAAATAAATCTGATGACAGGTTCCTTTAGAATTTGGAATAGCTATAGCTAAATACTGAAGTTCAGTAATAGGCAAGGAAACTCATTTATTCATAATCCAATATTTAAAGATAACAACCAGCATCATGTCAGGACCTTCAGACCTTTATAAATTTCATATAATGCTCAGGGCATTCATGTCAACAACATAACCATATAAATATTATTTAAGTAAGTTTTGGTATCAGTTATTTAAAAGTGCTTTCCATAAAATCCGACATACCAAGTAAGTCTGATGAAACACGTGTCTTTTGAGACTTTTCAGGGGTCCAACTGGAAAATCTCAAAGTTGATTTTAGGTGAAGAATACTTAACTTATAATTTAATATGGTGAAGTGTGTTAAAGATATTAAAAAGCTTAAAGTATTTAATTAAAATATAATCACAAACCACTGTGAGGTTAAATTTTCTTTAAAGCAAATATAAAAAGTTTCATAGTTGAGAGAAAATAAAAAACTTAAATGTGTATAGAGATGACTTAGTTTTCCCAATATGAACTTTGAATGACTTCATATTCCCTGCTTCCGAGTTTGTGGAGGTGATGATTCAGTCTTCTGTTTTGTAACTGCAGAGATTTAAAGTGGACACCAGGCCTTTGGTATTTCAGAAAATGTCAAATCGGCCTTTAAATATTGGATTATAAATAACTGAATTTCCTCATCAATTGCTGAATTTCTGTTACACGTGTAAGTTATACTTGGAAATGTAATTTCATCCATGGAATTACAACACAAAGCACAAGAAACTCTCTTAAAACACAGAATCTCTTTTTCTCAGGCCAACAACTTAAAGACAAACCTTGTAGCTTCTCCTCACGAAAACTTGTTTGTATAAAGTATAAAAGATAGTTGAATTCAACTAGACACAGCAACAGTGTGTTTTCAAGGTCATGTTTGCACACTATATTATAGAGGGGTCATGTAAAACAAGACTCTAGAGCCTTCAACAGGGAAATGCCTGGCTTTTAAGAAACAGGAAAAGCATATGAAATTGCCTGGTTGCACACACAGAGAAACATCAGGAAAAGCTGACTCCAGAATCAAATTATGCTGGAGGAAATGTTCTCTCCTTGGTCTCTGAGACAAACATTCTCAGTGTGAGGCCACAATAGTAGAGTCAGAATCGAAAAAAAGTTATTTGAACTGACAAAAAGTTGAGGGAGAGAGTCACCACGTAGCTAAACAAAAAGATGTACTTTTCTAAGGGAAGAAGTAGGCAGAGGGGAAGGTGGTGATGCATGACCCGCAAATCTCAGGCAGGGAGCCAGGAAGGGAGGTGGAGCCAGGAAGGGAGGTGGAGGCAGCGGCCCCAGTGACTCTGCATAAACATGCTCCCTCTGTCCCATTGCCCCTAAGGGCCTCCCCAGATGCTCCTCACCTCACCCACATTGCAGGTTTCTCAGGAAGCTCTGGGGTGGAGGCTGCAGGGCTAAGTTGGGATACTTTTTTTTGCGGTTATTTTTGCAGGGTTTTTTTTTTGGGTCAGGGCTGGGTTTGAACCCGCCACCTCTGGCATAGGGGGCCAGTGCCCTACTCCTTTGAACCACAGGCGCCACCCTAAGTTGGGAAACTTTGCATATCCCCCTGCAGCCTCCGGAGTCACCTGGGCATATCTGAGCATGGGAATTAGCATGGGGCAGCCCTCTGTTTTCACTCTACCCATAGTCTCTCACTTACTTTAGAGCACTAATTAATTTTTTCTTTGCAACATCCTATAATATCTTTATAGGAAACTGTAGTGTTTACTCTGGAAAATGCACCTGAGCAAAGAATAAATAGAGTAAGCAAGTGTGCTCGGAGCTAGCTGGGCTCCTTGCCTAGATGCCATCAAACCTTCTGAGTAGCTGAAGACTTTACCTAAACCTTCCAAATGGCTGAAGATGTTCCCTAAACCTTCTGAATGGTTGCAGACTTTCCCTAAACCTTCTGAAATTAGCTCCTTGGCTTGTTGAAGTTTGATTCATCCCTTTCCTTTTGAGGCCCCTTGGGGAAACAGTTCAAAAGAGATCTGAGAAGATAGAAAATAGGGCAAGAGAGACAGCCCCGGCTGCCAGCTCTCCACTGGGAGAAAGAAGTGCTGGGAATGCGGGGGTTTTCCACTCTCAATATTTAGTAAAAAAGTAAAAGTACAAATAAGATTTGTGCTTTCTGAAAGACTTCATATTCCCTGCCTCTGAGTTTGCGGAGGTGATGATTCAGTCTTCTGTAACTGCAGAGATTTGAAGTGGACACCAGGCCATTGATATTTCAGAAAATGTCAAATCTGCCTTTCTGGGACCCCTGAGGGCTCCTTCCCACCTGACAACTTGCCCTTGCCCTGTGAGGAGCCAGGATACAGAGATAGGGGCGGCCTCTGCCTGGCTCCCCAGCTCATTCAGGAGGGCAGGCTGGGCTGGAACAACGCTCCTGTTTGGAGATGACGTTTGGCTTCCAGGTCTCTCACACTGTGGGACCTCTGTGGTGGACTGAGCAGGGAGGGATCTGCAGTCACTTTCAAAGCAAGCAGAAAACCTCCCTACTTCTCAACTTTTCTGTCAACACTTCCAATTTCACTTCTATCTCTACTGAAATACTTCATCTTGTTCTAATGACATGGTTCAGTAATCCGAGTTTTCCTCTCCTTGGTTTTAAGTTACAACTTTTGTTTACTGACTTTGATGTATCATGATTTATAATGACTTTAAAATGTTTATTTTAATTACGAGTCTACTGAATATCCAGAATCTTACGTTTTTTTCCTTATTGCACTTTAACTTAAATATCCAGGAATAGGTACTAAGTCTGCAAGTCCAAACACTCTCCCTTATTAGGGATACACAGTCATCATCAGTTTGTTAAGAAGCAGTGTCCACCTTCTTCCTTGGCTTCAGACGCAAAGGACCCGGGCATGCAACAGACCACCTAAGAGACACAGGCAGAGGCAATATTACATTTTCTTACCACATTGACTTCTTTTCAGTTCATTGTTTCCTTTACCTATTTTATTTCACTTTGATTTGTTTTTCCTTTTTAGCTTCTTGGTATAGAAGTGTAGATAATTATTCTTCAACTTTTACCATCTAATATTTATAAACATACATACATTTCAGTCTTACCACTGCTTAGCTACAACCAACAAGCCTCAATTATATTTTCAAATTTATTTAGGTAAAAATTATATACAATAAATTGCTTATGATAAAAACACTCAGCAAAATAGGAATAGAAGGAACAATAGTCTCAGCCTCCAGCCCATTCTTTTTTGGGTTATTTATTTGCACAAAAAGACAGATGCTATGTGATCTCTGGAGTGGCCTAACTCACAGCACAGAGAGTGCATGGTGGTTGCAGGGTGTGGTCTTGTTTGACTGGACAGACTATCAGTTTTGCATGATGAAAAGAGTTCTGGAGATGGACCATGGAGAGTGACTGTGGCAATGTGAGTGGACCTAACACTACTGAATTGAACACTATAAAAGGCTAAGATAGTAGATTTTATTTTATGTATATTTTGCCATGATAAGAAAACGGAAAAACAATAAAGGGACAAAATATCACTATTTGTCATAATATAGATGAGCCTCAAAAATATCACATTACATGAAAGAAGCAGCTGAACACACAGGAAGTGCACAGGCTCTTATAGAAAGGACATGGGATCTCACAGAAAGGACACAGGAAGCACATAACTCTCACAGAAAGGATACAGGCTCTCACAGGAATCACATTGGTTCTCACAGGAGGCACATGGGCTCTCACAGGAAGCACATGGCCCTCATAGAAAGGGATATGGGCTCTCATAGGAAGTACATGAGCTCTTATAGGAAGCACACAGGTTCTCACAAGAAGCACATGGCTTTCACAGGAAGTACATGAGCTCTCATAGGAAGCACACAGGTTCTCACAGAAGCCCACAGGTTCTCACAGGCAGCACACAGGTTCTCACAGGAAGCCCAAGGCTCTTGCAGGAAGCACAGGAGCTCTCACAGGAAGCACACAGGTTCTCACAGGAAGCACATGGACTCTCACAGGAAGCACACAGGCTCTCACAGGAAGCACATAGGCTCTCACAGGAAGCACACAGGTTATCACAGGAAGCACATGGCTCTCACAGAAAGGGATATGGGCCCTCATAGGAAGTACATGAACTCTTATAGGAAGCACACGGGTTCTCACAGGAAGCACATGGCTCTCACAGGAAGTACATGAGCTCTCACAGGAAGCACATGGGCTCTCACAGGAAGCACACAGGTTCTCACAGGAAGCACATGGCTCTCACAAGAAGCACATGGCTCTCACAGGAA
>NW_003852451.1:830927-836963 GCF_000181295.1 Otolemur garnettii
TCACAAGAAGCACATGGCTCTCACAGGAAGCACATGGCTCTCACAGGAAGCACATGGGCTCTCACAGGAAGCACACAGGTTCTCACAGGAAGCACGTGACTCTCACAGGAAGCACATGGGCTCTCACAGGAAGCACACAGATTCTCACAGGAAGCACATAGCTCTCACAGGAAGCACATGACTCTCACAGGAAGCACATGGGTCTCACAGGAAGCATACAGGTTCTCACAGGAAGCACATGGCTCTCACAGGAAGCATACAGGTTCTCACAGGAAGCACATGGCTCTCACAGGAAGCACATGACTCTCACAGGAAGCACATGGGCTCTCACAGGAAGCACACGGTTCTCACTGCAGTGTGTGAAAAGTCCAGAATAGGAACTCCAAAGAGACAGAAACCACAGTAGTGTCTGTCAGGGTAAGAAGTGGGTATTATTTATGCCCAAGGAGCACAAGGTTCCCTCTGGGGGATGAAGAAGTTGTAGACTGGAGGCAGATGATGGCTGCATAGTATCCTGCATGTCCTGAGCAGCACTCAGTTGTACACTTTAAAGTGTTTATAATGGTCAATGTTGTGTTGTGTGTATTTAACCACAATTTTCAAAATTTGAAGTAAAAGTAATTTTAAAAACTGCATTGACTCTTACACTTTGAAGTGAATTTCTGAAAGCCTATTTCCCTACCTGGGAGAAGGATAAGCTTGCCCAGTCCCCTGAATAAAACCCCAGCTCCTGCAGAAGCCAGAGTCACTGGAGCTTCTGTGGTCTGTGGATATGAGCAGCAGAGGCCTTGTCTGGCTCATTCAGATCAAATCCCTCACCCTAGGGGCCTTGTCCTTGCCAGTATGTCACCTGCCTTCCTAGTAATCAGTCCTCTGTGTTCCATGACTCTGGGTACATAGATTGGACCTCAATGTACTGACAGTATTTGGGGACATAAATATTCCTTAAGCAAAATGCCATAAAATTGGTTGGATGAAAATATAAACTTTAAAGTTCTCTACTACACGTTATTTAAACCTAGTTCAAAAGTTTCTTAGAAAATAAATTCTAGTTTGGAAGCAGACTCTTGCAAAATCCTATTTAGGAGAATTTTCCTTCTCCCTCACCTTAATCCATCATGGCTACTCATCAGTTTGCAGTCATCTGGCAAAGCAATTTCAGAGAACCGTTTCATAAATCAGACCTTCTGAAAAAGAAATGCACTCCTCAAAGTAAAATAACGTTCATACAAATAAATCAAACTCTGAGTCAACACGCCTCTGTTTTCATTCCTTTTAATATCTAGGGTCATCATCACACACTTTTATGTCAAATAAGCTCAGCCAATGTGGAAGTAGCTGCTGCATAAATAAAATTGTACTGTTAATGGCCAAAGGAAAAACATTAAAGAAAACAAACCTAACACAGTGAAGTAAAGGCTTTAAGGGCAGTTTCAGCAATTCTACCAAATTTTATTTTGTCTGGAAAACATTTAAAAATGGTGAAAATCACATTTCAAGCTGTAGTTTTCATAGGTCATTAGTCCAAATCACCTAATCCAACATTACACAGCCTTGGATGGGCTACCACACCCAGACGACTTCTCTGCTTTTACGATGGCACATTGCTGCTGAGACCTCACATGGCTAAAGGTGGAAGAGCACAAAGGGAAGAATGTTAGTTCCCTCCAGCCATTTTATAAATGGCTAAGCCCATTATTGAGGGGTCTACCAAGCTCACATGACTTAATCGGCGCCTGTAGGTCCCACTTCTTAATACTATCACATTGATGATTAAGTTTCAACATATAAATTTTGGAGGGGACACAAATACATAGTGTTAAACTATGCCATACTGCTTTGTCTCTGTTGCCTTTTTTTTTTTTCCTGTATAATACTTTTTTTTGTTAAAGAAGCCAGGTAGTTTTTTCTACACAGTTTCCTACAATCAGGGTTTTGCAAATTGTATCCCTTGGTAGTGGTTAACCTGTTCCTCTGTCCTCTTTATTTCTGAAAACTGGTTGTTAGGTATAAAGGAATAAATGTTTTAATTGAAGCATATGGTGTTCTTAAATGTTCAATTTTAGCTTCAAATTTTATTTTATTTATGACTGTAATAAATTATTGAAATTAAAAAAAAATAGGTTCCAGGCTGAGCAATGCTTCACTGCAGGAGACCTTGATCCGGGCCATGATGGAGTGTGCAGAAGTGGGTCTGCCTGCATCTGAAAATCTGAGAGAGGTGATAATTCCTGTTTTAGTTCCTTAGTTACCTTCAGTTCTCTTTCTCTATTTCTTAGTGGGGAGAAACACTGAACTGTTTTTCTAGCTCTTATACTATGAATAAGGCAAAATTTTGGGAAAGATAATAATGGGCAGAAAATGGAATGATTATAATGAAATTGGGGGAATACCTTACTCAGAATATTAGTAAATAAACACACACATGTCTCTTTGTACATTATTAAGTTGGGAACCCCAAACCCTTTATATTCACTGATTTAAAAGGTTACCACATATAGAAAAATAAATGTGCTGCATCCAGACACCGGTGAAGCATCCCTCAGTCTCCACAGTGTGCAGAGTCCAAGGAAGCAGAATATTTTCCACCTTATAAAATCTCTAAACATACCAGGGGAGATATGCAGAGTGGGCTTCAGCTAACCACATAGAAAAACGATACAGGACCAGATTTTTCCAGGTAGTAATTCAGCACAAGCTTGGGTCTCCCTTCCAGCACAGAGGTCTTGGAGGTGACTGGTATGCTGTGCGCTGTCAAGGTTTGAAATTGGATAAAGCAGGAAGGAAAGAAATATCTTTGTACACATAGAACTCATTTACAGGGGTGATAATGCCTTCCCCTCTCTTTTTCTTTAAAATGGCACTAATGTGATTTTGTGTTGACTAGGAAAAATAATATAAAATATAAAACAGGTTTTCTGTACATACAGCATTTGTTTGGATAATAACTTTCCCAAGAAAAGAGGTGGTACCCCTCAATTTGATTTAGATGTTGTTAAAAAAAAAAGTGGTCCATCCACTCATTCAGACTTTCAAGAATCTGTTAAATGGGTCAACTGACACTGGTCACGTGCATTTTCACACAGTTCACAGTGAGGAAGGAGGTGGGTCTATACTTAGACTTCCAGGGCTCAGGCCAGGTCCACAACCTGTCTCTGTCTGTGTGGCCCGATTGTCAGTAGGACCCTGTCAGACAGGACCATGGGACAAGCAGCTCTACCCATTAACAACTAGTTGTTGCTACAACTTGTGGCTTTGTTAGAGGAGGTGGTACATGTTAAAACTGTAATTAAATGGTTACCACTGTTCCCCCAACTCCTTTGTCTGTGTTTCACAACATTATTGTAATTTTATTGCATTCATAACAACTGCAGTATGTATCTCAGCTAAATAAAATCTTTAAACATACTTGCCTTATGTTTTTAATTCAGCAAAATGTCTGGGGGTAATTAAGTTGCCATATTTTCTCTCATATGTAAGTCAAATATACCTTTAACATGTTTGGAATTTCTACATATGTGATTGCATTTGCATACAGGAAAGCAAGCCTCATCCCCCAAATCATGTGGATGGTTTTGGCGTTGCTTTGAGTCTTCCTAAGTGGGACACAGAGAGTTGTGCTGGAACTTGCTTGCTGGACATTACTTTAAGGGTCTTGTATTTCTACTCTGTCTCTAGTTCACTTTAGAACCTTCTAAGGAATAATGAGAATTAGAATTACACCCAAAAACCATGGCCAGCCACATCCTGAAAGGAAAGAAAGAAGCCACCGATCACGACCTGAGATGTCAACACAGCTCGTGCTGGTGAATGTGGGCCAGCTGCTCAGGCCCGGGTGTGCCACAATCTATGCCTGTGCCACACTTTTTCATTCATTGAATTTTCTTTTCAGTTGTAGTTTCTTGAGTTTTTGACTTTTTCCCTACTATTTTAAGCTGTCAGCATTATTTTTCATGATTCACTCTGCTAGGTACCTCATCGTCATGTCATTTCCAACACTGGTGGTATGAACTGTGCAGAGTTTTAGAGTAGACTAATTCATTTGTGCATGTTTTGCAAATTTGACTCCCCAAAAAGACATTAGCAAAATGTTGACTCTGTGTGTAAACACTGCGTGTATATGTAAAATTGTTGAAACATCTCAGTAAATAAGGATTTTTTTTATACATCTGCATTGGTGAAAGATAAAATTTCTCACCATTTCTGTTCTTTGGGGACCCCATGTGTGGTGGTGACCTTGTGACTTTTGATGCATCTTCTTAGAGGCCTGCTGTCTGCTACAGTGTGTCAGATGATCACAGTGCATCAGATGACCAGAGTGAGGCAGGTGACCATGGTGAGGCAGGTGTTTTTGTGAATACGGTTCGTGTCTGCCTGACCGTCCTTAGTGTACCTGTATGGTCATGCTTGCAAAAATACATATGCTGTCATTGCCTGTTTTATTGTATAAAGTGGCCTATGAGATATTCTGTTGTGTTTTTATATATTTCTTAAATTTCTTTTAAAAAATGTAAATCCATATCTTTTAAAACAATTTTTAAATTACTTTTCCAGAATAATACTTTGGGGATTTTTATCTTTTGGGATTTCAGTACCTAGGATTATGGCATTTGGGTTGTGTCTTTATCAACTTTTTATCTGTATCATGTTGGTTGAGTTGGAGAGAGGGGGTCACACGCTTTTAGTGGGGTATGAATTGGTAGAACTAATTTTCAGAGCAATCTGGCAGTGCTCTCACCACACCTTTCAGGGAAGCACCAGGCACACACCTGGAAACAGAGCCAAGTGTTGCCTACCTTTGAAACCTTTGACCTTGGACCACCTTTGACCAAGAAACTCAGTTTATAAAAGAGTGAGCAGAGAACCACCCAAGTGTGTGTGTCACTCAGCTGCCTTGACGTCAGGTGGGGCAGCCACAACAGGAGAAGGTCCATCGGTCTCTAAGAGACAAAGACACTCACGGTCTGTTGGTGGAAACATCGGGAGACAGTCTTGTCTTTTTCTTGTAATCAGGAAACACAAGTTTACACTGGGGCAAAAATACCAAGTGAAGGAGGCCCGTGGAGCTGTCAGCGTGGCGTTTCCCTGCTGGCCCCACCATGCACGGCTTACTATATCTGTGCTGCTGAGGAGCAGCCGTGAGCAGAGTGATCCTCTGACTTCAAGGGGCTTCACATCTGCTCCACACAGCCAGGACCAGGAGCCCCCGAATTTGTCTGGGCTGGAGTCCCTGACAGTGAGGCTCTGCCAGAGTATGGAAGTCAGAAGGGACACAGCAGGCTCCTCTGCCTCCCTCTTCACTCCCCTCCCTCCTCCCTGCAGTCTCCCATCCCCCTCCATCTCCTCCCTCCTTCTGCCTCCCCCCTCCTCCTCCCTCTTCCCTCCTCTTTTCTTTGTCCTCTCCGTAGTCTCCTCCCTTTTCCCTTCTCTCTCCCCTCCCCTGCCCCTCTCTCCCCTCCTCCTTTCTCTCCCCTCCCCTCCCCCTCCCTCCTCCCTTCTTCCTCTTCCGTCCTTCCTCCTCCCCCTCTCCTCCCCCTTTCCCTTCTCCCTCCCTTCCCTCCCTCTCCCACTCCTCCCCTTTCCCTCCTCCCTTCTTCCTCTGCCCTCCTTCCTATCTAAGCCACCCATCTAAGCTCTTCTGAAGCTCCCAGTCCACACACTCATGACTAAAATGATTGTTTTAAACAACCGAGTTCTAGAGTACTCTGAGCTCATTTTTTGTGCATCATTAGAAAGTGGAATAGCTATTTAGTCAAATTAATTTGCATTTGGTCTGAGGTAGTGAGCTTCAGATGAAAATTTAAACAATGTTCCTAACCCAGGTCAGTGGGGAGCAGGTTGTTTCCCTCCTATCTTGAGAGAGGAGACATGGGCTGGGCATGCTGTGGGCCTGCGTTCAGGCATTTGTTGCAGCTGTGCCTAGAGATGCTACCGCCTGGAGACCGCCCGTGTCCCCTGCAGACTCAGCCCCTCTGTTAGAGATGCTACTGCCCGGAGACCGCCCTTGTCCCCTGCAGACTCGGCCCCCTCTGTTAG
>NW_003852451.1:836991-864229 GCF_000181295.1 Otolemur garnettii
GTCCCCTGCAGACTCGGCCCCTCTGTTAGAGATGCTACTGCCCGGAGACCGCCCTTGTCCCCTGCAGACTCGGCCCCCTCTGTTAGAGATGCTACTGCCCGGAGACCGCCCTTGTCCCCTGCAGACTCGGCCCCCTCTCGGTGCCCTGTACTTGTCACCCTCCTGCTGACAGTCACAGTGCTCACATTCCTGTATGGCAGCGAGCATTTCTGGTCCCCTCTTCCATTTGACGGGCTCATCAAAACCAGCCTTATTTCTTGCTTGTTCTGGCATCTCCTGGCCTAGGAGGAAGGCTTACTCGAACCTCTTCAGAGTTGAACCAAATGTGTGTCTGCGTGTGGCCCAGCGCGTCTCAGACTTCTGGGCATGTTTGAATAAGTGACATAGAAAAAGTAAGAAAGTTGCCACTTTGTTTTTCTGAAAGTAAGACTGATTAAAAACTATTACTGGGGCAAAAAAATCCCTTAGAAACCTGCCACGCGCTGTTAACATTATGTCACTATTTACAGTGATATAATTGCACTATTGCTGAGAAGCTCCCACCTGGGAACTCAACACAGGTGCTGAGCAGCCCGTCTTCTGACTTGTGCGATGCCTACTCAGTTTTCTCAAAACTGATATTTTGCAAGGACTGGGCCAGGCAACATCTTTGCAGAAGAAATAAGAGTTGTGTTGTTTCTAGGCTGAAGGTTTCAAAGTGGGTTCAGCGAAAAGGGAGGTTGTTTTGAGGAATTAGAGTAAGGTGAAGGTTACAGAGGGACAGCCTGGGAGCCAGGAAGGTGGACCTGGGTCCAGGAAGCTGGGAGAAGTTCTGTACATGATCCTCAGGACAATGTGAGGAATATAATTATAAAACCAAGGTAGCATTTATAATTTTATGATATAATAAAAAAATATTGTTTTCTGGATGTAAAGGCAACATGGAACACACTTGTTGATATCCTGCTACCTGAGACAGTATCATCTATAATCTGAGATTAAATACAGGTGTATATGTAGACATACACAGATAGATTTAAAAGAGTAAATACTGGACAGCATTGAAAAATACCAGATTTCACTTGTTTGTTTAGCTTGGCTATAATAATAGGAAGAAAGGTTTTAAAATTCAGTGGACTGATAGTAAACTTTCTAAACTTTATTGGGCTATGAAGAAAGCAGGAAATATTTTTGGGATAGGAAGTATCTTATATTGGAGGGCAGAATCTGTATAGGGAGTCAGTGCAGCGCTGGGCAGAGACACCTGTGTTTGAGATGCCAGGTGGTTCCACACTGCACCAGGCTCACAAGTCCCTGCATAAACTTGGGCAAATTGCCCAACTTTTCTACAGTTTGGCTTGCCTGGGGGTACTGATTTTATACCCTTAGACCTAATATAATTGTCAATTTAAGAAAGCAAGTCTGTTCTGTCCTAGTGCCATTCTATTTGGAATAAGATCCAGGAAGTGATGACAGCCTCATCTTTGAGCAGAAAGGGAGCCTGGTTCTCTGCAGCTGTCAGTGCACACCTGTGCCAGGAAACAGCCAGCGCCTCAGGTGGCTGGAGGGATGTGGGAGGCCGGCCTGCTTCACAGCGTGCCTCTCATGTGGGGCAGCCCACAAGGGCTTTGGGAAGGGCTTGGCAGGGCTGGGGGTGGTGGGGTCAGAGATGAGCAGCTGGTGGGAGGGAAGGATGTGGGGGATGAGATTTGCAAGTGTGGAATCCATCATGTTGGCTGAGCAGCCCACACAGTGAATCCACTCCCAATCTCTCTGTGGACTCTTTGGTCTCTTTTACCCTCATCTCCTCAAGCCTCATGAAGTCCGGTGTTTTGTGAGGAAGCCACGAGGCTCTAGGGGAAAAGTCAGCACTGTGTCTGCTGAATGATTCTTCCTTAGAGCACTTGACTCCAGAGAAATGTTAAATTTTGTTAATGGAAAAAACTGAACTCTATAAAATAATTTAAAGGCGTTTCTGCTGAGCCAGGATGGATGATCATGGTGTGGAGCTTCCCAGTCTCAAGAGGTCCTGAGAAAGTGCATCCCAGGTGGTTGCGTTTCAGCTCATACATTCAAAGAGACAGAAATTGCAGGTAAAACCCATGAATTGGAGAGTGGAAGGTGTGTGCTGGTTTGGCCAGGAAAGGGGTACTGTTGGGGAAGGACTAGTCAGGTGGGTTTAGGGAGAGAATTAAGCTTTGACTAAAAACTTAGAGTCAGTAAGAAGGAATGCTTGAGTTAAGAGGGTCTGTGTGTGTCATGCCGTGTCAGCAGGAAAGGAAAAAAGCAGACCTGTGCACCTCGATCTCCGAGGTCTGGGTGTGGCTTCTATTCTGCCTGGCATGGCCTCAGGTCCTGTTTGTAATCAGCATCTTTTTTTTTTTTTTTCTTAAAGACAGACTCTCACTTTGTCACCCTTGGTAGAGTGCTGTGACATCACAGCTCACAGCAACCTCCAGCTTTTGGGCTTAGGCGATTCTCTTGCCTTAGCCTCCTGAGTAGCTGGGACTACAGGCACCTACCACACGCCCCGCTATTTTTTTTGGTTGCAGTTTGTCTGGGGCCGGGTTTGAACCTGCTACCCTCCATGTATGGGGCCGGCACCCTACCCACTGAGCCACAGGTATTACCACAAAATTCTTCTCTCTTGGTCCTCTGGTCTCTATCTTGACATTCATGCAGCTCAGTTGTGTCTAAACTCCAATGGGAAGTGGGATGATGAGGTGTGTCTGACTTGCCCCACCCCCCACAAGGCTAGGACAACTTCAAGGTTTCCCTGGGCCAAGAGGAGGGCTTAGGATTTTATTTTTAGTTTAGAATGGTTTAAGTTTTCCTTTCACAGTATGAGCTAATAAAAGATGGACACTTTGTAACAATTTAATAAGACAGACACTTTGTCCAAAGGTTAAGGCTTTCAGAGTGGCTTTTCCTTGAATGGAGAACAATGGAAATGAATTTTATTTGTTCATTCAAACTTCTATCCAGGCTTTGATTGGATTAACACAGCACAATGGGAGATGCATGAGTGAACAATGAAGGCAGCCAGGCCCCGCTCCCAAGACGGCTCCAGGATGGCAAGCAGTGGAGTCACTGACAACTCAGGTCAGGCCTTCCTGCAAACAGCAGGCACAGGGACCGCAATTGGGTGTCCCCACTACCCCAGCTATGGCAGCAGTGCTGGGCAAAGGGAGAAAGCCAGTCCAGCAGGCTGGGCGGAGCAGGAAGGTGGCCTCAGATCCAGCCTGGACTCTAAGCTGGCTGAGACCCGAAAAGACAACCTGCCCCAGATGTGTGTTGCTCTGGCTGTGAGGCTCCTCAGACGCAGGACAACTTCCAGTGAAGAGCAGACTGTCTGTTCTGACCTTACAGGTGGTTTTCAGGCCCAGCGCTTTTGCAGTGTCCTGACCCTTTATTTTTCTTGCCTCCAGGTGCCACAGTGACCCCCTCCACCTCACCCCACCCCTACCCCCCTGTACCTGTCCACACGCTGTGGGTTAGCGCAGGCCTCAGCACCGAGCTCGGGGCTCCTGGCCAGCAGTACATCTCGGGTCTGAGGACACCACTGAGACTCTCGGCTGCCCTCTAATCTGGACTGACTGTTCTCCTTCCATTTCTGGTCACCTACAGATTGGCGACCCCAGTGAGCCTGACTGTGTGTCCTCAAATCCAGATGGCCCTGAACGGTGCTGCCAGGTCTGGCTACACAGCTGACTCCAGGCCGACAGGAGGGCTGTGTCTAGCCCGCCTCAAGGTCACCCTCACCGTGTGCATCCTGCCTTTCTCAGTGGTCTGACATCTTATCATTCAGTACAAATGGGACCTAAAAGTAAAAATGGAAAATAAATTTTATGAACAGATAACACATTTTTGGAATGGATACTTTAAATATTTTGGCTAAAAGTTCATAGGGAGGATTATTTTTGGATGAATTATTTCTTTTATTTACTATACTCATCTCCTAGAAGAAAGAAAAACAATATTGTTTAAAAATGGAGAAGGTTTAAAAAAAAGAGTAACTAAAATTTCTCCTTGGGTGGAGGCACTGCGTGTGCCTAACACAGGGGTCCCTGTGCAGAAGGGGCTCTCTGGGGACATTCCGATGTCATGGTGTGGTAATGTCCCCAGTTGACATAACCCACCCTGGGCAGTGAACCTCGTTGGCCAGAGAAGCATGGGGCACCAGAATGACCAACCTCTCCTTCAAGAAGGATGGAGATGTCCAGGCCAGGGACAAAGGTGGCCCAGGGGCACACTTACTTCGGGTGCCAGGAATTGCCTTATGTCCCTATTAACTAAATGTCTGTCCCGTCCTTTACACCAGAGTAAGTGGGTTACTATTTCTTACAACTGAATACACTCACCTAATGGACCTACTATAATTTTTCACAAGTATCAGATATGGCAAATTCACTCACAGAGGAGTTCTGATGTGCTGGCTTTGGGGTTAATAGCTGAGAATTTCTGGGACCCCCCCCAGATCTGAGCTATTCTGTCCTGGGGAGTGGGCCGGGCTGAGGTGGACCCTCAGCTTTCCAGGGATTCCAGTCTGGAAAGCTGACACAGGGAAGGCTCCAGCTTCCTGAACCCTACATTCTGGGGTGCCGTGGTGGGGGTTCCTCTGCTTCTCTGCCTCACTTTCTTTCTCTCTCAGAAATTAAAAAGAAAAAAAAAATCCTGTATCATTTTCCCCGGCATTTCAAGAGTTTTTATTCCTTTAAGTTGTTCATAGTAGGTAAAGTCAACTACTCATTCTTGAAGGTTGTACGGATGCAGTTAGACATTCTGACGGCTTTGTCACCTAGAAATGTCTTAGAGTTCTGAGGAAGAGGCGCTTGCGGAGCCCTGGGACAGGACCCGGCCAGCACACTCAGCTGGCCCTGTCCTCTCCTGCTCCCCCCTCAAGGGGCCCCCTTTGTTCTCCACAGGGAAATGTGGTGTCTTTAATGTGGAGGTTTCAGCACTGAGAAGCCCTGGGGCTGTGTTTCCCAGGAAGGAGCCAAAGCTTTGAAGGGAGAAGTCGAGTCACTATGTCACAAAGCTAATTGAGAGCAGGTTCTGGGACTGGAACTCTCTTTGCCTGACTTCTTGTCCAAGCTCACTTCATGGTCTTAACTATTTCAGGTCACTGCTGGACTGTCCATCCCGGGCTTCCCTCAATGCCTCTCAGCCTTTCTGGAGCCTCTGCCTTGGGTGTCCTGGACCCTCAGGGCAGTTTGGGTTCAACAGCCTCTTCTGGAAATATGAGGAAGTCTGCAGTTTCCAGAAGTTTCTCTCCAACTCACCCAGGGACAATTTTTTTCTTTGGTCTGTGGGAAGTAATCACACGTTTCCTGTTCATTTTGGCCTTTCTTTCTCCTTTCTGATTTAAAGAAAAACATAAAAGATACACTATCTAATTGGGATGAAGCAAGAACTGACTACATTACCACCATGCATCTCCAAATTTGTTCAGTTAGGAGACACAGCCTTAATTTTAAATTAGTTAATTAATTAATTAACTGCCTGCTTGTTTTGCTTGGCACAATGTTCTTATTATAACAACTGAGAAAGTTCTGAGTTGAGTGTGTGGTGTTTGCCCGAATGTGCCACACTGTCTCAAATGCCTCTGACACCCAAAGTGCTGGGACGACTTCCACAGCCATCAAGCCAAATTAGTAGGCTGATGTGAGGACAGCTAACTGCTCGTCCACGGAGACTTTGCTTCCTGAAACTCAGCAGCTTACCAACTTGGAGAGGGGACCAGCCCTCAGAGACTCAGAGTAGCCACTGGGAACAGTGCTGTGTTTGTGGGGCCTGGAGGGCTCTGTCCTATGACTCAGCCCTAGTCTGTCACCCACTCGGTGGCAGCTGCACCAGGACTGTCAAGGCAGGAGGCCTATTGGGCATGTGAGAGTGAGCGTGCGGCAGTGAGTGTGCAAGAGAATGAGTGAGTGTACAACAGAGTGTAAGAGTGAGCATGGGAATGTGAGACCATGGGTGTGAGTGCACGTGAGTGTGAGCGTGCAAGAGAACAAGCAAGTGTGACAGTGAGTGTGCAACAGTGTGCACTCAGTGTGAGAGTGGGCGTGGGCATGTGGCAGTGAGAATGTGAGACTGTGGGTGTGAGTGCATGTGAGAGTGAGCGCATGACAGTGAGTGTGCAAGAGAACAAGTGAGTGTGACAGTGAGTGTGCAACAGAGTGTGAGAGTGGGTGTGGGCATGTGGCAGTGAGAATGTGAGACTGTGGGTGTGAGTGCATGTGAGAGTGAGCATGTGACAGTGAGTGTGCAAGAGAACAAGTGAGTGTGACAGTGAGTGTGCAGCAGAGTGTGAGAGTGGGCATAGGCAGGTGGCAGTGAGAATGTGAGACTGTGGGTGTGCATGTATGTGAGTGTCAGCCACACTGGAGGGCTCTGCCAGGTGAACTGACTGACTTACTAACAGGTCAGTGGCAGGAGATGGATGATCTTAGAGCTGAGCAGCTCGGAGCCCGGTCAGTGCGCAGCTAGAGCAGCGTCATACTCTGACCTGGCAAAGGACAATGACACAAAATGGTGTCAGAGAAAGTTCTGCTTGAGTGAAGTTAGCATGTTGTCTCTACCATGTGCCAAAATAACTCCAAATACACTGAGTTGTATGTAAAATTGATTTGCGTATATATGATAATATCTGAGATATATTTAACATATAAATCAGAGATGCATCCTATTTTATAATGCATCAAAACTAACATACGGGAGGCGGGAGCAGCTGCTGGTGGTAACTGACCAGCAGACCAGCACCTGAGTGGCCCAGCTCATACCACATAGTCCCCAAAGCTCAGGCGCTGGCACCAGCAGCCTTTGGAGTTGGAGACTCAAAAAGAAGAAACCTGGTGAAGACTGACAAAGAGTTCAGGGGTCTGAGACGCACTCTGGTGCACAGCTCTCCCTCCCAGCCCTCAGCATTTGGTTTCCCTCCCCTAGGGGCCAACAGCTCAGCCACCACTGCCAGAGATGCTGAGACCCTTGTGGGGCTCAGAAACCCCAGTGGGGCTGAGGCCCAGCACACACGGCTGGTGGGTGCTATGTGTGCACATGCACACGTGTGTGCTTTAGGCTATGCCTGGGAACCTTTGGTTAGTCTGTTTCAGGGCACATGCACACTTGTACACATATACACTCACACATGCACACACGTACCTCGCACACTCACACACGCACACACACGTGCACACTCATACACGCACACATGCACCATGTGCACTCACACATCCACACTCACAGGCGCACACACACCATGCACGCTCACATATGCACACACTGTGCACACTCACACAGGCACACACACGCCATGCGCACTCACACATCCACACTCACAGGCACACATGTACCATGCACACTCACATATGCACACACACACCATGTGCACTCACACATGCAAACACATCATGCACACATGCACACTCACACAGGTACACACACCCCATGTGCACTCACACATGCACACACGTGCTGTGTGCAGCACACATACACACCTGGAGATTCATGAAGAAGAGTAATGATTAGGACACAGGACAGTGATTGTGGGGATGAGGTGGAAAGTTTGAGGCAGAAGGACTTTTTTCTACCAATTTGGGTAATTTTGAACTTATAATTAATTACAAAATAATACTTGATGATCCTCCTTAAAAAACTGCAATCCTCCTAATAAGTTCCAATGACAGATCAGTGCTCTGCCCTACCCCAGCCAGGTGTGTTTCTTGGGTTCATTCTGAAAGTGTGCTGAGAAGGACGGAATGTTTGCAGCTCCCTCCCCACAAACTTGGAGGTTGAAATCCTCACCCCAGGTGTTGTTATGGGTGACAGGGTCACCAGAGGGGGCCTCCTGGATGAAGCCTCAGAGCCTTCTCCATCTCTCTCCTTCTACTCACAAGGCACAGCAGGAAGGCCTCACCCCCAGGTCTAGACAGTCAGAGCCTGGGTCCTTGACTCCCGCCTCCCCAGAAGAAGAAAGTCTGTTGTCCAGGCCGCAGGTTCTGGGGTGCTTTGTGATGGCAGCTGGAGCTGATGGAGATGTGTGCACGTGTGTGAGCACACACACAGGGATTGTCACACATACACAGAAATTGTACATACATACACATGGGGATTGTCACAGACATACACACAGGAATTGTTACCTGTGTAGCATACACATAGGGATTGTCACACAGAGGAATTGTCACGCACATACACACAGGAATTGTTACCCACCTGAGGATAGTCACCACATGCACAGAGGAGTTGTCACATACAGGGATTGTCTCACACACACATATAGGGATTGTCTTTATCTCTCACACGTGGGAATTGTTAGTTTTATAAAAAATAAGAAATGACTCTAAAATTAGCTTATTTTGTTCCTTGTAAGCTTACTGTCCTCAAAACTAAAAATGTAAATTTCTCTCCTAGAAAGGAGCAGCCTTCAGAAGTGAATGTCCTGGCCCCTGACCTCCCCAGAATGTTCTGTACTGAGGTTAAAATTCTGTGTTACAGGTAGAATTAATAATCATGTTACTGTTTCAATAATTAAATTTAGAATGTTGCCTTATCTTTCTCATTTTAAGAATGTAATAAGCTAGATAGAAAAACTTCGAAAGGCAATTTTGACTAGTAAATGTGTTACGTTTGGAGTAAATTACAAAAGGAAAAGTGGGAGAGAGGGAAAAATCTGACAATGTTATGATTTGAAGAGTTTAACATTTATGGGTTTCTGATTACTCTGGGCTGTGCCAGTGCTCCCGGCTCAGGGTTTAACACCACTAACTTTGACTACTCTTTAGGTAAGATATGATGTTTTAGGTTCAGCAAGTTCTAACAAAGCACATAACCATTTGAAAAATGATTTTAGCAGTACTGACAGGCATTTTTCTGCTAAGGATTCAAAGCAATGAAAAGATTCAGGAAAATTTGATCCATGCGCTTGGTTAGCTCAGATCTGCAGCATGGCGACCGTGTTCAGCTTTGATGTGGAAGAGGCTTTACGCCCCAACAATGAGTTGCACTGTTTGTGTCAGTACACTTGCAAAGAAATTTGATCCCCTGGAGTTTCCATTTTTAGTGGCCTCACAAGGCTGTGAAAGTGACATCCACAAGGAACCCCACCTTGCCCTGTGTCACTCTGCTTCTCCCCCACACTGGCCACCCTGGCTATGAAACGACCCTGCCTCGTAGGGCCCAGAGGACACGGCTGCAGGGATGAAGGATGAAGTGAGGAGTCACTTCCTTGGAGCTCGTGGCTGTCACGTGCAGGGTGAGGCCCCGTGGTGTCCTGTGGTCTTTCCCTTAGGACCCCACTGCTGGTTTCCCCTCCTCCTATTTGGCATGCCTGATGTCACCCCTATCCTTTAGGGATAGCTTCTCTCTTGAAACACCCTAAGCTGAGTCCTTTCCCAGGACAGCTCAGAAGCTGAAGGCTTCCCCTCTTAGAGGAGACTCCCGTTGATTTGATGCTCAGGGAAGACTTGGGAGATGCATGTGCCCCTCAGCAGTGGGTGAGGGTTGGATTTGGGGCAGTGATGTCAGGCTGGAGGCCTTAGAAGGCAGGAGTGGGAGACCAAGCCCAGGGAACAGACACCTTCATGTCCTGAGAAGGGCAACTCAGACTTGAAGGAGCCAGGGAGGCGGCAGGACAGCCAGCCAGAGGAGTGGAGGGAGCACCTGCCAGGGGAACCACTGCGTGGGCCCCGGGCTGAGGATGCTGGGATTCATGTTTGGGTTTAACCAATCCTCAGGCTGTTGGGGGTGGTGGTGGGACAGGTAGGGGACTGAGGCCAGATCTGGAAGCCATGGGAAGGGCATTTGAAGAAGGCGGCCTGTGTGAGACCCTTTGGCAGGGGGTTGGCATATGAGCACAACAGGGGTGGATGCCCAGGTGGTGGAGGGGTTGGGTGGGATGCAGGCTGGACACAGCCAGAGAGGGATGGAGATCCCCTTCCCCCAGCCTGGAGAGCCCAGGGAGAGCTCATCTGTGTGGCACCACTGGCCGGGCTGGGTGTCTCCTCCACAGGTCAGGGCTCACCATGTTTTCTCCAGGTGCACTTGAGGACAAGTTGAGGAAGACTTATTTAGGGCATATGAAGACTGACAGGACCCTGGTCTTGAGCTGGGTGGAGATGGGAAAGGAGGTGGCACAGGTTTAAAAGCAGGGGGCTGGGGAGCCTGAGGAAGGAACGGCTGCTGCAGGTTCCAGGGCAGGCTTAGGTGGTAGGTTCAGAATTGCCAGAATAAAACCAGATTCATTCAATAGGAGAAATAGATAAAATTCTAGTTTTGAGAAATGTAGACATCAGTAAAAAGTGATGGGAGAGAAGAAGTGGGTTTATAACCACTTCTGTTTTTATGGTAATTTTAACCAGGAGAAAATAATCTACATGAAAATTAAAAAGATGGGGATGAGTAGATCCTATATGCTTTTAATATTTAAAAAGATGTTTTAATGTGATTGTGTGAATTTCTTTTCCAAAGTGCGTGTTTTCTTGGTAAAAACTATTAGCAAAAAACTAGAATAATAATATGAAAGTAATTTTGATTTTTAAGTGCCTTCCTAACTCCCCTAAAGTTGATATTGAAATGTCCTAAGATCTCTTTGTATATTTGTCTCTAGGTTTTTGTGAGCAAGAGAATCTAGCGATGGGGACAGTTGACTTTAGTAACTTGCTCTATTTGCCCTGGAATGTGGGCTGTGAGTAGAACAATCACTTTTTAGTAAAATTAAATGGCTGTTCAAATTTTCCTCACCAGAAATCCAAATCATTCCTTTTATAACCAAAACAATAACAGTAGAGTGTGTTCTCCGAGATTTTGGAGAGAAAAGAAAGACAAAGTTCAGAGGCAAAACTTGGTATAAGTTCTGACGCTGGGTGACGATTACTCCTTGCGGGAGGAATGTCGCAGCCCTGGTGGCCACATCCCTTGGCACGAGGAGCTGTTGTTTATGCCAGGCCATGGGAGTCACGTGAACTCACGTCCTTCGACAGAACATTTCTACCAGACCCGTGTAAATCATGTCTTTAAACGTGACATCCTGGGTGTGGAGATTCTGCTCTCTGCAAGCGTGTTCACGGGCATGGGGGCCTCTCGTCACGCCACAAGGACCCGCTTGGACTTCCTCTGCCACTGCCCGCTGAGCCCTTCATCTCTGGCTATTAACCAGTTTGTGGTGTCTCCCAAACCACACTTCCTTCTGCTATCGATCAGTTAGAAGAGTGAGAAGCTAAACCAAATGAAAAGCGCAAACTCACCCAGCTTGTGTCCAGCTTTCTCACACCTTTGGTGAGTCAAATTTAATACCATCCTTCTAGAAACTGGGCAGTAAATACCTTCGTGAACTTTGGGAAGCACATATTATCTCAGGATGTGAAAAGTGCTGACAGTACAGATAAAAACATGAAGTTGGATTTCAGTAGAATTATAACTTCTATGGCACCTTTAAGAAAGTGGAGAGGCAGGGAGCCCTCATCAGCACCCACATCCCCGAAGGAGCCCTCCAGATAGTCAAGAGGCACCACCAAGCCGGGGCCGGGGCTGTGCAGAGCTTTCCTGGCACGTGGCAGATCACATGTCTCACAGGGAGACCCCAGCAGCCACGGGGCACAGGAGAAAGTGATTGAGACTCTCAGTTTTCAAGAAAAGGGAAATTAAACCCACAGGGGGAGAGGGGAGGATGGCACACTCCCCAGGATGTTGAAGATAGAGAGGCTGAAAATGTCAATTTCTGGTGAGGTGACAGCAGTGAACTCTCACCTGTTGCACTGGGAATAATAAAAGGTGGCCTGGCCGTCTTGGAAGCAGCTTCAGCAAGATTCACCACACTTCAATCTGTGCCCACCCCGTCGCCCACCAGTTCCACCCCAGGGGTGAGTATGAAAACTGAGTGAATAATTCCCCAGAGCTGTATGCTGGAAGATTTATGGAGCTTTGTTCATGACAGATCCAAGCTGGTAACAATGCAGATGCCTGTGACCAAGGGGGTGGACATGTGACTGCCCTAAGACCTTGCAGCAACCAGCTGCAGTGTGACCAGACCCTGGGAGACCAGACGCCAGGAACTCCAGCACACGGATAATGCAGGGAGCCCAGCAGATGGCATGTTGCGCGGAGACTGACACAGACAGTCCAGACTGGGAGCCCAGCGGACGGTGTGTTGCGTGGAGACTGACACAGACAGTCCAGACTGGGAGCCCAGTGGACGGCATGTTGCGTGGAGACTGACATAGACAGTCCAGATTGTCTGGTTCCATTTCCACAAAGTTCAAAATTGACCAAACTAACTGAAGATGATGAAAATAAGAATAATGGTTCTCCCTGGAAGTGAGCTCAGGCAGAGGGCAAAGGAGAAAGCGTGTGACGTGTGAAGATTTTGTATCCTTGGGTTTGTGCTGACACCTTCCCCTGAGCCTGTAGCCTTCCCCTCCCATGTGGATGTGTCCACCTGTTCTGTAGCCCAGCACACTTGCACCCAGAATGATTTTTCTACAACACAAATGCAATCATGCCAGGGTTGTGCTGAAGCTTTTTAAAAAGAGCTTTATTGAGTTATAACAGCTATACAAAATACTATACAAAATATGCAGGTTTTGTGCATCTGGACATGGGCTTGCACCTGTGTTGTCACAGAGGCAATGGGATACAACCCAGATGCCCAAGCATAGGACAAGAATGTCTTGAAGTGAGGCTCAGAGCAACCTCACCTGCTGCCCTCCTGGCCCAGCACCGTCTTTGCTCAGCCCAAGGGGTGTGGAAGGGAGGAGGCCCTGAGCTGGGGTTTAAGGAATAATACAAATAAATATAGAGAGCTTGGGGCAGGGGCAGTGAGGCCGAGAGGAGGGAGTGGAGGTAGGAGCATGGGCTGCAAGGGCAGGACCAGCTGCCTGCCAGGCTGGGGCTCAGGGCAGGGTGGGGACACCCTGAGCCCGTGGCAGCCCACTGGGTACCAGGACAGGTGTCTGCTGCCTGCTTCCCTGCATTGTGACACCCCCAGCAGCATGCTCCCCCATAAGGGCTGTTCTCAGAGCTGGGAGGATTTCATCCAGCACTTACTGTGTCCATAGCTGCTGCTAGTGCACAGGGTCCCTGTCCCCAACTCCGAAGGGGTCGGGCCGCGGGCACCTGTCTGCGCCTACAATGACAGAAAGTCTGTAGCTTCAGCCCACGGTGCTGCTGCTGGCTGGTATGTTCATCTGATGTGAACACAGTGGGGAAACGGAGGCAAGGGAGCTGTGTTTTCATGCCCAGGGCCTGGAGCACATGTGTTCTTCATGCGTGGTGTTGACAGGAGGAAGGGAGGCTCTCTCCCTCCTCCCCCACTTCTTTCTCTCTATCTTTCAACATTTGCAAATGCTCTGCACTCCTGCCCGACTGCATTTTGTCACATTTAATTGGGGCAAGCTAGTCATACCTCAGGAATCCAGGGATGAAGAGGGCAGTGCAGGTGACTGAGCACAGCTAGTGCTACTGAGCAGGTGGCAGGTGACCATGTTGTCATGGACAAGTGTGATCATCTTGAACCCCTGGACTCTCACCAGAGTCATTTGCATCATCTCCACTTCAAAGGAGATGGACTGACCCTTTACCGACTTTGCTGGGGTTTCCAAGACCAGTGAACGCACTCTGGAAGCCACCTGCTCCCCTCTGTGACAGGCACAACACAGCCACATGTAGGTCACAGGCTGACACCCCACACAGGCAGGTAAATGGCAGCCACCTATGAGGTATGGTGACCTGGCACAATGGCCGTGGTGACTTGAACACACGTGTGGCTCTCCCAAACATTCCCCACTGGTTATATTTCCTAAAAGGCAAACCAACTTGTGATTTTAGTGAGGAAAATCCATCTTCCTTCTTGCCAGCCTGTGAGAAATGGGACAACTGGAACAGGGGCCGCAGGTATGGTGCTCATCCTGCCCTAGTGTGGGGGACATCACAGGAGAGCACCTGTGACTTACAGGGGCAGCAGGCACCGTGCTCATCCTGCCATGTTGTGGGGGACATCAGAGCACCTATGACTTACAACCCCTGCCTGGAACGCTCAACAATGCCCCAGGGAGCACTGTGTTTCTGGGGAAATCCCACCAACTCTGTGGTAAGTGGGGACTATCTGGGGTTAACGTAGCAAAATATAAATGAGTTCATAGCAAAATGAATGTGAGGTTTCCAAAACCCTGCAGAGAAACACAGCCAGAGAGGGATGGAGGCCCCCTCTGGACCCCAACGGAGAGCTTCAAGAACAAGTTGGGGGTAGAACTATGCTTTCCTGTTCCTCTGTATCAGATTCCCGTGTCAGAACTTCCCCAAGCACCGTGAAAGGTTAACGATTTGAAATCAAAGACACTTCTTCTAAAGCAAATGAGAGTTTACTGTAAAAGGATCCACACACTTGCCGTAGCATTTTAAATTCTGTTCTAGACATCTGGCCACCTGGTGTTCATTCAAGTGTTTGAAGTGTGCCCAAAGCAGATCTCTGGAGGGAAACACCACAGCGATCTGGATCTGGAATGTCAGACCCTCTGGGGGGCTTCATGGGTCCCACCCTTTGTGTTGTCAAATTGCTGTGGATTGCTGGTATTCTGCAAACCAGGTCCTGCCTGCCCAGGTCTTGGAAAACCTCCTATATCTTCTGATCCCTGTCACACCCATCCCTGATTTTTTATTCCCATAGATGCATAAAAGCACCTATTTGTCTAAAATTTTGCTTTTTACTGACCACAATGACTTGATAATTAATATTTGTTTGCCCACATACTCACAAGGGAGATAACTTCAGTCCTCAGACTCTGCCTCAAGAGCCCAGCAACCTGGCCCATGCACCAAGGGTATGTGATATGACTAGCAGGACATTGGGACAGGGTTAGTTGTGTCATGTCAGTTAAATAGCACTCTATCAGTTATATATAATTATATCAGCCCATCAGTTATGTCATTATATAGAATTATATCAGTTATATAATGTATATTACATATTATAATATATAATTAATACATTTAATATGTATGTAATGATATATAATTAACATCTATTAATAATATAGGCATATTAGTCTTTAGAATTTATCTGAGAATTCATACAAAAATCTCCAGAGTTGGGAGATTGCATGAGGAAACAAATGTAGTTACAACTCAAACACATGCCATGATAAAACAAGCCCCCACTTGGGAAATTAGGCCCCTCTTAAACATTCTTTCGGATTTGACAGTCTCTTTCCCACATGTGCTAATTCCATTCAAATAAGTGTAAATAATGGGGAGTGAAATCGCAAGTCCTCACGAGAGGCAGATGTTTGTGAAGTCTGTGACAGTGACACTGAAGGGCTGTTGAAATCGCAGGCACATGCCAGCCAACGAGGAGCAGTTAGTCTGACAGTTAATAACTGGAAAGGGAACAAAATAACGAAAGGGGAGAACATCCTGAGGTCCTCCAGAGACAGTTATGGAGCTCTGGATTACTTAGAAACGTGCTGTGAAATTTATAAGGACATTTTTAGATTAGTTAGTGATTACCAGTTAGACTCCATCATGGTCAGAGATCTCACCACAGGGCACAGAATTCATTGAAACATTGAGTTTTAAGGTTCATTGAGGCATTTTGTGGCCCTGCATGTGGAATATCTTGGCTGGGTGCAGTGACTCATGCCTGTAATCCTACAGTCTGGAAGGCCGAGGTGGGAGGATCTCTTAAGCTCAGGTGTTTGAGACCAGCCTGAGCAAAAGCAAGACTACATCTTTACTAAAAAATAGAAAAATTATCTGGGAATTGTAATGGGCACCTGTAGTCCCAGCTACTCAGGAGGCTGAGGCTGCGATAGGAGGATGACTTGAGCCGAGGAGTGTGAGGTTGCTCTGAGGTAGGCTGAGGCCACCACACTCTAGCCAGTGCAACAGAGTGAGAATCTATCAGAGAAAGAAAGAAAGAAGGAAAGAAAGAAAGAAATTAAATACAGTTTGAGAGTATCTGTCTTGGAGTGTTTAGTGGTTGAGTTTTATTATTTATATTATATAATAGTATTTATCATATTATTTGTGTTTCATTGCTCCATTTTTTAGAATGATAATTTTTTCCTGCTTTCTGTTAGTTAATTGTATATTTTAGCTAATCCATTTGATTTCCTCATTGGATTTTCAGATCTATCTGATCATATTATTAGTTTATTAGCTGCTCCACAGATGGCAGTGTGAGTCTTTGCCACGGCCTAATTAAAGTTAGTGTCTTAATGTCGTGTATAATACGTGATAATCTTAGAATGGTACAATTTCACTGACTCTCATATATTGCCATTTATATAGAGTTTACTTGTAAAGAGTAATAAACCCTGTAACCTCACGCTTAAAGTTCCCAGTACTCTAGTTTATGTGCCTCTCATTAACCGAGAACAGCAACCAGGGGCAAGAGCTGACCATCTCTGCCGGGTTGTAAGGTGTCCTTTCAAGACCAAGCAAAGAGTCAGGTGCCTCAGAGAACTTAGGTTGAAGGGAAGGTGTAGGTCAGGCCAGCCACGTGTGGCTGTCTCAAGAAGGGTGTGCAGATGCTGGACCGCAAGCGGGCATGTCCACCCTGGGGTGAATGGAATGTGCATTAAGGCCCTCAGGCTCCAAACCCCCAAATTGTAGTACTTTTGTAGGCTTGTGAGGTTATTATATAGTTTTGCTTCTGCAAGTTCATAGCCATTCTTTCAGCCACGTTCAGTTTTGATGACTTACTTTATGCTTGTTCATAAAGCGGGAAGGTGTCAGCTCTTCCTGCCATTCTGATCTCACGACACTGGAACCCTGTTCCAGGACTCTCAGTCTTGTGTGGGGACAGGTAAGACAACCTGGTGCCCTGTCAGGCCCCACAGTGGGCGTGGCCACATGGTGGGCGTGGCCTTGTGGTGGCCTGTATGGCAGGGAGGCCTGAAGCAGAGAGAGGAGATCCCACACCTCACCACTGTCCACACATACCAGGGCTCAGAATGTTTGCCTTCAGCAGGGTGCCAGTGAGCCCTAATGAAACCATTTAACTTGTATTCTAAGCTTTCTGCCCTTCTCTCAGGCAGAGCTGTCAGAAGCACCGTGTCCCCGTGGCTGTGATGTGACCCTGGCGGAACCAGGGCTGGGGCAACAGAAAATCGTTATGTGTACCAGTTGGTTTTGTATTTTATCATAACAAAAATTGGTGAGAATGATTAGAATACACGAGAACTTCTGTGCAGAGAGTACCTGTGGTGGTCACACGATGCACAGTGGGCCCATTGCCCAGATGGGCAGCGAGTGTGATCCCCGTCAGGTTGCTCACCGACACCTGCTTGGCCACCAGCTCCCTAACGTCCCACGTCCTCAGGGGCAACCGTGCTATCCTGGTGCAGAAGCGCTCAGGGCCATCCGCGCTGACCAGGAGACACTCGGGCAGGGACGTGGCACCTGCTGCTCGGCTGCTCTCAGCATCTGTCTGTCACCCCCCTTCCTGGGGCCCAGATGCCCGGGTGGGACCCCCAAGACCCCTACCCATCCTGCCCCCCTCCATGTATGAGTCTGAGTCACAGACCTGGGCCTAGCAAGGCGGTGGTAAACTGTTCAGTCTGTTACTCCTTCTATGCCAGTGTGGCTGTGCCCACATTCCCCATGTGGTGCTTGGTGAGGGCAGCTATTATCCACAGGAAGCCTGAGAGGTGAAACACACCATTAAGCGGATGTTTTAGGCCTGAACCCCTCCCGTGGTGGTCACCCTTCCCTGAGCCATTTGCTGAGCAGGGAAATAGAAGCTATCAGCATCAAACCTTACCTCATCCTGGGCTATTCATGGAGCCCGCTAAGGATGATGTAATTACTTTCCAGGGGCAGTTGACAAAATAAACCTCAATTATTTAAAATCACATGAAATCGGAATTGGGATATAAAGTGGCTTTTATAAATATAATAAAAAACATTTATAGAATTGATACATGAAAGGTTGATTATTTACTTTATAAAAAGTTACTTGGCTTCACTAATGACTTATCATGGAATAATTTTAACAAGCAAAAACCTAAGTGCTTTGAAAGCCCTACCAGGACTTTCAGTTTAAAGTGGCATCTGGCTAATACTGTGTTTCCGTACAGGTCCTCTTCCAAATTCATATGAAAACATCCAGAAAATACTAAAAACTCAAAAATGTGCTGTAAAACAAAATAAATATCCCCACTTTGCAAGAATCTGGAAGTAATTTCCAATAATGGGGATAACGAACTCAGATTTTTTAAATCTTAAAATTTTCCTACTCAAACAAAGGGCAACACTCCCCACAAAGGAGGTCCAGACTTCTGCCCCGGCTGCAGCACCTGGGGGAGCAGAGGCAAGCGCCGTTCCAGTGGATGCTGCCTTCTCTCCTGGTGCCACACCTGGCCAGGAACTGCCCATTTTGAGTCTGCAGCCTGGAACTGTGTGTGTGTGTGGGGGGGGGTGGACACAGGATGTCCCAGGAGCACAGAGGCCATGGTGGGCCTCGAACCACAGCCCTGCTTCCCAAAGCTCAGCTTTGCCCTCACCCCAAGTTTGAAAATTAGAAGTAGGAAATGGCAAATGCCTGCTTAGTCTGGCAGCAATATACTCAATACCTGCTAGACCCAGAGCATTGGACAATTTCCCTGTGAGAGGAGGGTTGTTTTGGTGTCAGTGAGAACAGAAAGTAGATGTCCATCCCTCTGCTAGTGTAGACCTGAGTTTGCCAGAGTTTATCTCTTTCTTGCTGAAAACAATTACATATGATATGTTTAACTATTTTATCTTGAATTCTACTTCATAGAGTATTAATGTGGGCAATCTTTATTCTGTTTGCTTGTATCTTTTGATGCTTTAAAAAGTTAATCTTTGTAAGTTAATTGTTTTAGCTATATCTCTTGGAAATAGAACATTAGTTGAGTTTTACCTTTGTAGTCAATGTTCGATTCACATTTTAATAATGGCACAATCTAAAATAAGTATTGACCTTGCTTAAATAGTTGTTTAGCTGCTCCCAGTGGTGACTTCGCATCAGCTGTCCTGATCTACTCACCTGGCCAGTGGGTTTTGATGTCTGTATTTGGAGGGTGGGGAGGGCTGAGAGAGGCCCCAGAGACACAGATCATTAGGATTAAAACCCCAGAGTCAGAGTTGGTCAGGGTCAGTTCCAAGTGCTGCCCCCAAGCACTTGCTGGCACCACTCTTCTGCAATCTGAGTTTTTTGATGGGCACATTAGATTGCTTCATGAATCTCCAGGAAAGCTTTGTGGGTTGAATTTGTCCCAAGCCTTCCTGTAGTAGAGAGTGTCCTTCCGTGACTACTGCGTTTGGTGATAATCTGTCATCTGCCTTGTCTCACAGCATCTTAAACTCGATCCGGGAAAGAGTTTCATCTGTTTAATTAACAGTGTATCTTTCACAACTCAAGTAGAGCCTGGAGATTAATATGAGCTTAATTTTCTGCTATGTAAATGAGTAAGTAAAGAGAGGAGTTTTGATTTCAGCATTTTTTTCTTTAAATGTGTAAATGTTGCCTCAGTGTTCCCTGGAACCCATGTTGCTGGGAAATGTAAAGCCAAAGACAAAGGCTTCACTAAATGACTCATCACGGAATAATTTTAACAAGTAAAACCCCAAGTGCCTTCAAAGCCCTACCAGCACTGGCCTACCCCACAGCGACCAGGCCAGGGAGGAATCCTAGCAGCCGGGGGTCCAGGAAGAAGCAGGAGATAGTAGTAAATGTTGGGTCTTTTTGTATATCGAGTACCCTGTGGATGTGCCAGGATGCTGATGACGCTGAGGCTTCACAGACCTTCCCCAGACCCCCGGGCCTCAGCAGCATGTTCATGCTGCGTGTGTTTTGTGAAATTTTGAAAAGACGTATAAATAACTGCAGTCATCAGAAGCCTGTTTGTTTCAGTCTAGCTTCCCCTCAGTCATTCTCCTTGTGGCGAGTGACACTGGAATTACTACAGCATCTTTTGAAATTGCCCAAGGGACAGAGGGTCAGGGATGCATTTGGTTTAGTGAGATGTGTGTCTATGGTCACACTCATGTGTCTGTGTTTGATAGTGGAATGGCTTTTAAAAACATTCTAACTACTTACTGCACTGACTCACCATCAAGGTACAAAGTTCTGTGGCCTGACGGACACTTACGGGGAGGCGAGAAAGCCACATCCAGACAGCAAGTGTGGCTGAGGGGTTCATTAGAGAGGTGCTCTGTGTGGATTGGTGACGCACTCTGCTTTCTCAGATCTTCAAACCCTCTGGGGGTTGTCATCTTTAAAATATTTAGTGTAAATTACTTTCTTATTCTAAATAAATATTCTCAATTGCTTCTGATTCCATCCATACAATTTTCTTAAAGAGTTCTCCAAATTGTATAACATTTAAACACTACAAAGCCTGGGATCTTACTCCTACTAAAAACTGTAAAAATTAAGAGTCTTTTAAACAAATAATAAAATTGTAAACTTATATTGAACTTTATCAGTAATCACATTAAATCTTAATGGCCTACACACTCTAAGTGAAAGGCAGAGATTGTCAGGGTTGCTACATGCTGCCTCCGGCAGTTAGCTTTAGGGAGACATAGACCAGACTGGTTAAAGATATATGGAAAAAGGTTGGCCATGCAAATAGTGAGAGAAAGATGGTGAGATGATTGTAGTAATATTAGACAACATGAACTTCCATATAATAAGAAAAAAGGGAGCTTGCATAATGGTAAACTGATACTTAATCAAGAAGTGATAATTATCACTGCACCTGCACCTAATACAAGGGTCTCACAAATACGAAGCAGAATTGACAGAATTAAGAATAGAAATAGATAATTTCTTAACAAGAGTGAGATTTATAATACCTCTCTCTCAGCAATTGATTTTAAACAGAATGACCAAGAGCTGAGTGTTAGGCCCATGGTGCTCTGAACCTGGGCCCATGCACAGCAGGTGGGCTGAGGCTCCAGGCTCTTTGTGTGTGTGTGGGGGGTGATCCCTTCATCCACCTAGCACGGTGGCAAGTCAGACTGTTGGTTCACTGCCACTGCAGGGACCCTACCCTACCTCTCATTTTGAGGAGGCACCTACCTGCTGTGGGGTTTCCTGTGCCTACAGACCCCACGGCTGAGAAACTGTTATAAGAGCTTAGGCCCCTCAGGCCTCAAGGTCAAGACGAGTCTTGGGGTCTTCATACTTCTCCAGATTCCTGTATGACTAATTCTGTGGCCACTGAGGACACCTTACTTGCCTGCCAGCTGAGCAATGCAGTTATTAGAGATGATTTTTAAATTGCATTCATTATTTGTTTTCAGTGAGAGGGCAGTTCAGGAAACTAATCCTGCCACAAGGGCAGAAATGGAAGCTATATTTGAAGTATATGGTAACACGGACAAGTATTTGCGAAGTTTGGATCACTACAGACTTGCTGATAACAACAGGCAGTGCCTAAAGAAGTGGACCAGCTCGGAGCAACCTGGTGTGTTCACATTACTGAGAGGTGCCGACACAGGTGTGCAGAGGGGGCGCATGGACAGGTGACATGGGCAGCGCTTTCCAGAAGGGGCTCTGCCCGTCTGTACATGTTTCCAGCAAATGTTTGTGTTCACCCCTTGTAGGAGTTGCCTGGTGTCTAGGGATCCCACGGGGACATTCTTTTGGGAGAACCCCTGAGGCTCCCATCTCGTGGCAGGTGCAGAGGGCTGCCCTTCCTTGCACTGCTGCATGTATGTCCAGCCTGCCGTGTGCAGTGACCAGGTCTGCGGCTGCGCTGGACTCCAAACAAGCTCCTGTGTGCTCACCCCAGGCCTTTCTGCAAGTCTTTGTTAATGAACTAAGAGCCACCTTCCCCTCATTTTCTTTTACAACATGAAAATGAATAAGAAAAGCAAATTTCCCCTGTAAGATTCACTGACATTAATTAAATACAGTTTGCTTAGTGGATTTTTTAAAAAGTGCTGCCTATCTGAAAATGGTAATGTCAGGTCATAAAATTATGAGCAATGTGGAAACCACATCTTCCCTTGCCATTCTTTTCACGTTTGGTAGACGTGGAAGATTGAATTTTGGAGGTGGAAGATTGGATTTTGGTTGAGTGTGTGTCAAAATTGAGAGACTTGGCTGTGGTTAATCTCTTGCTGCTACTGCGAAGGCAGTAATAACAACCAGCTGGGTGAAGAATGGAGGCCAGACTCGGAAGGCGGACAGGTCCTGCCCTTGCTGAGGTCTTGTGCAGAGAGGTGACAGCAACCTCCACACTGCTCTGAGCCCCTGTGCTACTGTGGGATCCAGGATGGGGAGCGGCTGCCCGGGAAGGCCTCTCTGCCCTGCCTGTGGGAGACACCCAGGCTGCTAAAGTACATCTGGGATGGCAGGAAGGGACCCAAGTACAGCTTGCACTGTTGTGGTCTCCAAGGACCGAAGTATCAAAAGCATAAAGTCCGTTGAACTTTAATATTTTAAAGCCAATTTATTTCTTAATAAGCGTATGAGTAGCAAACAAAATGACTTGGCCAATACTCCCCTCAACTCAGGAAAAAATTCCACCCACAAAATAACAATAAATAGATTCAAAGTGAATATGAACTGAGACTAGTCTTCACCCACAGGAAAATGTGCTAAGAGGTCACTGAGCTGGCCCAGATGAGAGCGGGGTGGGCCCATGCGGAGCCTGCTCAGCCCTCAGGATGCATATCAGCCTCTCCACAGACACCTCCTGCCTCCTCATGGCAGGTGCAGAGCCAGCGCCTGCTGGAATGGTGGTACCAACCAGCAAGTCATGACTCAGTCATGACTTCACTTTCTTCAAAAAAAATGTAGGTTCAAGAAGAACTATATATTCCTTTAAGAGATACAGAGAGAGAATGAATTGTGGAACAATGTACTCCACAAATCTGAAACTGTTTTCGTCTGTGCCAGTCACTCAGACAACATTTTTGTCCTGTGACATCTCAGTGTCCCCACCTAATCCAACAGTAAAATGTGAGTGATATCCATCTAGTTACACAACTTTAGTCGACCCTGAGATCTTAAACCTAAACCGTAATTACCTTTCCAAAAATGACCTTATGCTTTCATCTCTTAAAGAAAGAGCAGGGCCTCTAGTGAGTGTTCTATTAAATAACTAACTACCTACTTAACTAAATAGCTATGTACTTTTCAAATAGAATGTAAATTTTCCAAAACAGTGTCTTTGCTCTTCTTACCACGTGGGCAGTGGAGGCAGCAGTGGGCCACGGGGTTTTGCTGCCACCTGTTCAGCTCTGGCCACTTCACTGGGCTGCTCCCCCTTAGCCCTGCCTGAGCTGAGGGCATTTCACACCTTGGTAACAGCCTAATCCTGTGACTCCAGCAAGTGTTGCATAATCAAGGTCTTGGCTTTCAGCTGGCCATGTGTGTCTCAAGCCTTTTGAGGAGTGTCCGTGACAGACTGAGGCACCGGGAGGGCACGGGCAGGGCATGGCATGTTTTCCCCACTCTGGTTTCATCCTCTCTCTCATGTACAGCTTCTAGATAAAATTGTCTCCAACCTCTGCTTCTTCACACCCTCCTCAATATCTTCCCCTTTATTAGAGAACAACTCCCGGACAGCTTGTCTCTCAGGGTCTGAGGTCATGGCTTGGGTGTGCCTTTCCACCTGCCACCCCCTGGCTTGGGGGCCACCCTCTGGGGGCCTGGGGGCCCATCTGTGTGCTGGGCTGTGCTCTGTGACTTTCCAGGGTCCATGGGCCATATTTTCCCGGATGTTCCTAAGCATCAAGTGCCAGCACCTTCTTGGGGACAATGACAGGTGTCCTCACCTTTGGTGCCTTGTGCTTGGAGTCTTGTGTTTCTTGTGTTTGGAGTCTTCTTTAAGCAAGAATAAATGTTATGTAATCCACCTCTTCTCTCCACAGGTGCACTGTCAACCTCCCTGGCTCTCATAAGGAGGTTCTAGTCTCATAAGGACGTTGATCCACGAAGCCAGTTGGCATAAGAGGCAAGTGGTTGGTATTATAGTGTATATGAATGAGTTAGAAACAGAAAACAAATGTTCCTAAGATTTTGGATTTATTCCATCTGACAACCATGAACTAATTCTCAAAATATCTGAGGATGATACAGTTATGAGTCAGTACTTATTATCCACAAACCATTAGATACAGCACCCCATTGGCCATCCAAAATGCATTCAAGTTGTTTTGTCTTCACAGATGAGCTTTAGAAAGAGAAATTATTGTTATGTTTTCTGTAATTGTAATCCTGTCAAATACTTGACTTTCCTCATTGGACAATATCACCTAGCATGGAAGTGAGAGGAGAAGGCTTTGAATAGCATCCCTGGGTATGGTGCTTTTTCCTTGTAGAACGGTGCCCCCCCCCCCCCACATGCCAAGCTTGATGTGCACATGCCGGCACACACTGTGCGTGTTTATCCAGTGTGGGAGTCACATGTCTGTGCGTGTTCATGCTGTCCACACGCACAGCATGCACTGAGGGCTGATGTGAGGCGGCGGCTGCGGGGGCTGTGGGGGCTACGGGGACCCCATGAGGTGAGCTCTCTGGAGCAGGTGCTGGTGCTGGATGAAGCTTTCTCGTGCTGAGTCAGGAGACTGTCCGTCTTCCTACACCACTTCCCTGCCTGTGACCTTTCCAACTTCAGGCCTGTAACTTGTTTTCTGTTTTTATTGAGGCGAAATCCACACAACACACAATGAACAATGCTGAAGTGAACAGCTCAGGCTCTGGCACACTTCCAGTGTTGTTCCACCACCACCTCCATCCCTTCCTGAACATTGTGTCACCCCAAAAGGAGACCATGTACCCATTAGGCAGCCTCGCCCAGCCCCCGCCTGACAGACGCCTGTCTGCTTTCCGTCCTGGGGAGCCGCTGGTTCTCGGTGTTTCTCCTAAGTGGCCACTTCTTCACTTTTGGGCACTCTGCAGGCTCACCTGCAGCGGAGCGAGTCCCAGGGCTTCACTCCACTTTAGGGCTGAGCAGGGTTCCGTTGCACAGACACGTCACGCTCACCCCTCCACTCATCTGCGGATGGGCTTCTGGGGTCTTGACGATTGTGGAAAATGCTGCCGGGGACGTGCATGCACACGTGTGTGTGTGTGTGTGTGTGAGTGACTGCTAGCATTTCTGAAGACTTACCAAAAGGAAACTGTATCTTTGGTATCAATATTTAGTAAACATTGTTAGACATGTCATGTGAGAAATAGGGTCATTGGTTGTATAAATAGCATTTTGGGCTTTGATGTTCATAATTAAGCACAAATGGTTAGTTATAACTTCCCCAGCATCTTTAAACAGCATACGCTCCCCTAAATCTCATGGTTATTGTGGGGAATGATATTTATGGCTGAACATTTTACAAGTATTAAGCACATAAACAGTCCACTATGAATATTTCATCTAATGCCAGAAAAGACATCCTGGGTTCTCAATGTCTGCAGAGAGTTAGGATTTCAAACTAGTTAGAAACCAGTGTATGTCATAATGCTCAACTTTTGTGGACCTAACCTGAAGTTGATGGCCTAGAAGATCAGATTTAGCAAATATTTAAACAATGTTATCTAAGCTACAGATGGAGGTTTCTGAAAATAACAAGATGGATAAACGTACTGAAAAGGCACAGGAAGGACCTTTATGCTATTTATAAAAGAAATCAGGAGATATTTCCATCACTTACAATGCTCCTTGCAGAGACCAGTGCCTTTCCTTAACATCTCACGTATGGGGTTTCTCTCCCTACAAGAAGAAACTAACAATGCCTAAATTCTGTCCTTTTGATGGAAATGGGTTCAGAATTAGGCCTATAAATTCAAATTGTTATGTTGGGTGAAGTAGTAAGGAGTGGCCAGTAAACATAACTTAGCCATTCAGTCAGGAATTATCTACTTGACAGACAGTAATTTGCTTCTACTGGGGACCAGGTCCTTGGTAGAGAAGGCGGCGGTGGATTATTCATCGCTGGTCTGGACACTGGGAGGCAATTTCTCCCTGGTTTTCCACCCTCCCTTGTAGGTGGATGTGGTTGAACTCAGACATGTTCAGTGAGGAATTTCTGCAATTCTATGGGGGCTGGAAAAGAGGAAAATGTCTCCAGGAACATCAAGTGCCATTGTACCTACGTAGAGTTGGGAGAGGATGTATTTAGGGGATGGCACTGTGGCCCTGAAAAATACCAAAAACATGCCCAGGAGCTGTTGCCACACTTCCACGCCTTCCACCGTGAAGATGCTCTCGAGAAGGTGGGTCACACTTGTCCTCAGGGGGGCGCGCTCACTGACACTCCCCAGGGCAAATATGATTGGTGCTCTGTAGTCCCCTAATTTCTGGCAATTCCTAAGAGATCCCTGGGTTGTCTGGGAGCCCAGGTCTCTGGGATCTGGGACGAAGCATCTGAAGGAGGGTGGGCCAGTGGTGTGGTGTCATCTGCCGGTTGTCTTCCTAGAAACCACCCACCCTAAAGGGAAGCTAAGTGGGCAAATACAAGTGCCCTCTGTGCAGGGATGGGGGCAGGAAAACACCGAGAAGCTGACACATAATCGTGTCACCGCTGGTGATGCTGAGATCCTCAGATCCAGGGGAGTGGACAGCAGGTGTCTGCCCGAGACTGGGTCTGGGATGGTGTCAGCTGCAGACAAGAGGAGCATGAACCCTGTCCCCAGGGGACAGTGGCTATTTGGACCTCTTGAGGGACACTGCCAAATAGGAGCTCAGCCCTGGTCTCTGGATCTAACAGGGAAAACATCTGGCCGTGTCAGCAGCTACCACAGCCTGATGCCAGTGCCAGAAACAGCCCCACTCTGCAAATTTCACTCAACCCTGGGCCAGATTATGGGGGTAGACACTGCAGGAGAGGGAGGCACTGAGGTCCTTAAGTGCTAGCTGTGCAGCACAGAGCAGTCACTCTTGCAGCGAGGAGGCCTGCGCCACCGGCACGAGGCAACGCCAGTCTGTGGTGCCCATTCCACACGCTCCATGGCTCGTGGTCCCCATGTCTCAGTTCACAACAGTCATGCCACCGTGGGTGCTGTCCACTTGTGCACTCAGTTGATCTATCTTCTCCCAGTTTCTTCTCATCTTTCTCTCCCTGTTCCCCGACCGCAATGCCAAGCCAATTGCTCTGTCTCTGAGAGTCCCCACCTAACCTCACTCAGCTCAACTCTGTTTACACACATTGTATAACTTTAACACCCTTTCCTCATACCCTCCCGGAGCCCATCCCGAGTGGGCTGTCCTCAGCACCCTGGGTGTCCCTGTGCAGTCCCGAGTGGGCTGTCCTCAGCACCCTGGGTGTCCCTGTGCAGTCCCGAGTG
>NW_003852451.1:864364-870313 GCF_000181295.1 Otolemur garnettii
GTGCAGTCCCGAGTGGGCTGTCCTCAGCACCCTGGGTGTCCCTGTGCAGTCCCGAGTGGGCTGTCCTCAGCACCCTGGGTGTCCCTGTGCAGTCCTGAGTGGGCTGTCCTCAGCACCTATGTGTCCCTGTCTAGTCCCAAGTGGGTTGTCCTTAGCACCCTCTATTTCCCAGCTGGTCCGGAGAGGGAAGAATGTCCTGCATTCCCCTCTGTCCAGGCACCCTACATGTCAGTGGGCCCATGCTTATCCTACTTAGCTTTTCCTTCTTCGTTAGGTCCACAGGTGTGAGCAGAGGCTGAGTCATACACAAGTGGCTGGGGCCCCTGCCTGTGCATCTTATGGTCAGGAGCTGCCGTGCTCAGCCTCATAGGCCCAGGACCCACCTCAGCACCTTGTGCAGCTCTGGTCATAGCATCACAGGGTTACAGGGTTACATAAATCCAGTGTTTAGACTGGTGACACTTGCCTCTAACCAAGCTTCCAGCAAACCTGACATCTCTTTCCACTTATTCCCATAAATACAATGTAATCAATATAATGACTAGCAAGGGGAGGTGGCTGGGTGGTGTTGTGAGGCACCAGTGCCTCAGGCTGGGAGGGGCCTGTTAGCCCGGTGCTACCACAAATCCCTGCACTTAGTGGGCTTAAGTCCTGCCACTCTGGAGGTCCAAAGTCTGCAAGGCTCTGAGCCGGACAAGACCAAGATGCTGTCTGGGTGGCTGCCTGTCTGGGACTCCAGGAGAGATTGCTCGCCCATTTTTTGCCTTTTCTGGCTCATAGATGCCCCTTTTCATCTTTAAAGCCCACGGAGGCCAGCTGAGTCTTCCTCACAGCATTGTCCCTCTGGGTCCCTGGATCACCCAGGGCTCATCTCCCCATCTGAGGTCGCTAAATCTGCAACCTCAATTCCACCCCTGGTCAGTGGAACGTAATCTCTTCACAGGTTTGGGGTTCAGGGCATCCTCCCTCCCTGGAAGTGGTGTTAGGCTGCTGACTGTAGGCTCAGTCCCCGCAGACAGTGTAGCTGAAGCTGGAAGTCCCTGGTCACTCAGGGAATGAGTGGAGACCGGGCACCAAGGCCAGGGCTAATGGGAGGCTGGCAAAGACATGGAGTGAAGGAGCGTGTGAGCAAAGGCCAGCCAGACCCGGGGCCACGTGTGCGTCCGACCGTGCTGTCGGAAGGCTCCGTGGTGGCCACTTGTCCTCGTGCAGCATCCCCCGCCCCAGCTGGTGTCAGTCCCTGGACACCACCAGCTTTTGCTGAGGGCCTGCATGCTCCATTTTGTCTTTTTACTCTGAACTTTGCATCCTCGTATTTTTATAGGAGCATATCATCTTAAATCATCTGACTATCTCCATCTTCTAACTGGAGCAGTCAATTTACATTTAATGCAGTTACTGTTACATTTAGGTTGTCCTCTGAGAAGGGGCATCTCCCCTGTAGACTTCGGGGCCTGCTGACCCTTCTGTGCAGGGAAGGAGGCACCAGTCTCGCAGGGGAGTCTCCGTGCTCACCTCCTCTCCCCCTGGACGACCCGCTCCAGCTCCTTTGGATGTGCTTTTAACCTTCTTTTTGTTCTTCTGAAATAAAATCTATTACCCCGATACTTGTGCAGGTTCCCTTGCTTTCTGTCTCCCCGTCTGTGCCCCTCCAGTTTCATTTTCCATCTCTACTCACTTTTGCTTTCTGCTACCAGCAAGCTTCAGCTGAATAACAGAACCAGGTCAAGTGGGCTGGTGCACCGGGGAGCCCGGAGTCCCAGCAATGTTATCATCTTTCCTGTGGTTTTCCACCTGTGCTGACGAAGGACCAGAACTCAGCAGACCCACCTGCAGCCATGGGAGGATGGGGGCTGGTGGCCTTTTCCAGGACGTGTCTTCGTCTGAATCACAGCGTTCTTATGGACAAGGGGCCTCCCTACCAGAGCTAGCACATTCCTGGCAGGTGCTGTAGGGCGGGGCGTGTGGGGGCTCCACCTCCTCCTCGTGGCCGTGGCCTTGGTTTAAAGTGAGCAGCAGTGAAGTCAGATGTGGCCTGGACGGGTCAGCAGCCTGCTGGACTGGCGTGTCCTCGGTTATTGGCAGACTTGAGTTTCCTGCAGGCGACCCTGTGAGACTATGACTCTGGGAAGTCTCTGTCTCTCCCAGGGATCACTCCCAGTACTTGGGTAAGGCCAATGCATCTTTTCAGTAGCCTCAGCATAACTTTACAATTTTGCTAGAAATCTTAATGAGAGGCAGATGTGCTGTTTTTAATGCAGAGGGAGGACTTTGGGCTGTTAGCAAGCCTCTGTCTTCTCTCAGTGACCCTTCATTAATAGTTCCAATTCTTAATTAACTATAAGTCTTTTTTCTATCAGAAAAGGTGCTTACATCCCACTATGCCAGCAATACAGAGAGTTTCAAGGGTGCAGCTGGGCTGAGAGGAAGGCGGACTCATTGTCTCCTAAGGCCTGGACCTGGTTTTGCAGATTCCTGAACCCAGGTTAGTCGGTTTGCCCAAAGTTGGTCAGGCTCTGGGAAAGAATCCACCATGAGCAAAAGTCTCACAAAAGACTTACCAGTGGGACAAAACACCAATCTGTCCACCTAGCAGGAGTGTTGGACTGAGGAAGGTTGTTCCATGCCAAGCAGGACTTGGTAGGGTCATTTCACCAACTCATAGGCTGAACCAGGCGCCCAATGAGCTTTGTGAGCTGGGATGGGATGTTGCTGGCTTGTTCTTTAGTCTCTAATAAGATAACTGTGGCTGCTCTTAACCCCCCAGGGGTCCTCAAACTTTTTAAACAGGGGGCCAGTTCACTGTCCCTTAGACCATTGGAGGGTTGGACTGCGGGCCGCAGGACAAGTCAGGCAGTGGGGGCAAAAACACCCAGCAGGCCAGATAAATGTCCTCGGCGGGCTGCATGTGGCATGCAGGCCGTAGTTTGAGGACGCCTGCCCTAGAATTTCTGTAAGAGTTAGGCACATGCCTGGCATGGAACACACATCCAGCTGACACCCCTTCCCTGACCTCCCTCCCTTTGTACCCTTAGCACATTAGAGTCCAGTGTCTGTGTGAGTTCTCTACGCCAAGACTATTCTGCTGAAATAATTTGTTCTTGACATAAGAACCCAGCACTTTCTTTTAGTGCAGAGATGTGGGGTGGCGCCTGTGGCTCAGTGACTAGGGCGCTGGCCCCATATACCGAGGGTGGCAGGTTTGAACCCGGCCCCTGCCAAACTGCAACAACAACAACAACAAAAATAGTGCAGTGATGAAAAAGAAGCACAAAAATAAAACCATCTTAATTTCTAACTTTGCTTTTCTTCCAGTGGTCCCTGTCATCGTGTGACAAAGGTGTCACTCATCAGCCTCCATTGACGACTCCTCTGCCCAGGCCTCTGCTGAGCCCTCAGCACCTTCTGCTGGGCCCTTAGCACCTTCTGCTGGCTGTCACCTTGCTCACCACACCGTGTCTCCAGCTGGGGTGTCCAAGCTCCAGGCTTTCTGTAATGACCTGCCACTCAACTATGCAGAGCCTGGCTCAGGAGTCCGCTGTGCAGCTCGCTGGTTCTCAGCCACTCGCGTGTGGGCCTCCCGTGGCCAGACCACACCCAATGCCACAAACACAGAGCCAGTCTCACTTCTGTTTTCTTGCCTCATTGCAGACAGGGGCTTCTAGAACATGCTCTGCTTCTGAGAGCTTCCAAATTCCCGGGTTGTTCTTTGCTCAGTTAAACTCTGTTAGATTTGTCTTGTCTAAGGATTCTCTCCCAGCACCAGTGCTGGGTGTGCTTGTACATCTTGTTAACAGTTACTTTTTGGGTCCCACAGAATTCTTGGGGCGTGTCTCTTTGGGGCTCATATCTGGCTCACCATACTTGTTCTTGGGTAAAGTAATAATTCCTTCCACATGTTTCCAGTTCATGAGGTGTGTTTGGTTATAGAAGGAGGTATGTTCCAATAATTAGGAATTACAGGCTGTGTGTGGGCTTTTAATAAGAGCTTTGAGTTCATTAAATGCCATTCATTTCAAGATCCTTACTAAAGGGGAGCATGCTACATATGACTTCTTAGGTTTTCTTGGGAGGGGAATGTTAATTCAAGCTGAATCTTGAGTTTATGCTGAAGATGTGCATGAAAATGCTGAATTCAATCCTCACATACTAAATGGCTTAGTCGTCCACACGAGGCAGCCTAAGTTTCCTTTGCCTAGGGCAGGGCACCTGCGTTAAGCTGGGGCAGGCTCGTGTGTGTTTAATGTCTTATCTCAATTTTCTTGAGAATCTGAGGAGGGAGCAACACATTTGGTGTGTTGCTGAGGGTGAGAGGGATGGTATAGCCACCACTGCTCCCAGAGAGACCCATGGCTGGCTGTGCCGTTCAGCTGCTGTGACAGCAATGAGCCATTCCGGGGTTTTTCAAGTGCGCTGGGCTTCTCGGAGCGTTAGATGGGCCGTATCTCCAGTGTCAGCTCTGTGTTGAGCCCTCTGCTCTCTGGAGAGTACACATATTCCTCTTAGACCTTCTTTATTGCTTGAGTCAGAAACTCTGTGGCATCCAACCCTCTGACTGGCTTGGCCAGGGCCTTCGGAGTCGAGTGGCATTTGGAGGGATGGAAAATGCCTAAGACACAGGCAGGCAATTAGCAGAAGCTGACTGACCCAAAAGAATTTCCGCAAGCATCCAATTTCAAACTTAGACCAAGACTTTGAATACTTTATTCCTGAGCCACTCCTTGGTAAAGCTGAAAATGAATAAAATGCAATGTGTGGATGGAAAATGCCTGCCGCTCTCCTGCCATCAAAACCCTGCCCGCAGCTGGCTGCTGCCCACTTGGTCCACACTGGCTCCCACCGCCTGCATCTGGCTCACGGCACTGGACCTTTGCAATCAAGGACTTTGCCATCTGGGAATATAGTGCACACTTTAAATATTAAATACAGTAAAACAAAAATAGGCACTTTCCTTCCAAAGCTGTGCTTCTTTGTAAAATTCCTACATAAGTTGTAAACATAAACACACATGCATTTTCTTATACTAAACTATACAGTTACAAAAGATCTGTTTTCAAAGAGGAAGTATAATGGGGTGGAAACTATGTGATTATGTTTTGTATTTTATTTTAAACTGTAACTTAGATTTCTTCAAATAAATCTTGTTTTGTGCATTTAACTTTGAAGTTATATTAATAATTTATATAATCATAAAACTCAAATGAAATTTAAAATGCTGTTCCAAAAAGTCAAAAAGGCTTAAAAAAACTTAAGGGGTACATCTTTGCGAAATAATTACACAGAGAAAAAATATTCAAATGGCTCTAGTACACAGTATCTTTTTTTACTTTCTTTGTAAATACTAAGAACATAAACAAATATAAAAAGTTATCACTTCTTTATTGTAAACACACTGTTGGATAGGATAATTAAACTGTTATTCTGAGACTTTGGGGGTGGTATTATGGAATAAGAAAAATGAACAATTATCAGCCGTTTAGTTTTATCATTTACCATGTACTGAGAACAACGTTTCCTGGTGTAGGGTTAAGCAGAAGATCTCACGAAGAGAGAGTCAGATCAAGCCACAGGGAGATGAGTCTTGATCAGTAACGACTCCCTAAAACACAAGTCAGTTCTCTTAAAGGAAGAAACAACAAGCCAGGCTTTTTACCATGTAGGATTTACCATTTCCTCATCTAATCAAGTTGGAGAAAAGGATATTTAAAAATTACTTTCAGCATGGAGGAAGGAGCACGTAGTGATAAAGAGGAGGCAGAGTGTGTAGAGACTGTGAGGTGTGTTTGGTTATAGAAGGAGGTATAGACACCCCATAGACACCAGCTCAGGGAGAGGGCTTCCAAGTTAAGGACATGCTCGCCTACAGGGGAGAGCACACACAGGCCCTCCACATAGGCCCTCCACACAGGCCCTCCACGGACAGCACACACAGGCCCTCCACACAGGCCC
>NW_003852451.1:870980-884696 GCF_000181295.1 Otolemur garnettii
CCACACAGGCCCTCCACACAGGGCCTCCACGGACAGCACACACAGGCCCTCCACGGACAGCAGAACAAAATAGAAGGAAACTGAGCAGAGAAATAAACACGATGAAGAAGAGACACACGGAAAGTCTGAAGCCAAAAGCAGAAAACATATAGTACCTGAAAGAAAAAAATAAAATAAAATTACTAGTGGACTTAAGATAAAGAAGGAACTCACAGAATGAAGACTATTAAAATTCAGAGACAAGACAAGAGAAGCATTGCAAATTGAAGCCGCACAGTGGGAACCCCACTGTTTCCTGGCAGAGGAGCCCCTGGAGGCGTCTGTGGCATGGGGGTGGGGTGGGGTGGGTGTCAGGAGTCACCCTGGCTGGACCTGCTACTCCTGTGGGTCACCCTGATGAACCCTGGTTCCTCCTTGGAGTGTGCAAGTGTGGGATACAACCCAAGGACTGAGAGCCAAACTGATTTGAACCATAGCTCACCGTAGGTGAGAAAGAACGAAGGTCTGAATCAGGGGTTCTCAAACTTTTTAAACAGGGGGCTAGTTCACTGTCCCTCAGACCACTGGAGGGCTGGACTGCCAGCCCTGGGATGAGTCGGCTGCTAAGCAGGACAGGCAGTGGCAGCAAAAACACCTGGTGGGCCGGATAAATGTCCTAGACGGGCTGCATTGGCCTGCGGGCCGTAGTTTGAGGACGCCTGGTCTGAATTAATCTGGGAGAGTACAAGGGCCACACCTGCCCGCCCAGCCGCGGGCCCCCACCCACCAGCCTGCGTTCAGAGAGCCAAACGAGCCAGAAACAGGGAAACCGGCCCAGTCTTAAAGGGCAAGACAGTAAAAGAGGCCAACTCTGAGATGATTCCGATGTTAGAATTAATGAAGAATTTAATGCTCATGTGAAAACACACATTTGAAATGAATGGATATCAATTATTAGCACAGAAATAGAAATTAAAAATAATTCCAGCTCAAGATTATTTCACTTAGGAATTCTCTTAAACATTCAAGATAGAAACGGCATCGTGTGTATGTGTATATATATACATATACATACACATGCATACATATAGATCTGTATCTCTGAATATACCAAGGTGCCAAAAAATGTATAAACATTTTAAGATCTTGTTGGAAATAAAGTTGACCATTCCTCAAAAATGTATAAGTTGCATGTAAAATGGGCATTCATAGCAGGTTTGGGTACATTTCACCGGTAATGGTACCTTCAATTCTACTTCGAAAAGTGATACGTAGATAACATCTGTTAAAATGTGTATACCTTCTTTTGGCAGCCTGTGTATATAATACACACACACACACATCTATCTGGAGAAACAGACTTACAAATAAGTAGTCAGTGGAAAATAAAATTATATAACCAATTCCAATTGCAAAAATGTGAAATACTTAGCAAAACTTCTATGAAAGAGTTGAATCCTTCTATACTGATAATTATAAAATATTGCTGAAAGGAATTCAAGGAGATACATACAGAAGTATCCCTTGTTCACCAATCGGAAGACTCAGTGCTATTAACAAGGTGATTGTTCTCCAGTTAATCCATAATTCAACACAATTACAATCAGATCAGAGATGTTTTAGAGAAATTAACAATGTGTTTCTAAAATTATATGCAAACACAAAGGTCCAAAGGAACTTCAAAAAATAATAACAAAGCTGACGGACATACTTACCCAATTGGATTTTATGATAGAAAGCTGGGTAATCTAAACAGTTTGGTGTGGGCAAATTGACACAATGGTCGTCAGGACAGAAGAGGTGGTCTCGAAGTTACCTCGCTGACTATACATTGTGTATAGCAAATTTATTTCTGGTAAAGGTGTCAAGGCAGCTTACTTCAATGAGAGTAAGGAAAGTCAACTCAACAAATGGTGTCAGAGCAACTGGATAGCTATTATCAAGGGGAAAATGTTACACTTTTTTCACACCACACCAACACACACACGAACAATGGAGTACACACCGAAATAGAAAACCTGAACGCACAAAATTGCTAGAAAGAAACCAAAAAAAAAAAAAAATACATTCTCAACTTTATGGGGGGCAAAGATTTCTTACCTGGTCACAGGAAACACAAGTAATACAGACAAAACCCATAAAAATTGAACTTGATAAAGATTAAACATTAAAAAATAGGTAACATTAAGAAAATATAAGCCACAGACGAGGGTAGGATAAAATATCTACAGTTCATTTAGTTAAGACAGATCTTATATTCAGAATATACAAAGACATCAAGATTCAAGAAGGGCCTGAGTACCTGGAAGATGGTGACAGGACCTCCCCAAGGCAGGCAGCGATCAGTCTGACCCACGTTTCAACTGCTGGGCTGGCTGGCGATGCCAGGAAGTCCTCATTTTCTTGGAGACGGCTCATATTTGGCTATACCAGCCCTACAGGTAAGGCTTGAATATATCACTCCCTTGTCTTCTTTCTTGTGTAGTTTCAAAGAGAATTTTGTTGTAATTCTTATTCTTGTTCCCTCAAATGTAAGTTTTCCCTTAACCTGATTTCTTCTAAGATTTTCTCTGTCTTGGGTTTTCTGTAGTTAGAATATGGTATTCTTACGTATTGACTTTATTTTTATTATTGTTAATCTTGATCAGTCTTTCTGAGTCTCCTGACTCTGTGACCTGGTCTGCTGTTGACTTAGGGACAGTCCTTGTCCTTATCACCTCAAGTCTTTCGTCTGCTCCCCGCTTTCCTTCTTCTCGTGTTATAGCTACACGCATGTTAAACCTTTCTAAATACTTCCCAAATTCTTTTATATTTTGTTCTAGTTCTTAACTTTTCATTTGTTTTCCTCTTTGCATGTTGGTTGGGGACGTCTGTTCTCATACCTTCTTGCTCACCGATTCTTTCCTTGGCCAAGTCCAGCTGACTGACGACCCGGGGAAGGTAGTGTTCCTTCCACCCATGTCAATGTTTCTAATTTACAGCATTTTATTTTGATACTTTCTTAGAGATTCTGTCAGCTTAAACTATCTGTCTTTTCTTATAGTTTGTCTTCTTTTTCTATTATGGCCTTAATAGAAATAGAACTTAATTCATCATGGTTAAGGTTTTCAGCTGATAATTCCAAAGTTTGTGTTGTAGCTGAACCTGGTCAGTCTGCCTAGTGTCCCCACACTGCGTTATTTCTTCCCTTGTACTGTGCTGTGAGCTGTGGGTGTTTGTTTAAAGTCAGGCTGGATAAATTGCAGAATAGAAACTGAAGTGATTTGGTCTCTAGTGTGAGATCTGGCTGAGGGCTCGGCTGTATCTAATAACTGGTGCAGCTGTACCCGTCAGAGGCTTACAAGACTTCTTGTGTTTCTGCTTTTGTCTCCTCTGAAGTCTTTGTGCTTCTGTAAGAGCTTCTCTTCGGGAAGAGTCTTGTGTCTTGCAACCGTTTAATCTGTGAACAACTGTTTACAACTGCTTTTATGCTGGGTTGCTACTGGAGTTGTGGGGAGGGGAATATTTAATAAAGAAATCTCAGCTGCGAGTGGGTTTGAGCCTCTGGGCTGTTGCCCTGGCAGGTGTTTCTAGCTGCCCCCTGTTGCTGATCCAAGTAAGCCAGAGGGTTTCTGCCTTTCTCCAGTGAAACAGGGCTCAGATAAGCCTGTTTCCCGGGAGGTGGGTTTTAGACGCCTCTCTGTGCATGTTTCAAAATAGTTAATTTTCTTTTCCCTCTGCCAGAAGTGGGAGGCTATTTCTGCCTCTTCACTGTGAGAAACTGCTAGAATTTTTGAGGTAAAATCCATGAAAGCATGAGGTCAAGATGTTGTGACCCAAGGGTCTCATTGCCTATGAGGCCACACCCAGCCTCTAGCAATTCGTCAGTTGCCATTTGCAAGTTCCTATTCCATTTGTTTTAGCAAGTTTCATAGATGGAGTATCTTCTCTGAAAATATTATCTACGGTTTCTAATTAGTCCTGAAAATCTTTTCCAAGGGCACCATTAAAAAAAAGAAAAGATAATTCACACATAGGGAGAACATATTTGCAAACTGTAGATCTAATTAATACCTTGTGTTCAGAAGCAAAAAATGTATTCAAAGTTCAACAATAAGAAAGCAAACTGCCTAATTAAAAATGGGCAAAACGTTTAACTAATGCTTCACCAAACAAGAGAGATGGATGATACATGTGTACATAAAAAGTGCTCTACACCAAAAACTGGGGAGATGCACACACTGTCCCCAGAGCAAGCGGTGCGGAAGGCAAGTGCTGGTGAGAGTGAGCGGGGCTGCACCCCTCACTCGCTGCTGTCGGAAATGCAAAATGATACGACCAGTTTGGAACATAGTGTGGCAGTTTCTTAAAATCTAAACACAGTTCCCCATAGGAACTTTCTATTCCTAAATTTACCCAAGAGACATGCATGCAAAAACCTTAATAAAGGTTTGTACGTTAAGTGTCTGTAGTAGTTTTGTTAGGCTTAAAAACTGTAACAAGTCAAAAATTCATCAAAAGGGCAACAGGAGATTGTGGGTATGTATAGAACAAAATACTATTGCAATTAAAATAACACTGATAACCTGGACGTCCAGCAGCATGAATCAATCACAGAATAGTTATACTGAGGGAGGAAGTCAGACAGAGAATAGTGCACAGTGGGTCATCCTATCCACGAAGAGCTGTAGGAAACACGAGCCAATCCGCAGTGACAGAAAGTAGACCAGAGGTCTCCCGAGGATTCCTGGGGGACAGGGAGGTGCCAGGGAGAAGAGCTCCAAAGGCAAGAGGAGTCTTGTTGGGACTGATGTGTGCCCATTACCTCAATTATGGTGAGGGCTTCACAGCTACACATGTGCCAAAGTTTATCAAGTTGCACGCTTTAAATATATTCTGTTTCTTTTAATTATATATCCACAATGGTTGTAAAATCAAAAACAAACAAATGGTCACATATTATATAATTCGATTTATAGGAAATTCTGGCAAAGAAGAGGCTAATTTATAGTGGCAAACAGCAGATCAGTATTTTCCTTGGGCCAAGGCTGTGAGGGGCTGACCACAGCCTGGCACTTGAGCATCTCTGGGGTGACGGAATGTCCTATATCTTGACTGTGTGGTGATGGTGCCTGCATTTTTCAAAACCCGTTGACTGTGCATTTAAAATGCACAGATGACATGCACACGAACTGTCCTGCTACACACTGCATTAACAAAATCCAGTTTAGTTTCTATGTATGGGTTTTGTGGGGTTATTTTTGGGTGAGATATAGATTTAAATAGTCACTATGAAGAACAACCCTGGGAATCCAAAACAATAAATAACAGCAATTACAGTACTGACTCACGCTGTTTCTTCAACTAAAGAATCCTTCACATTGGAGCATTTCTGGGTGGTTATGAAATGTACCTCCATATTGAAGAAACTTTTATAAGATGTTCAGAATTGTGCAACTCTTTTGTTTTCATGTAAGGAAACTGCACTTTAGAAAGGGTGTTGGTATGAGCACAGAAATTATTTAAACTGTGAGAAATTCATGGGAGCAAAAAAATGCATTTGTTCTCAGATTCTGATTTTAACCACATAATTTTAATTATTATCCCGCAATGAATGGATTAAAACCATCTGATTTAGTCATATTTGTCAAATGTTCTTATTAGTAGCTCCTTTAAAAGTTCTATTTCTTTTTATAATCGTTTGGCAATCAAGCTCCACTTTTAAAGTTTGAATGTCAAACCCAGGTGTGGAGTGAGTGAAGGGAGAGGACCGACCATGTCCCGGGAATGATGTTTGCCCCGAAGTGCCTGTTAGACTTTTCTCCTGGGGTTCCACCCTAAGGGATCCGATGGGGAAGGACAGTCTATAAACAGGTGATCTATAGTAGGACAGAAGGGACATCCTGGGACGGCTGTCTGCGGGGAGGGTGGGACAGAGGTGAGCCCCATGTGGGGTGCTCAGGGCTCCTGGGAGGCCAGGTCCAGGCTGACTGCACAACACCACGGTCACCTCCCTCAGGCACTGGGGCTGGAGGGAGTGGGGCTGAGTGGCCTGGCATCTTGGGGGCAGGCCTTGTCCACACCACCTTGGGCCTGCATGTGCAGGACTGATCTGCAGAGTGACCCTTCCTGTTCCCAAGGAGAGTCCCCAAATCTCAAACTACCTCATCCATGTGAATGAGCTCGTGGGCACAACACCTCTCCTGAGAGTTAGAGGCCCCAGCGTGTCACACAGATGACCCCTGGGGCTGAGAACACCTGCTGCTTCCATTCCATTTTTCCTGGGGATAAGAGGTTTAAATGAGGAAGCAAAAAGGTGTGAAAAATAAAGCAGAGTGTTCGTCAGGATGGTGTCACAATGCTGTCCCCTCTCCCAACACAGCAAAGGATAAAATGAAATCAATGTGTCAGTAAAAACCCCTGTCGGCTCCCCTCAGGCCTCCAGGCAGGCTGTCCTGGCTTTGCTGGTTGTGAATCACCTCTGTTGTCACACAAATCTACCTTTCCTTCCTCTGTGTCAACAATTCTGTTGTTTTGCTGGTGATGGTATGACAGTGTCCATCTTGTGATGCTGTGGCATTACGGTGCATATTGTTCTGTGCTGCGGGTCCTTGTCCTTGTTTTATGGGGAGATCATTCATGGGATAGAGGTCATAGGTCACAGGCTAGAAGTGACCTTTGCAGGGACAGCACACACTTGGTTAACACCCACCCGATTCCACCTTTGCTCCAGGGCCCTTCCCCTGTACAGAGGCCACGATTCTCCCCCACCTTCCTGCCCTTTAGCTCCCTTCCAGCCCCAATCACTTACCTGAAATGCTGGGGCCCAAACTATTTTGGATTTCAGATTTTTTTTTTTTGATTTCAGAATATTGGCATTATATTTACAGGTTGAGCAACCCTAATCTGAAAATCTGAAATCTGAAGTGCTCCAATGAACAACAGCTCCTCTGAGCACCAAGTTAGCCCTTAAAAAGCTTCACATTTTGTAGCAAGTTGGATCTGACAATTGTGGATTAGAAATAATCTGCACTGGGATCTGACCAATGAGACAGAAGTGAAAATGTGGCATCGACTTCTCGCAATGTCTTACAGAAAGAAGGTTGTTCTGTCCCGTCTGAGCCATCCTGGCATGAGCAGTGCCAGCAGATTCTCTGCTGTGGACAGTGAGAGGGACCCAGGATTTGAGCCTTCTCTGGGGAACCAATCTAGCAGAACACGTTGGCAACAAGAGTTGGGGGACATGCCAGCCCAGGCCACCCATGGACATTCTATGTAGAGAAAAGAGAACTTGTACCCGACTGAGGCAGGGGTCACTTGGGCCTCTCTGACCCAACAGCAGAAAGAAGGGGGTCGCAGTCATGGTGCGTGACTGCACCTTTTCTGGCTTCTCCACAGTACCCCAAAATTTATACATGCCTCTCTTCCCTGCTCACTAAAACCGTCCCATAGTATTGATCGCAAATTGGTGATAAGAGGAAACAACCCAAGGAGATTAATTTATAATAAGGTGTAGTTGACCAATAACCTTCTCATGCTTGCATCCTGAGGATAAAGGCACACTTGGCCGAATGTCTGTCCTGGACGGCATGTCAGGCTTTAGGGTGATGCGTCCATCCTGCATGGCACATTGGGTTTTAGGGTGACACATCTGTCCTGGATGGCATGTTGGGCTCTAGGGTGACACGTCTGTCTTGGACGGCACGTGGCACATTGGGCATTAGGATGACACATCTGTCCTGATGGCACGTCGGGCTTTAGGGTGACACATCTGTCCTGGATGGCAAGTTGGGCTTTAGTGTGACACGTCTGTCTTGGGTGGCATGTTGGGCTCTAGGGTGACACGTCTGTCCTTGATGGGATGTCAGGCATTAGGGTGACACGTCTGTCCTGGGTGGCACGTCGGGCTCTGGTGACACGTCTGTCCTGGACGGGATGTCGGGCTCTAGGGTGACACGTCTGTCCTGAACAGCATGTCGGGCTTTAGGGAGACACGTCTGTCCTGGACGGGATGTCGGGCATTAGGGTGACACGTCTATCCTGGGTGGCATGTTGGGCTCTAGGGTGACACGTCTGTCCTGAACGGCATGTCGGGCTCTAGGGTGACACGTCTGTCCTGGGAGGCACATCAGGCTTTAGGCTGACACTGAAGGAAACAGGCATAGCACTCATCCTGAGCAGACCCCTCCTTTACATTCCAACGGTGGGTGAACTGTGGATGGACACTTGCCCTAAATGTTTTGCAGTTCTGGGCATTCACAGCTGCTATGTAATGTTCATATTCATGCTTATTTTGTTTATCTTTGACTCAAAAGAAGGCTGGTCCCTTCCATGAGGACTGTTTCTGGGCCTCCAGTGTTCCAGCTTGTCCTGCTGCAGAAGGCCGGATGCCCCAAAGTGCTGGTGCCTCCTCCTGGGACCCCCCAGGCCACTCTTGGAGCTGCACCCCATTCTTGGAGCTGCACCCCTCCTCGTGGGCCTCAGACAGGAGTCTGAAAGCATGAGAGCAGTGAGATCCACAAGGTGGAAGCACCACTCAGTCCTGCTTTTCTTCTGTTTATGAAACGAATCTTTCAATTCCTCTGGTGAGGTGGTTTCCAAATATGTTTCCTCTGAGCAGCCAACAGAGGTGGAGTCACCGATGCTGGAGCGGCCCGGCCATCCCATTGTCGTCCTCCTTGCTTCCAGTGAAAAGAGGTTAGCGCTGCCTTGATCCAATCTTGGAGCTATAGAGAGGTTTTGAGAAATTCATCAAAAATAAGGCCGACGTTTGGTTGTGGACAGCTCACCACCCTGTGTTGGACAGGGCAGTGGAGACTCCTGCAGAAGCAGCGGCCTTGGCCCGACTCTGCCTTCCTATCTTTAGCAAGGCCAGGAAAAGACATGAGTTTTCCCCTTTGCTCAACATCTTGGCAACTTCAGGTCTAGATTCAGCCAAAATGGAGGAGTGCAGAGAGAGGTGATTGAGAATAGCTATTAAGAAAAAAAAAGAAAAAAAGAAGGCCGACGTGTTCAGCATTGTGCAGTGGATTAGCTCGGTCTTGGAAAGTCTTTAACTTAAATCCATTCTATCAGATTGTTTTCAGCAGGTTTCACTGGCTGCCGTGAAGCCTGACTGTGTTTCCATCTCCTCTGAGTATTCCCGGCCTCCACAGAGAACATTTCTGTGTTAGTGTGGTCCCTGAGCTAATGAGCACAACTCCGCAGGGACCCACTGATAGGCCAGTGCTTTCTGTCAACATTTGATGTTCGAATTTTCAGTGGATTGAAGTTACTATATTTCTGAAATTAAAGGTATTCCTGTGAGATTTTTCATCTTTTTAAAAACTTTCAAAATGTACTTTAACATTGTGTAAGGTTTGTTTCCAGTGCTGTGTCATCCACATGCAGGTGGAGGCTGGAGCCCAGAGGCGCCCAGGAGACCCTTTCTGCTGGGAGGAGTCGGGGTTTCACAGCAGAGTATTAACAGGTGCCTCTCATTACAAATGTCAAAGGGCTGAGAAACACGTTTCTAAAACCTCACAGCAGCAGGTGTGTATGTGGGTGAGACTGGGGATGCATTTGGGGCCTGCCTGAATCCACTGCCTCCTCTCAGGCTCCAGGTGTGTGGTGGGGGGGGGGGCTGCCTGAGGGTCTGCACAGCACCCCCCATCCCCCTCCGGAGCCACATCCCTGCCTGTTCAGCCCATTGTTTTTTGCTTTGGGGGAAGACCTCTTCTGTACAGTCACCTAGAAGTTTTTGGGTCAGTGGCAGAAAGAGCTCTTTGCTCTATGAAATGCCTCTAACATATGTGTGGCCACGGGCACCTGGTCAGAAGGTCTGGAGCAGATGGGGCTGTGCTCTCGTGGGACAGTCTCTGATGGGCTGTAATGCAAGGTTCTGGAGGGGCTGTGAAGTTCCACTCAGAAAGAACCTTTATACCACCAAATGGCCCACTGCAGTGCATAGGGCCATGGAGGCCCACTGTGGTGTGCAGAGCCCCGGAGGTCCACTGTGGTGTGCAGAGCCCCGGAGGTCCACTGTGGTGTGCAGAGCCCCGGAGGTCCTCTGTGGTGCACAGAGCAGCCGAGGTCCACTGTGGTGTGCAGAGCCCCGGAGGTCCACTGTGGTGCGCAGAGCCCCGGAGGTCCACTGTGGTGCACAGAGTAGCCGAGGTCCACTGTGGTGTGCAGAGCCCCAGAGGTCCACTGTGGTGCGCAGAGCAGCCGAGGTCCACTGTGGTGTGCTGAGCCCCGGAGGTCCACTGTGGTGTGCAGAGCAGCCGAGGTCCACTGTGGTGTGCAGAGCCCCTGAGGTCCATTGTGGTGCACAGAGCAGCCGAGGTCCACTGTGGTGTGCAGAGCCCCTGAGGTCCATTGTGGTGCACAGAGCAGCCGAGGTCCACTGTGGTGTGCCAGCCAGGGAGGTCCACTGTGTTGTGCAGAGCCCCTGAGGTCCACTGTGGTGCGCAGAGCAGCCGAGGTCCACTGTGGTGTGCTGAGCCCCGGAGGTCCACTGTGGTGCGCAGAGCCCTGGAGGTCCACTGTGGTGTACAGAACCATGGCAGAGATGGTGCTCGAGTGCCTTCAGAAATGTCCTGCAGCAAAGCCGTGATAGCAGAAATTCCTGGAATTGCATCAGATCCACGGGACTTGCACAGTGTGGCCTTACGTCATTTCAAAGGATGCATGCTCAAAATAGTACATATAATTTAAAATGTTAAGCACATCAAATGCTTGTGTTTTCTTTGCAAGGGTCCTGAGACTTGCTCTTTCATTTTAAATAGAAAAAAAGAAAGTATCCACCACGGCGGGGCGTGTTCTTTTTGTTCTTATCTAATAATACTCTGTGCTAGCTGCGATGCCAACACAAGGTTTCAGAAAACAGAAAATGCTTTACTTTTTGTGTGTGACTGAATGAATGAATGAATGAACTATTTCCCCTCAAGTGGGATAAGAAAGTGCAGATGTGAGAATTTAGGGGAAAATAAGACATTTTGTTTGAGCTAATGAATAGTGTCCTTCTAGCAAGCCACCTTGGCCTAGAGCAGAGAGGGGGGCAGAGCCTGCTCTGTGGACTGAAATTCCACTCTGCTCTGCAGTGTGAAATGGGGGCCCCCAGCCCAAAGGGATGATAAAATGTCACACCAGGCCAGTGACTGTCACCGGCATAGGGCCCTGCTCCCAGACCTATGGGTTTGGCTCCCACCCTGAGCCCAGGTCTGCACCTGCAGGGGGGCTTTCCCTTTCCTTTGACGGGAGACCACAGTGGTGACAAGGAGAGCAAACAAGTAGAAGGGAGACGAGAACAAAATGAGTGTCAGGAGAGTGTCATGGGACCTGAAAGGAGGTGACAAACAGGATGTGAGCCTCAAGTACAGAGCCTGTGGGTTCTGATCCTGAGTCCTTGCATTGGACCCTCCTGGGAATCACCTTCTCTTTCTTTTCTCAGTGAGAATAAGAAAAGATGAAAAAAGGAATTCACTTCCCCAGAGGGGCTGCTGGCAATTCCACCCACCCTGACACATCTGCTGCCCTGTCACTGGTTCCACGCGCTCCCACTTGGACCCGCTGGGCCGCCTGGTCTCCAAGTGATTCCAAATTCCTTCTCCATCTGGGACCTGCATTTCTACATCTGTGTGCTTGACACTGGGCATTGTGTGAACTTGACCCTGTTGTTACAGAAGGTATTGTTTAGCCCTGGGGAATATATGCTTGCCTTTACAAACACTGCCTGGTACTTCTGATAAGTAATGTCATAAACTCCAGGAAACAGACCAAGTCATTTTTCTATTACTTACTGAGTGTACCACCCAAATAAATCTAAATATCACAAATTAAAATTATTCCTGAACTCATCTCAAATCACTCCATCTATGCATTTTACATAGAAATAGCAATTATTTACTGATCTTATTTATTTTGCTTATATGAAACAATAATACTGCCATTGAAAGTATAACAGGTACCCCATGATTGCATTAATATACACAGTTATGCTATAAGAAATAAAAAAAAAAAGAAAGTATAACAGAAGTAGTTTAGGTAGGCAAGTATAAAGAATCTATCCAGGCCTTTCTGTGTATAAAGACACATTTATGTACTTGGCATGCAAGTAATTTCTCTTTTTCAAGAAACAATTAAACTAACTGTACCGTTAGACCTGAACAGGTGTCAGAGACGTTCACTTCTGTTTTCTCCTGTCAGGTTAGGTTATCTACCAAATCTTAATCTGATGGAGAGTTAATTTTAATGTTTAAAAACGTAATGAACTGTTAATATTTAATTAGTGACAGTTGGACATATGAACGATGTATCAGTGGAGCACACATATATCCTTAAAAATCAAAGGGCAGAGCCATCCAGCCCTCGGCTTCCCTTACACCTGGGGGAGGGAGAGCAGATTGGCCCAAAACTGCCGGGGGAATTTCTGTGCTTTTCAAAATTAAAGCTTCAGATACCCTTTGGCCAGGTATCCTATGACAATGCTGTCACATGTGTGAACCAGCACACAAATAGGGTGACCTCTGCATCCCGGGGGTGGTGGCAAAAGCCCAGGCACCCATGAAGAGGGACGCTGCTTAAACAGAGACACTGTCCCGGTGATGGAGCGGCAGCACACAGCCACTGTGAACAGTTCACTACCTGGCATCGGTGCAGGTCCCGAGGACGCACGGCTGCCCCGACAGTGCCCTGAGCTCTGCAGACCCATTCCACGCCTGCACACCACACTGCCAGGCAGCTCTGATGTGGGCCCTCAAGCAAGGTCACAAAAATATTTTCCTATTACTTTTCTATAGTTTTTAGAGTTTAAGTTTTATATTTTGGTTTATCATTCATTTTGCATTAATCTCTGTCTATGATCTAAGGTATAAATTCAAGACTTTGCAAATTTGTCAGAAGTCAGTTGTTCACACACGAGACTGTATTGGACTATTTCTTCTATTGATCCTTTATTTTTTTCTAAAAGTAATACTATTTTAATTAGTTTTTTAAAAATTTCAGATTGATAGGGGAGGACATAAAATTAGGTTACATCGTTTGCATTGTAAGATTGAAGTTTCAGTTGCAGCTGTGACCTTCACCCAGGAAGTGTGCCATACCCCCCTGCATTGTACTGACATGAACAGAAATTTTTCTCACAAGGACAGAAAAATGGCCAACAAACACGTGAAAAAATGCTCACCTTCTATAATCATCAGAGAAATGTAAATCGAAACCATCTTGAGACATCACCTCACCCCAGTGTGAATGGCCCACAGTACAAAGTCCCAAAGCTGCAGATGCTGGCGTGGGTGTGGAGAGAGGGAAACACTTTCACAATGATGGTGGGACTGCAAACTCTACAGTCTTTATGGAAAGAAGTGAGGAGAATCCTCAATCAGCTGAAAGTAGACCTTCCTTTTGATCCTACAATCCCGTTACTAGGTATCCACTCAGAAGAAAAAGGCATTTTACCATAAGGACATTTGCCCCTGAATGTTCATAGCAGTCCAAGTTGCAGTCACAAGGCTGTGGGAGCAGCCAAGAGCGCACTGCCCGAGAATGGAAAACAAACATGGTCTGTGCACACCGTGGAGAACTACTCAGCATAAGAGGCAGGACTTTGCACCTCTGGTAACAACCCGATGACCTCAGAAAGCATCCTGGTGATGTATCGCAGGAACAGAAGGATGGCCTCCACTGGGCTCAGAACCAAATTTAATTAGCTCTGTAATAACCAGTATTATTCTTCTAATTTTATTCTGCGTTTTCACCCTTTTTCTTTTTTTTTTTTTT
>NW_003852451.1:885290-892148 GCF_000181295.1 Otolemur garnettii
TAGTGGAATTGTAGGATCAAATGGCAAGTCTATTTTTAGTTCTCTAAGAGTTCTCCAGATTTCTTTCCAAAAGGAACGTATTAAATTGCATTCCCACCAGCAGTGTAGAAGTGTTCCCTTTTCTCCACATCCACGCCAGCAATTCTGGTTTTGGGATTTTGTTCATTTTGTCTATTCCAGGTCCATTGTATTTCCATATGGATTTTTTACTTATCGTGTCAGTTTCTACAAAAATCATGTCTAGACTTTACTGGGGTTGTAGTGAACCTACGGATCAACTTGGGGATAACTGGCATCGTAATGGAGACGGAGCCTTCTGACACTCGAGGAGGCTGAAGCTCTCCCTTCAGTTATTATCAGAAATAGTTATAGTTATAACTATAACTATAGTTGGTAGATAGCTTCATAGTTATAAGGGAGAGGCAGAGTGTTTATTTTGCCTGACTAATCTCTATGCGTTTCATTGTAAATAGCATTTAAAAAATTTTCACATTTGGATGGTTTACTGTGTATGTGTTTAATCGATTCTTGCTTATGGACAGTGTATCCTAAAACCTTATTGAACTCTGTTTCTCTTTCTAGTAGGGTTTTTTTTTTTTCTTGGAGGTTTCATTGAATTTTCTGCGTAGATGATCATGTCTGTAAATAAAGGGACAGTTTGACGTCTATCTTTCTAGCCTGAATACTGGTTTTCTTGCCTGTTTTCACTGCCTAAACTTCCAGTGTTTGTTGAATAGAATTGATAGCAGCAGACATTTCTGTCCTGTTCCACACCTTGGGACTCAGTCTCTCTCTCATGAAATCTTATGTCAGCTGCGGGGTTGTCACAGAAAAAATCACGTGGAGGAAAATCTATCGCTTCCCCTCTGGTGTTATTTCCTTTCTGCCTGAGAGATTTCTTTTAATATTGTTTTAGGGTGGGTGATGAATCCTTTGAAACTTTGGGTGTCTGATAAAGACTATGCTGTAGTTTTTGAAAGATATTTAGCTGGGTATAGAATGCTAGGCTTTTTTTTTTTTTTTAAATCATTTCAGTACTTTAAAGATGGGACTCCACCATCTTCTTATGTAGATTGAATATTTCTTTAAAGAAAACTCTTATTAGTTTTACTCTTCTCTATATAATATAGCTTCTTATCTCTGATTTCTTTTAGGGTTTTCTTTTTATTACTTGCTTTAGTCGGTTTGATTATTGTGAACCTTGGCATAGTTTTCTTAACTTGTAACTGGGGTTCTTTTGGCCTTTTCACTATATTGCATCACAGTGATGAACAGTTGGAGTGTTGTGGCATTGGTACCCTTTGTCCCTTCCCTGGGAAACTTCAATTATCCAATTACAAGTATACGTTTCTGCTTAAACTTGTCCTGTAGCTCACTGATAGTGTGTAGCAACCCATATAGCCTGTGGCTAGGAGGAGTGAGAATTGTAAGAAATACCTGTATAGCTCAATAATGGAACACCTTGGTGAAAAGGGCGTGGAGAGGGAGAGGGATTTAGCTCTCCTAACAAGCATGAGAGAGCTTGCAAGATGAGAGCATTAGTGAACTGGCAGTCTCTACACCTGTGGAGAGTCTCTACATGAGCCTTAGATTAGGCTGGAGGAGAAGGCAGTTGGGAGCGTGTGTTTCAATCATGAACCTGCTCAGTCTGACTATGTCACTTCTGCCTGCAGAACGCCAGCACAGCGTCCCTCTGCTAAAGATCACTAAGCTCTGCTAAAGACTAAGATCTATCTTTCTAAGAAGACTACTTTACTCTTTCAAAGACTCTCTCTCTCTCTTCCTTCTGCTAAAGTAAGTATCCCTCAGGCATCTAGGAGCAATTATTCCTGAGCAAGGTAGCATAGCAGTCTGTGTCCAGAGCACAGCTGGATATGCTGGGGCCAAAGACCAACCAGTCCCAGGCCCTGATAAGTGGCGTCTATGAAGGGACCTCGATGATGCTGGGTATTTGCTTAATGATTTTTTCTCTGTGTATTTTCATATGGACAATGGCTGTTGCTAGGTTTTCGAGTTCACGAGCCTTTTCTTCTGCAAGATCTAATCTGTACACATGTATTTTCCATCTCATGCTGTGTGGTTTTCATCTTTAGAAGTTCTGCTTGGGTGAATGCTACATTTTCTGTATATCTACTTAACTTTTCAAACACATGGTTATAAAAACTTACAATGTCATTTTCTGCTAAATCTAACGTCTGTATCTACTGTAGGTCATTTTTGCTGGACTGACTTTTCTTGTCATTGTGCATTTGAGGCAGACAGGGTAAGTTCCATTAGTAACAAGAGACTGTGAGTTCTACATTGTGGAATGCTGGACTTTTCAGTCATACAAACGTGATATTCCAGTGTCAGTCATTATTCCTCACGACTGAGGCAAGAGTGTTCCCCCTACTCAACACCACAGCACATGCGCTTTCCTGTCGGGCCGGCAGAGGCAGGTGTGGTGCTCAGAGCTGTGCGTGGTGAGCGTTGCCCTGCAGTGGGCAGTCTCCATGCACAAAGACTGTGAGGAGTGTCCTGCCAAACACAAGTACCCACTCTCTGCAGGCCTCTGGAATTCTCTCTGTCCCGTGAATTCTCACTTTCTCGTCTCCCCAGGATCCCTCCTTTGTCAGCCCGAGGCAGGGACAGCTGGGGTGGCTGTGGGGCTGTTTCCTCCCTCCCCTCAGGACTTCTCCAGCCCCTGCTGCAGATGCAATTGCTGCTTCACACTGTCAGCTCTGGGTGCAGCCTTTCCTGGGTGCTTCAGGTGGGAAGGTGAATCTGCTCACCACTGTTCAGTCTTCTCTGGATGTGAAGGAGACCTTGTTTTTATAGCTGTGATTGGCCTTAGTGGACGAATGATGCCTTCCCAGCTATTGTTCTTGATGTTTTGTGGGGGGAAGAAGAACTATCTCTAGCAAACAAGAACACAAACACACCCTTCTTGGGTACATTTTTCTTGTAGTTCACCCCAGATGTGCAGGGACATGGCCGAACAGACAAGTGGCTTCTCTGTCCCCACCTCCTGGGAACTCCCTACTGGTGCCTGGTTTCACCCCAGCCCGGAATATAGGGCAGAATTCTGCACAGATTTAGGATGAACATGCAACAGAGAACAATTCTACCATGCAGAGTGTTATGACATTTTGCAGTTTATTTGCACCCAGACCTGCTTTCATATGGAATGTTGGCCCACAGTTCTGGAGTCCCGGGATGGACCCTAGGACAGCCCAGACAGGGGTTTGGGTCCTGAGAGATTTAACTCTTGTCTGAGGGCTCATGGTGTGCAACACTTAAATGAAGAATTGCTCAGTTTCTCCTCCTAATTTAATGGCTCTTCCAGCGCCGGCAGCTCCAGCTTTCACCGTCTTTTCCGGCCTCAGCTGCTGACTCTGGGGCTCGCCATCCCGGGGCTGCTGCTTCACAGTTCTCCCTCTGGCTGAGCTTCTCTTGTCCCCGTCACTTCTCACTGGTCACAGTAAAAAGGGCTAGTGGTGCCCCACACAGGAATGCTGCTGGAAGGCTCCCTGCTGGTGTCTGCGACATGCTGGGTGCTGTCTCAGGCCAAGGAGAGAGAGAGCTCCTTGTTCTCAGGGAGCTTTTATTCTAGTACAAAAGTTCTATACAGACTGCCAAGTTCTGGGAAATTAGCAGGCAGGGATGTTCAAATCAATCAGAGCCACGGCCCCAGCAGTGTGATGGAAACCCCCAGCCCACCTCTCGGAAGCACAGCGCACAGCCACTCTCACACTTGGGGGCTTGAGTCACTCCAGCATCGACTCTGCACCAAGCCCCTCCCCATCTCTTCCCTGCTCTTTCCAGAGGAGGAAATGAAATAGTTTATAAAACTACAATCAGAGAAATTTTCAACTTTTCATTCTTCAATAACCTCAGAGATGAGAAGAACAAAGTGCTCCCAAGAAGGATCAAAGGTCTAAATTAGAAGGGCTCCCTTGAACCCTCGAAGCTGACAGCTTGGGTGGATCCCTCTCAGACCCTAAGAGGGAACATGCATCTGTCCCAGGAGAGAAACTCTCATCAGAGAAAACCCTTTGCTTTCTCTTCTCTTGGTCCTTAATTTTTTCCCCTGTGAGGTGTGACAGTTGATTGTGTGTCACCTTGGCTGAGTGTGGGGAGCCCAGATGCCATGCTGAGCATCATGTCTGGGGTGTCTGCGAGGGTGCGGGGTGAGGCCCACATGTGGACGGGCCGAGTAGAGCAGATGTCCATCCTGGTGTGGGCAGGCGTCCTCCCATCACCTGAGGACCCAAGCACCACAGAAAGGCTCCTGGGGTGAAGTGGGGTCCTCCTGCCCGGTGCCCTTGAGCTGGGCATTTGCATCTCTCCCTCCTGGACGAGAGCCGTAGTGTTAGCTCTCCTGTGGCTCCAGCCTGCCGGCCTTCAGACAAGAGTGACGCCACAGGCTCTGCTGCCTTGCCACCCGCAGCCTCCTTAATCACGTGGAACAATTCTTTGTAATAAATCCCTTTCTATGTACACACATATCTTATTCAAGGACCCTGACTAATATGCAGGTTTGCCAAGCACATTTTAAAACAATCTAAATTTGAGTAGAAGATGAAGGACCTGAGGCCTCCTGATGAGGTCATACGCTGCAGACATCTTGCACAAGTTCCTTATTATTAACCTGCAAAGGATTGAAAAGAAAGAAGAGACTTGTGAACTCTCTCATGACTGCGCTTTGCAAAGGTGAAGCTTGCTCAATATTGGGACTCCTATTATGTCTGTCATGCTGGGGGGTATTTATAATCACTGGAATTCTTTTGCCCCTTTTGGCTAAGCAGTGCATTCCTCTGTAACAAGGCACACACATGCACTGTGAGTAGCAAGCATGGGGACGGAGGGAGAGTCCTCTGCTCCGGCTCCATGCTCAGATTCCTGCCTAATTACAAAACCATCGTGGCAATGTTAGTCACATGAATCTGTTTGTGAAAGTCCCATGTGTGTGTCCTCCCACGACACCACACAGAGGGAGTGATTCAGCACCGGACGCCTCCTCAGAAGGTCAGCTCTGAGCAAAACACCCCTGAAGTCAGTAGGAGGAGGGCAGGGCCCTGCCGCGGTGCAGGGCCGACGTCAGCGCTTCTCACTCAGTCACAGGGCACCACAGGAAGCCAAGTGTGTCCAGAGCACTGTCCCCATTTGTAGCTCTGTTTCTTACGGAGTGGCCTGGTTTTCTCTGTATGATGTGTAACAGAACAGCAGTCTGTAGGGTTTGAGAAAAATGAAAGCACCAGGAACCCCCCCAAAGCTGAACAGCATGGACGTGTGCAAACAGACCCTTTCTGAGAACAAGACACAAACCCTCCCCTCTCACAGTTGTGCTGAACGTGGCTTGAGATCCTGAGTGTGAGTGGAAGCAGCTCTTGTTCAGGCCCAGTAGTCAGACATGGCTGCGGCCACCTTCTGGAGGCTCCCTTGGCACCTGTGAGTCTGGGCTACAGTGCACACCCCCTTCTCACCCCCTTGGGCCACACGAGACACTTGGGCTCCCATTCCAGAGAGTTTCATCAGCTCCATTCACAGAAGGAAGAGAATGTTCTCCTACTAACAAAAGGAGTAGGGTTCAGTCCCAGGAGATGCCCACATCTGTCTGTGCTCCATCCTATTACTACAGCTCTGTTTCCTGTTTCCTCCCAATTGCAAGAACCTTCTAGAGATGGGAACTACCTGAAGCTCAGCTGTCCTTGGGCCCGACCTGACCTGGCAGGTAGAGGCCTACAGCTTCAGCGCCAGCAACCCCAGGCCCTGAGGGTAACCTTTCCACAAACCCACAAGTCCACATTTTTCTATCTTGGTGATGTGTATTCTCATTGCACCCAAGACCCTTTTGAATCTGTGCTGTCTCGGCTCCATTTCTCATCTCTTTTCCAGAGTGGCCTGGTTGACTTGAGGGTTTCACTGTGGCCCCAGCTTCCTCTGCTGCTCACTAGATGTGGAGTGAAGACTCTGACTCCAGCCTTCACTTAGAGGAAGCCTATGTGTGTTGGAGCTGCGTGTGGTGGGGTGGGGCTCCAGCCAGTTTCTCCACCTCATTCGGCTCAGTTTTTCCTCCTCCCTGTGACCTGCTTCTGCTCAAGCATGTGGTCCCCTGATACAACACTGCAGAGTGACTGTGACTCAGATGGGCAGGTGGGGAGGGGAGGCCCCAGGGTGGAGAGATGGCACCCAGGCCTGGTCAGAGCTGAGTCCCCACTGAGGGCACTGCTTCTCCCTCCCCCTGCAGAGGAACTGGCCGTGCTGGGGTCTTGGCTCTCCCATGCCACCTGGCCATCTCAGAGGACCAACGGCCTCCTGTTTGGACTTTGTGACTCTTCCTATGAATGTGTTCACACTGGCTAAATACCTCCCGGGAACCCAGGCAAACAAGGCCTTTCTCCTCAGATGCTGGCCTTGGACCTTCAATTCCCACCACTTCATAGATGGAATCTCCCACGTTTTCACCCTCACATTTTCCCTTCCGACTCCCTTCTGCAGATGCTGTGGCCCCTGATACAACACTGCAGAGTGACAATGACTCAGACGGGGTGTGTGTGGTGTTGACTGCGGGTGTGGGTGTGGTTGACTGTAGTTGTGTCCACGGTATTGATTGTGGTGTGTCCAGTGTTGACTGTAGTATGTGGGGTGTTGACTATGGGCATGTCTGGTGGTGCCTGTGTGTGTGTGTGAGGTGTTGATTATGGATGTGTGGGTGGTGTTGACTGTGTGTGTGTGAGGTGTTGATTATGGATGTGTGTGGTGTTGACTGTGTGTGTGTGAAGTGTTTAATTTGGATGTGAGGGGTGTTGACTGTGGGTGTGTAGTGTTGACTGTGGACATGTGCAGTGTGGACTGTGGATGTGTGTGGTGTTGACT
>NW_003852451.1:892383-934269 GCF_000181295.1 Otolemur garnettii
ATGTGTGTGGTGTTGACTGTGTGTGTGTGAGGTGTTGATCATGGATGTGTGTGGTGTTGACTGTGTGTGTGTGAGGTGTTGATCATGGATGTGTGGGGTGTTGATTGTAGGCGTGTATGGTGTTGACTGTGGATGTGTGGGGTGTTGACTGTGGGCATGTGTGGTGTTGATTATGGATGTATGTGGTGTTGACTGTGTGTGTGTGAGGTGTTGATTATGGATGTGTGTGGTGTTGACTGTGTGTGCGTGAGGTGTTGATCATGGATGTGTGGGGTGTTGACTGTGGGTATATGCAGTGTTGACTGTGGATGTGTGGGGTGTTGACTATATGTGTAAGTGGTGTTGACTGTGGACATGTGCAATGTCAACTGTGGGTGTGTGGTGTCGACTGTGGGTGTATGGTGTTGATTATGAATGTGTGTAGTGTTGACTGTGGGTGTGTGGGGTGTTGATTGGGTGTATGCAGTGTTGACTGTGGATGTGTGGGCTGTTGACTGTAGGTGTATGTGGTGTTGACTGTGGACATGTGCGGTGTCAACTGTGGGTGTGTTGGGTGTCAACTGTGGTGTGTGTTGTATTGACTCTGGGTATGTTTGGTGCCAACGGTGGGGTGGGTGGTGTCAACTGTAGTATGTGTGGTATTGACTGTGAGTGTGTGTGGTGTTGACTTTGTTTCTTTGGACATTTCTGTCAGTTTGTTAATCACTACAAAGTTATTCCTAAGCTCTTTTGTGGCAGATCCTGGAGAAGGAAATGTTACGGAGACCGACCTCGACCCTCAAGGAACTCATAGAATTATCTTGGAAACACAAAGGTCCACTTCCATATTTTCTGTGGCATGCTGGACATTTCACCTGAAGTAGTCACTGTATCACCCTGTGACCCTAGCAACCTCTGGGAAACAGGCGGAGTGGGGAGGTCTTGGGGTTGGCTGCTTGACTTAGGTCAGTCACGGCTGGCAGTGGCGTGAACAGATACTTAGCCTTTCAGAGTCTAAGTTTCCATGACATTTGACCAATAATGCAAATGAACCCTTTATTGTGGGGAGAATGAGTGATGGCCTGGCTGAGTGGCTGGGGGACTGACACAGCATGGGCCAGTGTGTCACTACAGAGTGCACGCTGACCTCTCCTCTCTGTAGTGGCCCTAGCTTGGAGCCATTTCTTAGCACCATGTATGCAATTTGGGTCCCGCTCTTCTGGTCTTTCCTCTGAGCACAGATGCAGATTTTCTAGGAGGACCAGGCCCCCTCTTCCCTACCTCCAGAGGGTCTGAACCTCCTGTCCTGGGGCACCTCCCTGGACACACTGTTCACAGCAGGAGGCTCACCCATCTCCACCCCCTGACTCATAGAGATTGGTCCCTGTCTCCAACCAGTAGCTGACCAGTGGCTTCTGCTTCCAGCCAGGAGCTGTGTGTGGCCCATCACCTGTGACCACTCAGCACAGACTGTGGTACTGAGGGGGTTTCCTGCTCTCCCTGAACCTGTGACCATGCAGTGCAGACTGTGGTGCTGGGGAGTTTCTTGTCACCAAAGCAGCCCTCCCATCACTTTGGATTTGCCTCTATTCTGAAAATTGTTTTTTTTAAACTGCAGTTGACATCTCAATTAAGACATTCTCTAAGAAGTAGTCTTTGTGAGTTGTCCTACCGTTGTGCTCCTGGCTCCGGGAGGGCAGGGCATTGGTGCCCTGCTTTCGGCTAGTGTGCCCTCCTTGGCCAGCACGGTCCAGGGTGTGTGACATTTACTAAATTCAGAATGAATAACTTAAGAGATGAACAGAGACATTGATGAATGTCGTTCTCTGGGAAAATCCGATGTCTCCTGCATGGATTACATGTATCAAGGACACATTGGATGCTGAGTGACAACTTGGCTCCTTCCCTCACTCCCTGCTGACTGAACCCCAGTGCTCATGGCCAGGGCAGGCCTGTCGTCAGCCCTTCACTGGATCAACAGGCTCTCGTTGAGCACTTGCTCTAGGTTGAGGACACAGCAGGGCCAGGGAGGGGGAACACTCAGCCAGGGACTGTCCCTTCCCAGTAGAAAGCAGTCAGAATGCAGTAGTGAGGAAATAGGGCTGGGTGATTGGGGAAGAACATTGGTGAGATTTTGGGGCTGAGACCTAGGTGACCATGTCCAGGAAGACACAGCCATCTAGAGGATGTGAAGGCAGAGAATGATGCCCAAGGTTGCCCAGAGCAGCCCAAGGTTGCCCAGAGCAGCCCAAGTTTGTCCAGAGCAGCCCAACGTTGCTCAGAGCAGCACCCTTGGCACAGAAGGAAGCCCAGGGCTGAGGTAGCCGGGACCACAGGGGTAGACTGTGGACATACTTTCTGGTGCCAGCTCTATCCTGAGTGCACTGAGGGTTCCTGGGGACTTCTAGCAGGGGCCAATCGTGAATGTGCCCATGGCCACCATGGGAGGAGGGGCTGACAGACACTGCCCGCCGAGGCTGCTGGGTACTATTGCTACTGCAGGAAGGCCCCAGTGCTTTCCTGACCTCACTGCCACTGCAGCAGCACAGAGGGGGATTAAGTGGCTCCTGGGGGTCCTGTGTGGAGCTGTTCCTAGGGGAGGCTCCCAGGGCAGCATTCCTGAGAGAAGCCACACAGAGGCCGGGCTCATGTCTGGAGGACCAGTTTGCAGATGAAGAGAGCAGCACAGGCCTGGCTTGGCCAGGGAGCTCAGTGGGCAGACTGCTATTATGCACACGGAGTGTCTACCTGATGGGTGTATTTGAGCAGAAGTTGGAGGGATGACTCCAAGGCCAGGGGTCCTGGGTTACAGGTGCTTTTCAAACCCTGGACCCGGTGGGAGTAGAGCGGTCAGAGCCTGGGAGCGGGGCTGAGCTGCTGGCCCTGTGAGCCCTGGTGCCCAGTGCACTGAAGCAGAGCCAGGGAGGCTGTCTGACCAAAAGACCCCACCCTTGTCCTCAGGAACCCCTGCCACTGCCTGGCAGATTCCAGATCCAGATGTTAACAGCCCGTCAGTGAACCACCAAACCCGGCGTGTGGCTGTCTTCCTTCCGCAGCATCACGAGGGCCTGAACAGAAGACAAACACGCTGAGAGCCAGGGACCTGCTGCTACCGCCTTCCTAGCCAGCTTGGCCCGGGGAGAGCCAGGGACCTGCTGCTACCGCCTTCCTAACCAGCTCGGCCCGGCAGGAGGAGCTGTGGCTGGGGACCAGGCAGGTGTGGCTCCTGGCAGCAGCTCTGACGCTGGTTTCCTGAGTCACCTCCCTTTGCTCTGCTCCGGTGGGAACCCGCTTCCTACTCCTCACACCCCTCTGATCCCCGCGTGTGCTGGGTGCTATTCTGAGCCTGCTGTGAGGGCAGCGTCCATGCACACAGACCCCCAGCCCCTGGTCCAGAAGCAGATTCTGATGCACAGCTCTGGGGTGAGGGTGAGAGGGAGCGTTTTGGGTAACTCCACCTACTCAGAGGTCACATGTGAGCAGTCCAGGGCTCTTTCCTCCTGGCTTTGCCATCCTGCCAATTGTTCAGGGGAAATAACTCTAGGGAGGGTGGCCGCAGCACCTACAGCCTGGCAGGAGCCAACTCTGCTCACCCTCCACTCCCATCCCCTCAGGAAAGGGGCTCCCTCCATCCCTGTCATTCTGTCCTTGCCATGGCAACTCTCTAAGCACTAGCTTTTTGGGGTGAGTGCCTAGTCCACACAAGAAATAACCCTGACACTGATCCCACCTGGCCTCTGCCCCCACAAGCTGATTTTTTAAAGGAATTTTCTTCCTCTTGCTGCCAGCCTGGTGCACAGGACACACACGCTCCTGCTCTCCTATTGCTGGCTGTGGTGGAGCCAGTTCTCGAAATGTCCCACGTCCTGCCCAGAGGTGGGAGAGGCGGCCGCTGCTTACTCAGGCCCAGGAGGGGCTAAGAGGAAACAGATGCTCGGCCGTCACACCTCGGCTCCTGGCTCGTTGGCCTGCTCTGGGAGTGCTCAGCCGCTGGTGTGTCAGAAGGACCTCGGTGAGTCACAGCACCCCAGGGCCCCCAGAACACAGAGACCCCTTTCCTTACAGCTTGCTTCTGGCCATCCAGATCCCATAGCAACTTTCTGAGCTGGCCTGAGCTGACCGGGTGATGCCTACTTCCCTGAGCTCCTCTGCCACAGAGCAGGCCTGGTTGTCCTGCCGCCTTCTGCCCTCATGGCCCTGTAGGGCTGAGGGTGCTGGGAGGGGACCTCACCCTCAGATGGCAGTGCCACCTCCTCGTTGGGTCTGCCTGCCTGTCCCCCCACTAGACTTGGGGATCCCTGGAGTAGGGCTCAGGTTTTAGGAGCCATGCTCCGGCAGGGTCTGGTGCCAGCTCCTGTTCTATCTGCCAATAACCAGGATTAACAGACATCCTCCGGGTGCCCATCCTCACAGTGCTGTCCTCTCCCACTTCCCCCCCTGCATCCAACAGACCCACCTCCACCTGCGAGACTTCCCCGTGAGGGGCAACCATGGGACGTTGCAGCGACTTCAGGAGCAGCCCCTGTAAGAATGGCGGTCCCAGGCGAGGCTGCTGCACAGACAGGCCTCGTCTCATTGCACCTGCCTTCATGTGTGTTGCAGATAGTGCAGTTTCCACATTTGAAGGTTTGTGACAGTTCTGCACCGAGCAGGTGCTCACCTGGTTCTCTGTGTAACATTTTGGAAATCCTTGTAACACTTCAAACTTTGTCATCACTTATATGGCTCTGGGGTAACCTGGGATGAGTGATCTCTGATGTCACTATCATACTTGTTTTGGGACACCACGAACTGTGCCCGTAAGAAATGGTGAACTTGGACAATGATTACGTATTCTGACCACTTTGTTCAGTCAGCTGTTCCCATCTCTCTCCCCCTCTTCAGGCCTCCCTTTTCCCTGTGATGACAACATTGAAATTAGGACAATCAATCGTAATAGCCCTACAGTGGTCTCATGTGAAAGGAAGGGTCATGGCTCTCACTGTAGATTCAAAGCTAGAAACAGTTTAGTCAATCTGGAGAGGGAGGCGTGTCTACAGACAAGACAGGCCAAGTCAGGCCTCTGTGCCAAGCAGCCACACTATGAATGCAGAGGGAAAGTTCTTGAAGGAAAGTGAAAGTGCACCCCAGTGAGCACACCAATGATAAGAAAAACAGCCTTCCTGCAGACGTGGAGAAAGGCTCAGTGGTCTGGATTTTAAAAGAACAAACCAGCCACAACGTTCCCTTAAGCCAAGGCGAAATTCAGAGCCAGGCCTGACTTTCTTTAATTCTAGCAAGTGAGAGAGGGGAGGAAGCTGCAGAACAAAGCTCTGAAGCTGTAGATGTTGGTTCATGAGGATTAAGGAAAGAGGCCATCTCAGAAAAGTGCAAGGTGAGGCCACGAGTGTTGATGGAGAGGCTGCAGTGAGTCATCTTAAGACCCAGCTAAGACCACAGAGGAGGGGGCTTCACTCAACAGCAGACTTTCAATGTACACAAACAGCTTTCTACTGGAAGAAGCTGCCATCAAGGACTTGCATAGCTGCAGAGGAGAAGTCAGTGCCCAGCTGCAAAGGGTGGGCTGGCTCTCTTGTTAGGGGCTAGTGATTTAAACTGGTAACTGAAGTTGAACCCAGTGCCCACTAAGCATTCTGAAAGTCCTGGGCCCTTTAGAATTATGCTAAATCTGCTCTGTCTGTGCTCCACAGTGTAATCACAAAGCCTGGACGACAGCTTATCTGTCTGTAGTGTGGCCTATTGCTCAGAAAAAAGATCCCTTCCAATATATGGCTGCTCACTGGAAATGCACCCGCTCAACCAAGAGCCCTGATGGGATGTGTGAGGAGACTAGGGCTGTTACCATACCTGGTCACTCAACGTCCATTCTGCAGCCCAGGGATCAGGGAGTAATTCTGATTTTCAAGTCTTATTATTTACAAAAAGCATTCACTAGGCTATAGATGCCATGATTCCTCTGATGGATCTGGGAGAAGTCAACTGAAAACCTCGGGAAGGACTCACCATTCAGATGCATTAAGAACATTGGTAGTTCATGGGAGGTCAGAGTAACACAAATAGGAGATTGGAAGAAGTTGATTCCAGCCCTCATGCATGATGTTCAGGGACTCAAACTCTCAATGGAAAATAAACTGCAGATGTGCTAGGAATAGCAGCACTAGAATAAGAAGTGGAGCCTGAATAAGTGACCGAGTCTCTGCAGTCAGTGACCAGCCATGTCCACCAAGACTGTGCCGAGTCTCCTTGGTCAGTGACCAGCCACGTCCACCAAGACTGTGCCGAGTCTCTGTGGTCAGTGACCAGCCACGTCCACCAAGACTGTGCCGAGTCTCTGCATTCAGTGACCAGCCATGCCCACTAACTGTGCCGAATCTCTGCATTCAGTGACCAGCTACATCCACCAAGACTGTGCCGAGTCTCTGCATTCAGTGACCAGCCACGTCCACCAAGACTGTGTCAAGTCTCTGCATTCAGTGACCAGCCACGTCCACCCAGACTGTGCCGAGTCTCTGCTGCCTTGTGATGGCGTCTAAACAGGTGAGGAGCTGCTTCCTGCACTGCAGAATGGTTTCCAGAGATAGAGTCAGCTCCTAGGGAAGATGCTGTCAACACTGTGGAAACGACAAGAAAGGATTCAGAATGTTGGATAAGCTGAGCTGACAGCAGCAACAGTGTGTTTGAGGACTGACTCTGATTTCTGAAGCAGTCGGACTGTGGGTAAAGTGCTGGCAGAGGAAAGTTTCATGGCGGGAACAGTCAGTCTGGGTGGGAGACCCCATGGATGTCTCTTTTTTAAGAGACCTGTCCCAGCTGCACCCACCTCCAGCAGCCCTCACCTGGTCAACATTGGGCAGGACCCTCCATCAGGAGCAGCCAGATCACAACTCGCTGGAGGCTCAGCTGGTCCTTTGCATTTTCTTTTAGCAAAAAATGTTGATTCAGCAATGTACTATTTTTTAGACATGATGCTATTACACTCTTCCCAGACTACAGTGTAGAGTTCACATAACTTTCACAGGAAGCAAAACCTGTGTGAACGACTTCATGCTGTGTCTACTTTACTGTGGTGGCCATGTCTGAGCTGCACTGCCTCTGAGCTGGGCCTGTGTTGGCTTCCTGGGGCTCCCACAGGGCAGTGCTGCAGTCTGGTGCCGCAGTCTGGTGCCGCAGCCTGGTCCTGCAGCTCTGGGGCCAGCCGTTTCCCTCTGAAGGTTCATGGGGCTGGGGGCCACTTCCCTGTCCCCTGCAGCATCTGGTGTTACTAGTCACTGTTTGGGACCCTCTGGGCTTCATTCCAGTCTCTGGCCCCTTCACCGAATGGTGTAGCAGGAATCCTCTCTCCAATTTGGCCTCTTCTCCACGTGATCTCATCTGCAAAGACAACAGTATTTCCGGCAAGTTCACATTTCCAGGTTCTGGGTGGGCTCAGTGCAGCCCTCAGGCCCTGTGCTGTCACCTCTAGACGTTCCACACACGACACTTCACTGCAGTCACTCTTGGCTTTCCTGCTTCGGCCACTGCCCTGCTTGGTGGTTCCATCATTGTATCCCTGCTGTCCTTGTTCACAGCAGGGCAGGTGGCCAGAAAGTTCCCCACTCGCTCGCTGTGGCCCATATGCCAATGGGCCATGAAGTCCGACTTCATCCCACCAGGAACCCCTTTTGGCCGCTCAAACCTGTGGGCCTGTGGGGTGTGCTGCCAGTGCCTTGGGCTGGACACTGTCCCATGTCTGAGCAACCTGTGCTCCAGCAGCTCACTGCCCCTCCTCCGCCACTCATTCCCCACTTGGACCATTGTACACCTGCCACGTCACAATCACTTACCTCTGTCTCCTCTGAAAAGCCCTCCCTGATGCTCCAGCGGGAAGACATGGAGGAAGAATTCCCATCCCCACATGCCTGGGATCAGGTGCCCTTCTGAACGTGGAGGCTTCTTCCCCCAGTGCTGAGGGCTGCACCTCTCCTGTTCCAGACATGCTCACCAGCAGTGCTGCTCTTGGTCCTAGAGCTCTGCTTGTTGAGTGCAGGTCACAGGGATAAGTAGTTGGTGAGAAGAGGACACAGGCAGCTTTTGTCGTCACAGTGGGGTGCAAGACCCAAACCTGCACTTTCCAACCACAGAAAAACCCAACCCATGGATGAGAAAAGATGAACTGACAACTCGATAACTATCCATTGAAAATTCTTTAAGGGAAAGAGGGTTACATGTAACTTTATTTTTGAAATTTAGAAAACACCCTAATCTATTTTATAAACTTGACTCCAGACTTTTAAATCCAAATGATGAGTTGGTTGCCAACTAGCTGACCTGAAGCCACATGTCTTACTTTAAAAACACAACACATACACTCTGAGAGTGGCCTCTTCTCTCTCAACTGATGTTGTTCCCTGTGATCTGGAGACAGTTGCTAGAAGAAAAAGCATCGGTGCTCAAGACTGAACCAGCCCTGGGCCTGATTCCCCTGCGGAAGACTCTGGGGCTGGAGGTGGCAAGGCTGCCATCCCTCTGCCTCTGGGACCCAGACCCAGCCTGAATCCAGGCAGTGGGAAGGCCAGGATCCCCCGCTGAAGTGCTCTCTTCAGTGTTATTTAATTAACTTACCACCAACCCTGAATTGAGGGATGGGGCCATTCTCCCCCCAGCCCTGACCTGGGGACATACGGCCCCTCCCCCATCCACAGTCTACCCTGGCCTGGGGACATACGGCCCCTCCCCCATCCACAGTCTACCCTGACCTGGGGACATGTGGCCCCTCCCCCATCCACTGTCCACCCTGACCTGAGGACATTCTTTCCTCCCCTTGTCCACTGTCCACTCTGGCTCTGACCTTGGGTGAGCTGTGGGGCTGCCACCGTTTCTGCCTCTCTGGAGACCTCGTTCCAAACCAGCTTTGCGATAGGCCATCCCCCTAACTGAGACTTGAGGAATCTGCTATGGTTCTTCCACACACTGGGAAAGTTGCATCAGGTGGCGATGGCCAGGTGGCAGCCAGCTGTAGGGCTGGTCCTAGGCGTCCTCAGTGAGTGGAGGCAGTAGGTTTGGTTTAAAATCCATCCCCCAGAGTGGCAGGGCCTCCTGTCAGTCTCCCAACTGCCTCGGTGTTTCCTTTCAGATTCAATATTATATTTTGCACGTGATAAAATTAATTCATTCAATATAATAACTTCATCAATATCCAGACTAATCATTTATACCCATTGATTTATTTTACAACTTAAGGATTGTCACTTATTTGGCTTAAAAAGACCAGTATCAGATTGGGTAATATGAAACATGTTTACAGCATAGAACTTGCATTTTTTTCTCTTAAGCAAAATGGGGAGTTCTAGCCAATTTTGTTAGTTTTATTTATAGCATTTTATTTCCTGAAAGAAGACAGGAAAAGTGAGTCCCTGCCTTTTCTCTCTCCATCTGGCTCCTTCCCATTCCAGTCTGGCAGGGTCTGGGGTGGACACAGAGGCGGGGTGTCCAGCTTCGAGGGGCTGGGCTTGGACTCAGGCACCAGGTACTCAGAGCGAATGGTGAGATCAGAAGAAGGAATTATGTCATTGCTTCGAAGGAATGAATTAAACGCGCTTCCTCGCATGTGTGATTGACAGCTCCCTGTAGGAGAAAGTGCATATAAAGCAGCTGGGGGCTGCGGAGCCAGGGAGGCCACGTCTGCCGGCGTCCTGCTCGGAGGGGCCGGCTGCTCCTGCACGCCAGCACAGCCTCACTCTTTCTGGACTTTCCTCGGCAAGCTTAAATCAGCTGTCACTGTATCATCTTTCCACAGCAGGTAAGATTGTTTTTTAAATTAACTAAACCACTTCATTGTACTACCATTTTCAGAAAAAGTTCTTGATTTCTAAGAGAGGAAAGGGGAAAAAAGTATAATAGAGATTCTTAATTGCAAGTGAGTGACATGTAGAAACACCAAACAGCAAATGTTCTTTCACACAGTATTTTTGCTACTTAATTGAAGAACTGAGGCAAGCAAACTCCTTTTAAGCATTTACTTAAGGTAGCTATGCCACCACCTTCCCTGGCACGTGGCCACTTCAGTGATCCCTTTAAGACAGTAGGGACTGTCTTAATGTAGGTACCTGCCTGGGACCATTGGGTAAATGTTTATACAGAGGTGCCAACTATATACATATGTGTGTATACACACACACGCATTTTAAGAAAGAAAAAAGCTGTATTAAATTTGTAATACTCAAGTGATGATTTCAACTCTGCAGTTACAGGAGGGACTCAGCGTGACTTATCTTCTGTTATTGGTACATACTGAGTATTGCAATTTTAATATGTTTTTTTCCTTTCTTTAAATATGCATATATATTTTTTGGCACTCTCTGTATTTTCAGCTGTAGAACAAAATATTTCTGTGTGATGCTTTGTGACTGAGGAGGAACCATGAGAGAAGAATAAGCAAAGATTTCTTCAGAACGTGAAAAATAATCAGAGATTATAGAAACTCTGATTCTGAACAGTAAAAGTTGAAAAAGTGTTTTGGAATGTTACTAGCAAGTAATTTACAGTGAACCTATGAAAAGCACTAGGACTGCCAGGGAATGCCATTAATTTAAAAGGTTTTGGGGATAATTTGCATATAAAGAGCCAGCTGGCTGTCGGCATGGATACTGCTAAAGGGAGCAGGGCTGGCTGCAATCCCTCAAGGCTCAGCAAAGTTTCCTTTTACTTTGTTCATATGAAAGGGATTTTAAAAGGTCTTTACAAATTCAAATTATATTCTGTTGCATCATATCATTAGAAGTCTTCTTTTGGAAAAATATAACCATAAGCAACAGTACAGATGTGTGGTGGAGCTCTGGCTGGGTGTGTGCCTGACCGCTGAGGAAGGGCCTGGGGTGCAGTGAGGCTGGGTCTGGGCCGTCGATCCTTCATCCTTTATTCTCCTTTTCTCTTGTCACAATCCCATGTGGCGAGATGGGCGCCTTGTGCCCACCCGCTTGGCAAATGGCCCACCACTGACACGTCTTCCTTCAGCCCCTGCTGTTCCAGGATCTGCCTCAGTGGGTCGGAGACGTAGCAGGATTTGGTTTTGTCACAGAGTTTACTTTACTCTCTTTAACCCTGCGCTCCGGGAGCCAGACATCAGAATATTGTTCTGAATGGAGCTCAACTTAAAGAGCAAGTGTCACATAAGTGACTTACAAGGACACCCAGGGAGGGATAGGCAGTCACTGGGGCTCACCCCCGGCCTGTGGGGAAGAGGCAAGGAGGACCCCTGGTCTGTAGTACCTGCCACTGGTTATCCCAGAGCCCCTCTGCAGAGCTCACTGTGCACCAGCACTGTTCCCAACATAGGCCAGTGTTCACTGAAACTTCTTCTTAAGAACTCTACCTCCAGGCCCTGGTAGTAGCACCTCTTGCTGATATACATTAGAGAGTCAGAGAGGGAACCATTCCAGACACACAACACACAGCCCACTGCCCTAAGCCCTCCATTGTTGTGCTGAAGCAGAACCTTCCAATATTCATTTGCTTAATTTATTTCTTATAACAACCAATGAGGCAGGGGTTTTAAAAGACAGAGGGGTTAAATGAGTTGCTAGGGTTACTCAGCCTGTGGCTGACAGCTAAGTGGGGTGCAGGTGCCCTGGGCTGCTGCGCTGCTCTACCTCCTGTGCCCTGGGGATCACCAGAAACCTGGCATGGCACTGTGCCTGCAGGCTCCGGTTTCCAGAAGGGGCCCTGGGGGGCTGCCAAGCATCCCCCCCCCCAAGGAGTGCATCTCCATTCCTGGAAGGTCACTATGTCCAGTTTACCCAATGTTTCTGGGGAGGGCAATTCCTTGGATTTCTTTAACAGTAGGAAGCGAACGAGCTTTGATACTTTAAACATGGGAGGAATTAGGGTCTCAGCATTGCTTGGGCTCCGTAGAGCAGGATGTGAACACATTGCTGGGAGGGACCTGGGAGCCATGGCCCCCAACAGGCTAGTGGGGAGGCCAGGGAGCTGCAACCTTCAGGGGTTAACAGTGGGCCGGCTCCAGTCCAGGTCTCCTGACTTCTGGCTCAGCCTTCTCTGAGCCAAGCCAATTTAGAATCCTCAAGATGGAAAAATAAGCCTAAAGAAAAATAGAAAAGCAGGGCAAAGATTATTGCTAAGTAAAATATTCTGTTTTTTACAAGTATAATGTGCCAAATCAAGTTTATTTCTTTTATACACAGTTAATATTTATTCTATTTAATTAAGTTATGCATAACTTTTTTTCTTGGGTATTTGTGCAAAACGCCTTCATGGATCATTTTTGCTGGGCGGGGTATTTATAAAGTCCAGCTTCCTGGGGCTGAGTCTTGGCTGCACTTCCTAGGGATTCATCTTGGCGACTACTTTCCTTTCCTGCCCTCCATTTGCTCATCTGTAGAATGGACACAATAGGAATGGCATTTTCCTCCTAGGTGAATCTGAGTAATAAATTAACCATGACTATTTAGAACATAATTAGCACAGTGTTTGTCAATGATGCCGGCCTGATAACCATTAGCTGTAGTCAGAAAATGCTGTTTGAAAAGCAAATCTCTTACCAGCTTTTGGCTCCCCACAAATCCATTTGTTTCTAACTTTTATGAGCGAATTGTTTGTAAATGGTCATGTGAACGAACGTTTCCGGCACACTCAAAGTTGCAGCGTACACTCGTAACTGACTCGGCTGCGTTCATCCCCAGGAGTCGGCCCTGGGGAGAAGGATGCTGTGCAAGCTGTTCCTGCTGGCCCTGTGGGCATGGCCGGGGACTCAAGGTGAGTGGCGACAGGGGTGAGTGGTGACGGGGCCCTGGGTACGGGGGCCCCTAGGGCCCCCGGGGCGGCTGAGCCACGGATGTGTGGCTAGAGAATCTAACCTGCTCGAACCTTTTCGACTCCTTTGCAGATAAAACATTTGTTTACTTTTGAATCAATATGACAGGAAATATTTTGTCTTTGGATAATTCAGGCTTTAGAGAATAGTGCCCAGCCACCTAGAGATGCAACATTTTGCTGTATAAAGTTTATCTTCCCCCATGTGTTATATTTACAGCCTGCATGCATTTGGCGTTTTATAACTTCCTTTCTCTACTATCTTTCTACTTAAAACACAACATCTTAAGTATTTTCTTGTGTTCATCTTCCTGCAATGTGACTTGGGACTGCAGAGTGCATCACCACAGATAAACTTCATGTTTTCAGGCCACTAGAATAAATGATGGCACAGGGATATTGTTTGAATAAGCCTTCACTAGCATTTGTGATAACATCCTTTGAGTAAGTTACAAAAATAGGACAGCTGAGTCAGAGGTTTTAATTCTCTGTATTATTGCCAGACAGTTCCACCCCCAGTGGTGCCGCTCACACTTCTCTAGGCAACAGTGTTTATTACAGTGTTTTAATTTGCTAAGTATTAGATGGAAAGTAATGCCTTGTTTAACGTTTCTGGTCATTATATTGTTTTGAGTTATTTAAACTGTCATAATTCTGGTAAAGTCTGATAACTTCCTTTGCCAATAGTTTATTTGGTGACTTCAGACCCTTTGTTTGTAGCCCTGAGACCAGTCCTTGTCTCAGCACCTCACCACAGGTGCATGAGTTGGAGAATACATTTTTACAAAGATCAAGATGCTAACGTAACTTGTTTAAGACTGGTGATTGCAATAAGAGACCAATGTATGGTATTTTAGTTGCTTTCTGAAACTCCACCAATAGGAAGGCTAAAGGTCTACCTTTCCTAGTTTTTTTTCTGTTTGTTTCTCTCCCCGTCCCCCATCAAGCAAATGGCAGAGAGCAAGGCTGCCTTCCAGCCTGGGTCTCCAGACACTACCTGGGCCTTGTGCAGCCCCTGTGTCGGTGTGGCTTCCACCACAGGGCAGGTCTTCCCCTGGGCAGCGCTGGCAGCGCACCTGCGCTTCTGTGCCGAGAGTCACCCTCTGAGGCTCTCGGGCAGCCAGGGCGCGAGGGACCCCGAGGTCAGAGGCTGTTTCAGGACCCCACTGAGCGGGGTGCTGGGGCGCACGATGGTGCTAGAGGCAGAATTAGCGTTCCCACAGGAAGGGGCGAGACCGCATGGCTCAGGCGACCGCGCTAGCCTCCCGTGGAAAGCCGGGGCCGGTGGTGACCCGCCTTGTTCCCCTGCACAGCCGTGAGCCAGGAAGAGGACGCCTTCTTCGACCTTTTCAGCGTCAGCAACATCAACCGCAAGACCATTGGCGCCAAGCAGTTCCGTGGCCCGGAGCCTGGCGGACCCGCCTACCGTTTTGTGCGCTTCGACTACCTGCCGCCCGTGGGCGCCGACGCCCTGCGCACGATTGCGGAGCAGGCACGGCGCCGCGATGGCTTCTTTCTGACGGCGCAGGTGCGGCAGGACCGCGGAACCCGGGGCACGCTGCTCACCCTGCACGGCCCAGGCGCGGCCCAGCGCCAGTTCGAGATTGTGTCTAACGGCCCAGCAGACACGCTGGACTTGACCTACTGGGCTGGGGGTGCCCAGCACGTGCTCTCACTGGAGGACGTGGGCCTTGCAGATGCGCGCTGGAAGAACGTCACCGTGCAGGTGGCCAGCGAGACCTACAGCCTGTACGTGGGCTGCGACCTCATCGACAGCGTCACCCTGGACGAGCCCTTCTACGAGCGCCTGCAGCCAGAGGGCAGCAAGATGTACGTGGCCAAGGGCGCTGCCCGTGACGGCCACTTCAGGGTACGCGGTGCTGGGGCTTCGATGCAGCTCTGGGGCTGAGAACACTGGGGTCTGTGGGAGGCGGAGCATGTGCACACGCTCGCCCCATACTGATGCACCTGTGTACACAGCACACTCACGCATACACGTGCACACGCACTGCCATACAGATACACCTGTGTGCACAGCACACTCACACACACACGTGCACACGCACTGCCATACAGATACACCTGTGTGCACAGCACACTCACGCACACATGTGCACACGCACTGCCTATACAGATACACCTGCGTGCACAGCACACTCACGCACACACATGCACACGCACTGCCATACAGATACATCTATGTGCACAGCACACTCACGCACACACGTGCACACGCACTGCCATACAGATACACCTGTGTACACAGCACACTCGTCCATATATGTGCACACACACGCCCCATACAGATCCATGTGCACACACAGCTACACCAGGCCCCCCCAAACACACACATGCATACACATTCACACATACAGATACACCAGATCACACATCCACATGTGTGCACACACAGCACAGTCACACACACAGTGCACGCACACATACACATCAGACCACCCATGCACACTCACATATAAGTCATATGTGTGCACACAGTATACCCATAGGTGTGAACACACATGCACCCACACAGATACACACCCAACCATACATGCACACTCATGCATCTACTTGCATGATACACACTCACAAGTCCATTCATACACATGCATGAACACATCCACCACACACGTGCACATGAATGCACACAGGCATGCACTTGGGTAATGCACACGGAGGCAGCCACACACAAACACGACACACCACATACCCTACTGAGCCATGAGTAGGCAAGAAGGTGTCCATTGGTGTGCCTTCACACCTTCACTGATGGTCATCAGTGAGGCTGAGGACTGGTGTGTGGACCCAGGCTTCCCACTTGTTCCCCTGTCTGGCAACCCCAGACCTACTTCATCAGAGCTAGGGCTGCTCCTGCCTTTGTGCTGAGCAGTGATGTGAAGGGCGGGCAAACTAACAATGGCCCTTTCCTAAGGAGAGGGATAGTTTCATGTCTGTCTGGGTAAGATATATTTGGAACAGTATCTTTCTAAAACCAAAAGCATTTAGAATCTACAGTGATGTGCTGGCGCACTGCTCTGCTTGGTTACTTGAGTAAAAGGCCTAGAGGTGTATAGCTTGCTGTTGGATTAACCTCAGCGGGTGCAGGGTGCTTGTGGTGAATGTGACCGGCCTGGCCTGGTGTAAAAAGTGGCTGACCCCTCATAATGTGGAAGGTACTCCTCCTGACCCAGTGTCCACATCTCTGATCGGACCAGTGCACATTCCAGCCTTTTAGCCAAATGCAAGATCATCAACGATAATGAGTCCTCTGCAGACTAAGAAGAAGTGCATTGAGGGCCACCCTCATCTTTGCCTAGGGAACATTTTTTTCTCCTAGTTGGTAAATTTTTTATGTTAACTCCCATTTCCTCTGTCATGCATAAAAACAAATTTCAAAAGTAACACATAGAGAAAACACTGATTCTGAAGTGGTTTGAAACCTGCTATGTAGAAGAAAGTCTTCTTGCTATCTGAAGATTCCGTCTATATTTATGGGGTGTTCTTGTGCATTTCACAGGGTTTGCTTCAGAATGTCCACTTGGTGTTTGAAAACTCGGTGGAAGATCTTCTAACCAAGAAAGGTTGTCAGCAAGGCCAGGGAGGTAAGTGTGTTTTGAACAATGTATTTCATTTCCTCCCTTGGAAGAATTTGTTTCCTGTGTGGGGTGTGTGTGTATGTATGTGTGTGTGTATGTGTGTACACTAATAAGAATTTAAGTAAAACTGTTTGAATGAAGCACCTTTGTTGCCTATGACATGTCTATTAACTGAGTCATGTTGATGTCTGAAAAATGATAATTTGCTTGAATAATTAGTTTTTATTAGATTTTAATAATCTGAAAACTTTTATTACATAAGTCAAGAAAAATATATGGCATTTTAACATGATTTTAAATATAAGCAAGTTTTTCACTATATTAATTTCAACATAAAAAAGCCTCATAGGTATGTGTCAAAATGGATTTGTAGAAGTTTTTTTATACTATTTAGAGTTGTTGATTTCATCATCTTATGGAAATCTGTGTGACTTAAATTATTGGCAGATAATCTTACACTTTCTGTTCGTTAGGATTTTGAATTGTATTTCTGAGTTTAATTTGCTGGCATTTAGTTTATAATGGTCACCGTGCCAGGCTCTTAAAGTATAGCATATTGTTGAATCTTCAGCAACAGCTTACAGAGACAGGAGCCTCCACGTCCCTCATTACATAGAGACAGGAGTCTCCACGTCCCTCGTTACACAGAGACAGGAGCCTCCGTGTCCCTCATTTCACAGAGACAGGAGCCTCCACGTCCCTCGTTACACAGAGACAGGAGCCTCCGTGTCCCTCATTACACAGAGACAGGAGCCTCCGCGTCCCTCATTACACAGAGACAGGAGCCTCCGCGTCCCTCATTACACAGAGACAGGAGCCTCCGCGTCCCTCATTACACAGAGACGGGCGTCTCCACGTCCCTCGTTACACAGAGACGGGAGTCTCCACGTCCCTCGTTACACAGAGACGGGGGTCTCCACGTCCCTCATTACACAGAGACGGGGGTCTCCACGTCCCTTGTTACACAGAGACAGGAGCCTCTGTGTCCCTCGTTACACAGAAACAGGAGCCCAGGTTCAAGAGGGTTGTTTAAATGTTTATTCCCGTGAGCAATGACTTGCGCCCCTCTGGGTCTCACAGTGCCCAGCACGGGGCTCTCTTCTGCCCTGTGGTTCACTGTGTTACTTTACATTAAGGCCACTTCGTTGCAGTTCTAAATATGACAAACACTAATTGTTCTTTTATTGGTCAACATGCAGGGATGTGTAGGATTTGACATCTGCAACATGAAATTCCTATGTGGCCCCTGTCTTCAGACGTGTGTTTTAGATGTACACACATGCATGCGTGTTTCCACTAACACTACATACAAGTACCGTGTATTGTCTCTATACAGAGAAACTATACTCTCAGCGTTCTGAATCACAGGTCTGCACCACAGTTGGGTGCAGTTCAGTTAAACTAGAACTAGGTGGTGATGGCCCATTGGTCAGGTATCATGATTAGTAGTAGGTGACCAGCCTGCTGCGACAGCGTGGTCCACAGCCCCATGTGAGTGGGCATTTCTGGAGAGTGTGCTCACTCTCGCCCACCTGCTGCCCCAGCAGGGAGCTTCCTCAGGAATCTCTGAGCCTCGGACAGGAGTGTTTAGGCTCATGGTCACAAGTCAGTGACCCCTGGAGCTATTAAAAGCAATCCTTTAAAAATTATAGGAAGCTCTTAGACCTTCTCAAAATCAGATTCACACAGGGATCTAAATCTGTTATTTAACTGTGGAATAAGTACAATCTATACATTTATCTCTATTGACGATATGTATTTAAGGGTCACTCATCAGTCAGCCAATCGGAGCACTGACTTCATGGAGGTCCAGTTTGAAAGACGTTGCTCACGATAATTTCAGATATGCTCCTTCCCTGGTTATGTCAAACTTAGAGAACATTGGTCTAATTGAATAGCTAGTTCATGAATTGGTGCTTGGTTATGGCATGGACTTTTTCCTTAAATTCTTTTTAAACATTTCAAGATATTGGGGGGTATATGTGTTCTGTTTACATGCTTTATTTTTTGCACAAATTGAGTCAAGGTTATAAGCATACCCCCCACCCAGTGTGCGCTGTACCCAATAGGCGTGAATTTACACATTCCCTCCTGCCCCCCAGCTGATTGACCAATTCCAGCCCGGTATTGACTACATGTGTCTGTTTCCCCATCTCTGTGATGTTTCACTCGGAACAGTGGTTCTCAACCTTCCTAATGCCGTGGCCCTTTAATACAGTTCCTGTGGGTCTTGGCCCACAGGTTGAGAACTGCTGACTTAGAAGAGTGTTCTGCACTTCCATCCAGATTGCATTTTCTTTACAGCTGAGTGGTACTTCCTAGTGGGTAAAGACCATGTTTGCTGTGTGTTAGAAATAAGAGCAGCCTGGTGAAGGCACTGGGCATTATTGCTTCACTAGAGAATATTGGCAGAAACCTGGGAGATGTGGGCTGCTGGGAAGGTTATACTGTAAGGTCAAAAGAGACTCACGGCAGAAGCAGAGGTGAACCAACACCTGAGCTAGTTTTTGCTTAAATACTAAAGGAATAAAAAGTAAGTATCCTGGATAAGTTAAAGATTGTTTTTAATTAAATGAAAGCAAATACAGAGAGTAAAATCCACTTAGAATCTGTTTAAGCTGATCTCTCCCCGACTCTGTCCCTCTCCCTCCCTCTCTCTACTCCTCTTTCTTTCACTCCCTCCCTCCTTCTCTATATACATACATATATATTTGTACAGCAGTTAGTACATTGATATTTACATGGTTGCACATGGTTAGAGGCATAATGAATTTGAGCTTAGTGCAAATTGCAACACGGCTTATAAACAAGCAATAAAAGCTCAGTAATGGAATGCCTGACAGCGCTGTAAGATTTACAAGTAATAATTCAGCAGTAATGGAATGTCTGAAAAGAAACAGAGCATTTTAAACATGTGATAATCACCCTGGAGAGGAAGTTAGAGTGGGTTGTGAATGAACGTGACAAGCCTGAGCCCTCCGCCCGGCTGTGCCCACATCAGCCTGCTGAGCTGAGGAGGACTCCATTTCTGGACATGCCAAGATCGGTTTGTAAATTACACATCCTACCCACACACTTCTCTCCAGCTAGAGCTGTAGGTGGCCTGTGCAATTTCTGGGTTCAGGTGAGAGGCAGGGTCCCCAGCGGCCCCAGGATTACCAGCTGGTGGGCGCCTACCCCACCCTTCAGGAAGGGCCCTGGGCCTGTGGAGACTCAGGCTAAGACAGGGAAGGAGGGGGAGTCTTGAGGACATCCCCTGTTGGAGCAGAAGGATGACTGGACAAGGAGGAAGGGTGTTTAGGAACCAAACCAGGGATCAGTGAGGAGCTAAGAAGATGAGGATGTGTTTTTGGAGAAAGGGATTTAGGGTGGGGCGTGACCCAGACTCATGCTTATAACAGTGCATAGCCTCAACTCCAGCCATTCCTATCCCAGCGCCACACCTCTGCTCTGCTCCTGTTTGAAAGCCCCGGTCTTATTGACACGAGGCCACTCAGGAACCAGTGCAGAGAGCTCCTCGCCTGGGCACAGGGTACGGCTCCAGGAGGGGTTGGCGTGGCCTGCATCTCACTTCCTGCTGTGCTCCCCCCAGCGGAGGTCAACGCCATCAGTGAGAACACAGAGACGCTTCATCTGAGCCCTCATGTCCGGACTGAGTACATGGGCCCGAGCGCCGAGCAGCGGCCTCCGGTGTGTGAGCACTCCTGTGAGGAGCTGGAGAACATGATCAACGAGCTCTCCGGGCTCCACGTCATCGTGAACCAGCTCAACGAGAACCTGAAAAGAGTGGTGGGTGCCTGGTGGCAGAGCTGGCTGAGGAGGGGCGCCCTCCTGCTGCGAGGGCTTTGGGTGGCCAGATGGGCAGTGGGTTCCATTTAAAAAGTCACTGCTCATGGTGGGTGGGGGGTTGTGTCACACTCCTCAGGATGCTACGGGGAAAGTATGGGCCTTGGATGTATAGTCTTCAAAATAAGATGAATTTTGAGAAATTCATCTCAAAAAACACAGATACACATGCACACACACGCGCATGCACACACACACACACAGGAACAACTTTTAGCTGGAGCACTGGATATGGAAGGGGCAGTCTGGATGGGAAGTGGTTCTGAGGCTGACATGAGGCAAACCTGTGTGCAACTGCACGGTGTGTCCCAGGAGAGAAAAAAGTGCCCAAGTTGATTAAAGCAGGAAACAGGACCTGCAGGTAATGGGATCCTCTCCGTCTTGTTGTCCTGCCTTATCCAATGCCTGATCCAAGGATGGTGGGGTGACTATGACTTGTGCCCAGAAGACACGAGATGGGTGAGGAGGGGGGAAGCATGGCTGGGAGTGTGGATGGTGCCTGAGGGAAGGGGCTCCGCTTCCATCTTCTCCTGTCCTTGGGGCTATTGTGGGGAGTGGCTCCCAGTAGGAGGGCTGAGAAGTTGCACCAGGACCTCATTACTGCCCCGAGTCCTGCCTTCCATCTCCCCATGGAAGGAGCCCTGGGGGTTATTCTGCTTCTGGCCCAGATACGTCAGAATCAGCACGATTTCTGTTTCTTTGGGACCAGATGGAGTGGGCATCACAGAAGCAGAGGCCGAGGCCATGGGGAAGGTTACAGCACAGCTTCTAGAACTTTCCACCAGGGCTTTGGCATTGGGGCAGTCCCAGGAAGCAGAAGCTATGGCAGCTCCCCCATCTACCTGCCCACAGACGTCCATGGGGGGTGGGGCTGGCATTGTCTGAGAGAGGAATTATGGGGACTCGGGTAGTTGCTAGAGCTCTGCAGTGGGCGGTCCCCCCAGGAGAAGTCTCTTCGCACTCCGAGTGTGTCTGTGGTGCTCCCCTGGACATGTGCTGTGTGGGCTGTGCCGGCACATGGCTGTTAACCCTGGTGTGATTGGAGACATCTAGCACCTCCCCTTCTAGGGAGTGATCCCCTGGGGGCAGATGTGGGCACATGGCCTGGCAGGTTCTCACCCTCAGATTAGAAAGAGCTCCTAGGACCAGGCTACTAAACTTGGTCGGGGGTTGAGGTGATTTGTGAACTCCCTGACACTGCACAAAAGGTGAGAATGGGTTTTAAACACACCATCCAGCAGGTCTTCACAGGCTCTGAACCTCCCCTCCGGCTGAAGGAGCACATGTGATTAAGTCTCAAGGAGACTGCTTAGAATGAGGAAGACTTGGTGCATTTTCATTTATTTGATTTTTTTAAACTTTGCATCTTCTTCTCTAGTCTCTAACCCTGGGATAGCGAGAATTCTCCCTGGCAGTTTCCCAAATAGTGCAGTATTAGATCAGCTGTTGTCATGTTTGTGAGTGAAGGGAAGGGTGCCTGCACCTGTGAATCCATGTCAGTTTTAGCCTCAGTGGGCTGCTGCCCCTCAGGTCAGCTCTGCGACCTGGCCACATGCCCGGCCGGGCATGTGAGACATGCCTAGGTGGGCAGCAGTCAGGGGTGGAGACCTGCACAAGGGGCGGTTTCACCTTGGTGAGGCTCTGCCATCTTCATGCCGGAGCCCTTCAACCAAGAAGGAGCTTTCTCGCCTGCAGGCATGATGGCTGAGTGTGATGTGTCCTTGTTTATAATGATGTATTTGTCTCGATTTTCCAGTCGAATGATAACCAGTTTCTCTGGGAGCTCATTGGTGGCCCTCCTAAGACGAGGAACGTGTCCACCTGCTGGCAGGACGGCCGGTTCTTTGCGGAAAATGAGACCTGGGTGGTGGACAGCTGCACCACGTGTACCTGCAAGGTGAGACCCCAGGAATTCTGCACACTCGGACCAGGGCAGAGCTGAGCATCATGGCGCTGCCCTGTAGGGATGTGTAAAGATGTGCTCAGACAGGTGAGGAGAGCCGAGTGAGAGCCAGGGGAGGGCTGGTGAATATAATCATGGCTCCACCTCACTTCTTTGTACATAGAGAAAGCAGAACTCAGAGGGCTGAGGACTGGCCAGTGCCGCCAGGTGGTTAGAGACAGAGCGGGAGTGGAGAAGCCAGACATGGCCCGGTTTGTCTTTAATTCCGTCTGGTTGTGGTTACATCTGAGGGCTCAGCAGAGTCATTTGGGGAAGGGAAAGTCACTATCAAAAGCTACATGGACAGACAATTCAGTGTCTTCTCATTTACGTCCTTTTCCGGTCGGCCACAAGGTATGGGTGGCTTCTGCTGTTCTCACTGCCCAGTGGAGGGAGAGAGGGACAAGATAGAGTCAGGGCCAGCTTGGGCCTTGTTCATATTAGGCTCCGGCTCTAGTGAGAGGAAAAGGTGCCTTTGCTGTCACATCTCCACAATGTCCATCGGTGGGACGGTCCTCTCTGTGGCAGCCCTTGAGCTAAGGTCTGTTACTTGCAGTGAAGCTCTCTGAATACTTCTCTTTGGTTATAGAAATTTAAAACCATCTGCCACCAAATCACTTGCCCTCCAGCGACCTGTGCCAACCCTTCCTTCGTGGACGGCGAATGCTGCCCGTCCTGCTTCCACTGTGAGTACTGCCAGCGGACACAGGTCTCTGGCTGGGGGCCTTTCTTTCCTGTCTCTTGTTCCACTGACCAGTGGCCAGAATGGCCATTGAAAGTCCTAGGAATTCAGGGGTCAGAGGGCCCCGTCCTGCTGTGTCGCTCTTAGAGAGTAGGTCTAAGGGCCAGGCCCAGAGGGAAAGAGCCCGACTTTTCCACCCAGGGATAGCCCCTGGCCCCAATGCCAACCCCATATCAGGGCACACATAACTTAGACTATGACTGTGGTTATCACATCGGCAGAGTGACAGTGATGGAAAGTAGCCAAGAGCTCCAGGCCCCGACCTGGGGAGTCCCTCGGTAATGGAAATACACTCCACGGGGGCAGAAGTGGTTTGGGGAGGAATGACACATGGGCCACCAGCACATACAGAGGCCCCTGCACTGTGAAGCTGGGCCCAGGCTGGGGCCCTGGCTGTGCTCCCAACTCTGAGTGGCCCCTGGTGCCAAGGCTGCTGAAGAAGGGGTTCAGGCGCCACCGAGATCTCTGTGGCACTAACTGCACAGTCTTGTCCCTGAGTAAGCCAGGCACTGTCACAAACATTCCAGATGTCCCCTGGCCCAGAGACTTGGGTATCATCCTCGGATGCCAACCCCTGCCCTGGGACAGAAAATGGGTTTACAGATAAGCGTGGGCATTGCCGCCCTGTGCTTTTGAACAAAATGTGATTTTTTTCTGAGTTTCGGATACATTATCTGTAGAAAAATTCCCCAAATACAAGGTTAGTCTGATGATTAAATCAGCAGCCTGATGCGTGTGATGGTGCCGGGTGGCTATTCCCGAGGTGGGGTTGCTCCTTGCGCAACGTAAATATGGAGGAGAGCACCTGGGAGCCGCCGCGGCCCAGGAGGCCGCCTGGGTGCTGTCTCTCCTGCTCCTGAGCGTCATCTCACCACCCGCACGGTGTGTTTTCTGCCATCCCAGGAGGTCTCTGCTCTCTCATATTCTATAACTCTGCAAACAGGCTAAAATGTAATTAAATCAAATCTTAGTAGCTTCAGTGAGACTTGCTGTAGACAGGACCCTGTTCTCTTTTCTGAGCTGGGGTAAACGTCTGCCATACACTCTTCTGGACACATGTGGGTGAAACTGTCCTCCACACCCAGACGGACGCTGCTGCTCCTCTCACTCTTCCGTGGGGCATCTGAGCACCACTCAGGTGACAGACTTGGCACCAACAGTTGGGGCGTGGCAGGCCTGGGGTCCTTCTGACTGTGGGGCCGACTCCCTGCAGTTTGCTCTGCTGTGCATGTCAGCGAGCAGGGCCTGAGGGCACCGCGTTTCCTTCTTTTGGGCAGCATCGGACAGTGAGGAGGGCTGGTCTCCGTGGGCAGAGTGGACCGAGTGCTCCGTGACGTGTGGCTCTGGGACCCAGCAGAGAGGCCGCTCATGTGACGTCACCAGCAATACCTGCTTGGGGCCGTCCATCCAGACGCGGGCTTGTAGCCTGGGCAAATGTGACACCCGCAGTGAGTGCCTCCCACCCACGGGGTGGGGTTGGGCTCTCTCAGCCATTGGGGATGTTTTGGGAGATGGGTCCTGATTGGGAGAGGGTCCTCTGTAGCTGTGAGACCCTGCTTAGTGAAGAAGGAAATGCCAGTAGGCTCAGCCCCTCTGGGGTGCGGCCTGCAACTCCAACCTCTCTGTGCTATCCTTGTGTCAGTCCGGCAGGACGGCGGCTGGAGCCACTGGTCACCCTGGTCTTCCTGCTCTGTGACCTGTGGGGTCGGCAACATCACGCGCATCCGTCTCTGCAACTCCCCTGTGCCCCAGATGGGGGGCAAGAACTGCAAAGGGAGTGGCCGGGAGACCAAGCCCTGCCAGGGCGTCCCGTGCCCAAGTAAGTGGCAGGACCCTGGGGTGGTGAGTGTGCAGGATGCGCAGGGGAAGTAACTACAGTGAGAATGGGGTCCTGGTGCCAGGCCTGTCCTGCCCTGCCCAGCCCAGCCCAACCTACCTGCCCGTTCCCAGGTCCCAGCCTGGCGGCAGAAGGGGCCACCCTGGTCCTGCTCTTTCCTGGAACCACTGCTTGATCAATGCTGCTCTCCTGCTCTCAGCACTGACCTTGTTCACACAGTCCCTATTCACTGCATGTCCTGTACAGACTGCACATAGCCTACCGTCCTACCTCCATCAGAGGGACACTAGGCAGAGCTGCAGCGCAATCTCGGGTCAGGGGCCTGAGGCCAGCAGGTGTCCGTGTCCTACAGCAGAAGTGGGCACAAAGCCCCAGAGACTTACTAGGGAGACCGTGTGTGACAAGCACTGACACAGAACAGGAGAAACGTGGGGCTGCTGCCACTGCTGAGTTGTCCCCACAATTTGTGCAAATCTTTGATGCAATTCAGTTTCACACGATGCTCAGAGTTGGGACGCTCCCCCCAGCATGGGCCACCCAGGGAAGAGTTGTGAGCTTAGGTAGAAAAGTTTTCTATGAGGTTAAAATGCAGCCACACCGGCCTGCATCTGGTGGCTTGAGGGCCTTGGCGCCATCACACTCTGGCCACAGCTCAGTCTCCGTAGAAAGAGGCCAAATTCTGCCACGTAGGCAGCACAGCAGTGCTGTTCCTGTCTCGGAGATCACGTTTCCAGCCTGCGTGCCCCTGCCCTGAGCCCCCCGCTTGGCTCTCCCTGCAGTTGACGGCCGCTGGAGCCCCTGGTCCCCGTGGTCAGCCTGCACCGTCACCTGCGCTGGTGGGATCCGGGAGCGCACGAGGGTCTGCAACAGCCCCGAGCCACAGCACGGGGGCAAGGCCTGCGTGGGGGACGTGACCGAGCGCCAGATGTGCAACAAGAGGAGCTGCCCAGTCGGTGGGTCTGCGGGACGCTGGCCGGGGCGGGTCTGGGAAGACACTGGGCTTTATTCTAATGAAAGGCACATGGGGAACCAGGGAGCAATCACACGTAAAGATAGTGCTTAAGCATCTGGGTTCCTACTCCTGGTATTTTTATGTAAAAAGAGAATGGGGCATCTGGGTGCCGTAGCTCAGTGTTGATGTGCCAGCCACATGCTCTGGGGCTGGGCCTGCTAAACAAACAAAAAAATAGCCGCATTGTGGCCGACCCTATAGTCCCAGCCACTGGGAGGCTGAGCCGAGAGAATTGCTTAAACCTGAGAGTTGGAGGTTGCTATGAGCTGTGATGCCACGGTACTCTACTGAGGGTGGCAAAGTGAGACTGTCTCAATAAAAAAAGAAAGAAAGAAAATGAAGGGTGCAGTGTGGTCAGGTGCCTGATTATTGGCAGGAGCCGCACACGCGCTCCTTGCCCATGGCTTTCTGACCATGGACGGCACGTCTCGGCAGTGATGTTTCAGTGACCACCTGGGACTGCCCACGTGGGCATCACTGGAATGTCCCTAGCCACTCCGTGACACCCAAGCAGCAGTGTTTAACAGGACAAGAGGTGGTGTGTGCTGAGCTGGGTAGCAGCTGGGCATGGCAGGGCTTACTGTCCACTCCTCTCCAGATGGGTGTCTGTCCAACCCCTGCTTTCCCGGAGCCCAGTGCAGCAGCTTCCCTGATGGATCCTGGTCCTGTGGCTCCTGCCCGGTGGGCTTTCTGGGCAATGGCACCCACTGTGAGGATCTGGATGAGGTGGGTGACCCCTCCCCCCGGACGCTGGGGCCAGTAGAGGTGGGTGTGGTGCTCACGTCTGTATGTCCTTGTAGTGTGCCTTGGTCCCTGACGTCTGCTTCCCCAGTGGCAAGGGTCCACGCTGCATCAACACCCAGCCGGGCTTCCACTGCCTGCCCTGCCCTCCACGCTACCGAGGGAGCCAGCCCAGTGGGGTCGGCCTGGAGGCCGCCAGCACAGACAAGCAAGTAAGCGGAGTCCTTCCTGTGTGTTATTAAAGGCTCAGGAAGGGCTGGGCCAGTCCAGAAAAGTAGAAACAGGTGAGGGGAGGAAGGGGGTCGCCTCAGGGAAGCCAGGATCCTACAGCCCATCTGGTTCCACGCAGAGAACCCAGGAGCATCAGGGCCTGGGAGCTGTATGTGTCACTGTTGTCCCCTGGTCAGCAGGTGGGCTACAGATGACAGCGCTGCTCACAGGTTAGGCCTGGGAGCCACACCCACTCGGAGCTTGTTGGCCACCCTCCTGCATGCGTCCCTAGGACAATGCCTGGCCAGGCATGCTCCTTGCCTGCCAGTGACCCCTCTCCCCGCAGGTGTGTGAGCCTGAGAACCCGTGCAAGGACAAGACACACAGCTGCCACAGGCACGCAGAGTGCGTTTACCTGGGCCACTTCAGTGAGCCCATGTACAAGTGTGAGTGTCAGACAGGCTACGCTGGTGATGGGCTCATCTGCGGAGAGGACTCGGACCTGGATGGCTGGCCCAACTTCAACTTGGTCTGTGCCACCAATGCCACCTACCACTGTGTCAAGGTGAGGGGCTTGGCAGCTGCATGTGGGCTGTGTGACTCCAGGCCCAGTGTCAAGGTGAAGGTCATGGAGGCCTTATGTGGGTGGTATGATCTCTAGGCCCAGTGTCAAGGTGAGGGGCATGGTGGCTGTATGTGGGTGATGTGACCTCCAAGCCCAATGTCAAGGTGAGGGGCATGGTGGCTGTCCATGGGTGGTATGACCTCCAAGCTCAGTGTCAAAGTGAAGGGCATGGAGGCTGTGTGTGGTTGGTGTGACCCCAGACCCGGTGTTGAGGGGCATGGAGGCCGTTTTGTGGGTGGTGTGACCCCAGGCCCAGTGTTGAGGGGCATGGAGGCTGTGTGTGGGTGGTGTGACCCCAGGCCCCAGGGGAGGGGCATGGAGGCTGTGTGTGGTTGGTGTGACCCCAGACCCGGTGTTGAGGGGCATGGAGGCCGTTTTGTGGGTGGTGTGATCCCAGGCCCGGTGTTGAGGGGCCTGGAGGCTGTGTGTGGGTGGTGTGACCCCAGGCCCGGTGTTGAGGGGCATGGAGGCTGTGTGTGGGTGGTGTGACCCCAGGCCCGGTGTTGAGGGGCATGGAGGCTGTGTGTGGGTGGTGTGACCCCAGACCCGGTATTGAGGGGCATGGAGGCCGTTTTGTGGGTGGTGTGACCCCAGGCCCAGTGTTGAGGGGCATGGAGGCCGTGTGTGGGTGGTGTGACCCCAGGCCCGGTGTTGAGGGGCATGGAGGCTGTGTGTAGGTGGTGTGACCCCAGGCCCAGTGTCAAGGTGAGGGGTGTGGCTGCTGCACGTGGACAGTGTGACTTCTAGTTCCAGCTCTGTCCCCCTCAACACCCTCCCCTTCCAGGGGTTGCTCAGTAGCAGCCCTGCTTTCGCCTGTGGGCCATGACAGCTGATGTCTGTCTGGGGCACACATCAGGATACCCAGTTCTGTGCAGGGAGGTGGGACGTGGGTTCCAGGGTGTGGTGTGGCCTCACTGTCCTCACCACTTAGAAAGTTCTAGTAGACATCTTTCTTTATAAAGATGTGAGGTGCTGAGCCATAGGGGAGCGATTAGCCAGCTGGGAGGATGAGCCTCCTGGGGCCGCGACAGGTGCTCTACGCCCTGTGCTGCTGGGACAGGGCCAAGCTCCCTCCAGAGCTGCTGCCGGATCCAGGTGTCCTGGGGTGTGGCTGCTTTCGCCTCTGCCTCCACTGTCCTCTCTCTCACAGGGAGGCCTGGTGGCATTTCAGGTCCACTGGATCACCTAGGATGAGTCCCCTCCTTTCAAGACCCTTTACTTGGCTGCATCTTTTGCCACAGACAGTGAAAGTCACAGGCTCCAGGGATTGGGAGGTGCACGTGTGTCTTGGGGACTGCAGTTCCCCAAACAGTCTATTGCTGTTTTCTTCTCACTTAATGTCAGAAGTGTAAGTGCTACAAACTTATAGAGAAATAATTCGAAAGTATAAATATATCCATTTATTTAGTACTTAATCATTGTGAATTTTGTGTAACAGTGTTTTGATTTTAATTTTTCTGTCAGTCACTCTTGATTAAAAATGGCTAATAGTGGCTGAAATGAGAGTGGAAAGTGCTTGAGAGAGGAGACGTGTGGACCCCGCCCGTGTCCCCCCCAGGTCCTGGTGTAGGTGCAGCCAAGTCCCTGTCACTGTGAGGCTGTCCTGTCAGTTTTTTAGTTCTGTGAAATTGCAGGTAGGAATTTAATAACTTAAAAATGTCACGTTCTAATTCTATGTTCATGTGGGTAGCACGAGAGGACAAAAGGATTTAGAGTGAGACTTGGTTGCCCCACACCTGTCTGTTTACTGGCCAGTGCACGGGTGCAGGGTCATCCCTCGGCCGGGCAGCCCCTGGGGTTTGTGTCCCTCAGAGAACCCAAGTGCCTCCTCTGCTCGCTCACTGCAGAGGCCTGAACTAGCGGATATGGTCCACTCCTGAGCTGTAGTTTCTGAACAGATCACACACACCTTCGCCAGACACCTAGCTTGAAGGTTTTCAGCTAATGAGAGTCAAGAGTTCACAGGTTTTGCCTGTGTGCTCTGTGGCTTGTGTCTGCAGGAGCAGGGGACGCTGGCCCTGTGTCCTGCCCTACATTTCTCAGAGCAGAGGACACTGGCCCCTGCCGTGCATCTCTCAGAGTGGGGGACACTGGCCCTGTGTCCTGCTGTGCGTCTTGTGGAGTGGGGGACTCTGGCCCCATGTCCTGCTCTGCATCTCTCGGAGCCGAGCTCCTTGCTCCCTTCTCATTCCTGCAGCTGTTCAGCAGCTTCTCTGGGGTTCTGGGCTCAGAACACAAGCTTCTTTTGTCTCAAGCACTAGAGGTGGAGACATAATCTCCAGAGCAGAACTTGAAAAGAAGTGCCTGTCTCTGGCTCCCTGGCCAGTCCACTTGCCCTATAGGCCAGCAGGCGTCCAGTGCTCACGTCCTCTCACCAGCATTACTGAAAGCAGGAGGAGCTTTTCCAGCGTGACTTTATAATTATTTTTCTGCCTCTAATTATAGGATAACTGTCCCCATCTGCCCAATTCTGGGCAAGAAGATTTTGACAAGGACGGAATTGGTGATGCCTGTGATGATGATGATGACAACGATGGTGTGACCGACGAGAAGGTAGGGTGCTCAGGCCACTGGAGCACCTGTCCTGGACCTCAGGAGAGGCAGGAAGGGGAACGTGCTCTGTACCAAGCAGTGTGCACGTGTCAGGGCTACCATCCTGTGGTGTCCGTGCTCCTGTAGTTCCCCGTCTCCGGCAGAGCTGGTCCCTCACCAGTGTGGACCACTCGGCCTGCGCAGGGCGGCAAAGACGCTCTGAGAAAACACCTTTAGGGGTTTCCTTTGCCTTTTCCCACACAGAGAACGGCTTATCCAACGTCCCCCCTCCCGCGGGACGCACTGCCAATGGGCAGAAAGCTAACACTGCAGTGCTGTGTTCTTGCCTTTTTGGTCAATATTTAAAATACTACAATTTTCTGAGACAAGTGCTTTAAACACAGATGATTAATGTGTTGGTAGAAAAAACAACATTGGCAAGAACAGATCACCTGGGTCTGTGCTCATGGCGTCTTTGCCTCCGACTCTCAACTCACTGGCTCCCCTCAATCATTCCGTTGCTTATTTGACATTTAAAGATCTGACCATCCATTGAGCACATGGCATGTCATCTGTGCCTTTGAAAATTTCTAAACTTTTAGTAGATCTGACATGAGAAAGTGCTGGGTGGGCTACGAGGCCCATCAGTGGGTGAGTCAGCCCCAGGCCCTCCTGGGGACGCGTCCTGTGGTGCTTCTGACCCTCTTTGCCCTTTGTCCTCCAGGACAACTGCCAGTTGCTCTTCAACCCCCGCCAGTTTGACTATGACAAGGACGAGGTGGGCGACCGCTGTGACAACTGCCCCTACGTGCACAACCCGGCGCAGATTGACACTGACAGCAACGGGGAGGGGGACGCCTGCTCCATGGACATCGATGGTGACGGTCAGCTCCTCCGCGGTCTCGCGGGTGTCACAGTTTACTCTGGATCCTTTTGATTATTAGCCCGGTGTTGTCTTTATCCTGATAGGGGATGGGGCGACCCCGGAGCTCAGGGTCTGTCCTCCTGCTGCCCTGTCTCTGCCCCGACTCCATGCGTCTCTGGCCCCAGTGTGGACCCTGTGCCCTTCCTGGGCCTTTCACAGGTCTTCTCCAAGGCACATCCTCCATTCAAAAGCCCCAGAGGCTGGTCCTCCTGCCACACTGCTCCTCAGGGCTGAGGCTCTGTCCTCTCTGGGGACAACCCCTGGGCCTTATTCTAGTCACCACTGAAAAGCCCTCAGCAGGGCTCTGGTGTCCCCTCAGGCACTGCTCAGGGTCAACACTTTACTAGAGATCCTGGTGGCCTCAGTGAACGAGCTCTGGGACCCGCAGTGACACCATTGCTATTGGCTCATTCCCCTCCTTAGGGTGTGAGAGGCCAGGGTGTGTGTCCTTGGGTCCAGCAGCAGCTCAGGCTGGACTCACGTCCAGGAGCAGCCTCCAGCCTGGCTCCCTCTGACTGGCACTGTCCCAAGCCCCAGGCCAGCCGTGTCCCTTCTTTGTCAGGCTGAGCCACCTTCTGCCTTGTGGCATATTTCTTCCTACACTTTCTTCAGCCTGGGTCAGGGTCAGCGTCAGCGTCACTGAGATGTGGATCCAGGTCTTGATCATAACACCTTTCCTTTTTTGGGTCCTTCTCACCTTGATCCTGCTGTGTGGCACCCACCCTACGATCACCCTACATTGGTCAAGGCAAGGCCGTGTCCCAACAAGTGACACTCTGCTGTGTCACCGATGCTTGTCACTGGTGGTGTTATTAGCCATCACTGATGCGAATTTCCTCACTTCCTCATGACTCTGGTGTCCATGGAGTCCATGTTCTATGGTCAGACTTCTTGAAAGAAGGGGTCTCACCTGGGAGCTCTCCCAGGACTCTGGGACAGCACGGCTGGGCAGCACTCACTGTGAGGCTTGCCCGAGATCCCCAAGCCCTGGCTCTACTCTAAGCCGAGGGAAATGTGTCCTATCTTCCACAAATCCAGTAATCTTTACATTTTACCATGCTCTTAGATTTTTAAAATTACGGTGTGAAAGCTCGGCTGTGAGCTGTTTGACACTAGGGGCAGAGTAACGTGCTGTCTCAGACTCATTCCTGGTTCCTCCCCTGCACCCCACAGATGTCTTCAACGAGAGGGACAACTGCCCCTATGTCTATAACACAGACCAGAGGGACACTGACGGTGACGGTGTGGGGGACCACTGTGACAACTGCCCCCTGGTGCACAACCCTGACCAGGTGAGCGGTGCCCGCGCCCCGATCAGGCCCACCATGTGCATCTGTGTGGCTCTGTGAGTGCTGCCGAGACAGCCCCCAGGGGGCTTCCAGTCATTTCAGTTGAGAATGTCCTTGGGCACCACTGTAAGCCCAGTTCCTGAATCTTGGCGACTGCAGGTGCCTCCTCCTCCCTCCGTGATTAGAGGTCGTGGCCCGTACAGTTCTCTCCACCTTCCCTGAGTCAGACACAGGGTTGGCTTCCTGGCCAGGTCTGCCTTTGGGCAGGGCCAGGAGGATGTTGCTGGGCTGTGGAGCACATTGTCACAAATGGTGCAACAGAGACTTGAGCAGGTGCTGGTTAAATTGTTCCATGTGAGGACTCTAATGGTGCTGTCCCAGGAAGGGGGTCCCTGCAGAGGGGGCGCACACGGGGAGATTGCAGGTTCAGCCCAGCATGCGGCAGACAGGGACATTGTCTCCCCGTCACTCCTCCGTCCCAGCTTGGCCCCAGCTGTGCCATCAGTGTTGACTTTCAGTCCCCGTCCACAGGGTCCTCTCTGTGGGGTCACCCCAGTGCCCCTAAGCTGTCTGCCTTATTCCTGACCCCACAGACTGATGTGGACAATGACCTCGTTGGAGACCAGTGTGACAACAATGAGGACATAGACGACGACGGTCACCAGAACAACCAGGACAACTGCCCCTACATCTCCAATGCCAACCAGGCTGACCACGACGGTGACGGCAAGGGTGACGCCTGCGACCCTGACGATGACAACGACGGGATTCCAGATGACAGGGACAATTGCAGACTCGTCTTCAACCCCGACCAAGAGGACTCAGACGGTAGGTGCCTGGTGTCCATGCCTGGATCCCTGGACCACTGCTGCGGGCAGCCCTGTACAGTGTGGTTTTCATGCCAGAAAATGCTCTCAAGTCTCCTGTGGAGAAAAGTATTTTCATTGGACGTCTGGGGATTGAGTTCTTGGGACCTCAGTTCTTTCTGCCTGGCTGCTGGCAGTTCTGGCTATGCTCAAGCCGTTTGGAAGACCTGTGCCGAGTGTGTGGCTCAGCGTCCAGCTTCCCAGGGCTTGGTGATCTCCTAGGAGATAATTCCCTAAACACAGGTGGGTCAGGGCTTCAGCCGTGAGGCCAGTGAGGGGACAGGGGTAGAACAGAAGACGTGGTGGGCATCTGGCGTGGGAGGAAAAGGGCCACTCTGCCCGGCCTGTGTGAGTACTTGGTCCACAGCAGCTCGGATCTTGAGAAGCAGCCCCACCAGGACCCAGTGTGCACTCTCTACCCACATCACCATGTGTCATCTGAGGTGCCCTGATGGCCCTGGAGGGGGTCCTGGTGGATCCAGGAGCCCTTAGAAGGCCTGTCCTTAAGGCGCAGAGACTCAGAGTCCCACGGTGCCTGAGCAGCCGTCCTACTGGGAGGGAGGGTTTCCCCCTCCAGGAGGGGCTGATTGGCAGAAGAGCAGCCAGGCTGGCAAGTTAAGGTGCCACACTGTGATCACGCCTCCTTGTAGTGCTGGGTGTGAGAGAGCTGGCAACTGGTTAGAACGATGAGATCTTTACTAGGACTTTTTTATTGCCTTTTTCTCCCTGAAACAAGAGGCTATAAAATAGGGTAATTTAGCAAACTGTGACCTGTTGGTACCAACTGGACAGGCAAATGGTCCCAATAGGTCCCGTAAATGCCACGGTCCATCCCTGCACTGACATGCACCCCTTCCCGCACACCCTCCCACGACCCCACTGAGAAATCTGCAAGAAGATTCCGGACAAGGGAAGTCCTCATCTCTCGAGGAAAATCCATCCTGTTTTAAATGCCAGCTAGATTACAAAAGGCAGGATGAGGGCGGAGACGTAAAGGGAACTGTCGCTAGGAAGAGCTAGACGGGTGGCATGGTGTCCCCAGGCAGTCACTGCAGCTGCACCCCAGTTCGGGGGCCGAGCACAGGGAGACACGGCTCTGGTGGGGGTTCTTGTGGGGACGCCACTGTTCTGTCCTTTGCCTTAGTGTTACTGTAAGAATGTTTTGAAGCCTGTGGAGACCCCTGGGCTTTTGAGCTCAATATTTTAGGGATCACAGGTCACAGTCCTGTGGTCAGGGCACTCCACAGAGCAGCGAATCTCGGGTTTCTCAGGAGACTACGTACTCGAGGTTCCCTGATGGAGGAGAGCAAGTTGGGACATCTCCTTTGCCTCAGTTTTTTGTTTGCTCTGTGTAAACAGGTGACGGGAGGGGTGATATCTGTAAAGACGACTTTGACAACGACAATGTCCCAGACATTGATGATGTGTGCCCTGAAAATAATGCCATCAGTGAGACCGACTTCAGGAACTTCCAGATGGTTCCCTTGGATCCAAAGGGGACCACCCAGATTGACCCCAACTGGGTCATTCGTCACCAGGGCAAGGAGCTGGTTCAGACGGCCAACTCGGACCCTGGCATTGCTGTGGGTGAGCCTCTGAGACTCCACAGTGCTATGGGGGGGGGGCGGCTGGGGCAGGCACTGCAGGGTACATGGGCACTGTCTGAGATCGGGGTGGCTGTGAGTGACTTTCCTGGCAGCCCTGCCCTGTCACAGTATTTAACACAATCTGAACTTTCAGCAAGATGTTTTATTTTATACACTCATTCTATAACATGTCACGTCATGCCGTAAAAACTTTGCCCTGACTCTGAGTGGGCTCTAAGCAGACTCTTTAGCTTCACTGCTGTCATGGTGAAGGGCCTGGACAGGGTCAGGAGGAGAGAGGGCCCAGCCTCACCATGCTGCCAGGACCTGGGCCCAGCCCGGGCACCCCCTGCAGGGCGTTCCTGACGCAGTGCTGTAACTTCGCACCCAGGATTCGATGAGTTTGGGTCCGTGGACTTCAGCGGCACCTTCTACGTCAACACGGACCGGGATGATGACTACGCGGGCTTCGTCTTCGGGTACCAGTCCAGCAGCCGCTTCTACGTGGTGATGTGGAAGCAGGTGACCCAGACCTACTGGGAAGACCAGCCCACACGGGCCTACGGCTACTCCGGCGTGTCCCTCAAGGTGGTCAACTCCACCACTGGGACGGGCGAGCACCTGAGGAACGCGCTGTGGCACACGGGCAACACGGAGGGCCAGGTGAGGGCACTGCTGCCTCCACCGCCCGTGAGCTGCGCTTCCGTGAGCTGCGCTTCCCTGGGCTTTTGGGGTCACCTTTGTTTTTAATAGCTTCAGTTCAAATCAGTCATCCTAATAATCCCACACTGAGTGTCTACTTTATTAAAGATGCCGTGCCCGGCGCTTTCACAAACAGCTGGTAGTCCTTCTGCAAACTAAACCCTGTCCACGTTCTCTAGAGACGGGGTATGAGTGTCAGAGGTCAGAGTGTTTTGCTCAAGGTCCCGAGCCCAGGAAGCAGCAGACTCAGAAGTGGCTCTGGGAACCAGAGTGCAGGGCTGGGCCCTCAGGCCAGGCCACACGGCTCCTGTTGGTGGACGCTGACCCACAGCAGAAGTCGTCACTGTGAACGCAGCAGGAGAAGGGGTGACTTGAGGCTTAAGGATCCATTTGCAAAGCTGTGTCTTAGATCCCCTCCTGGTGTTCTGACATGGCAGTGAAGACCAGGTCCTGCTGTCCTTAAGAGCAGTGTGCTTTCCCGGCAGGTGCGAACCTTGTGGCATGACCCCAAGAACATTGGCTGGAAGGACTACACGGCCTACAGGTGGCACCTGACCCACAGGCCCAAGACGGGCTATATCAGGTGAGGCCGGAAGCCTCGTGACCCCTCTGACGGCAAGTTGCCCATTAATAAGCAAATAACCCACAGTGAATTCCATTTCCTATCTTTTTCTCTGGATTCTTCAGCTTTAAATATTTTCTATTTTCTATCTGTGTCTCTATTATAAATTATTTTTTAAAAGGAAAAGCCAAAAAGAAAAAAATAAGATGAGGCTTGTAAAAACAACTTGGAGGATGATAAGCATCTTTTCTCCTGTGAAGACTCTCGGCGTGGGACGGAACATGCGAGGGAGATAGCTGTGTTTCTGCAGTTAGCTTGGGCTTCGTTTGGAGAATGGGTTCATATTTATTTTTGATGTGTGACTGGCACATATTTGAATACAACTTTTACAAATACCAGTTCAGCAGAATTTTGCGCCCTTGGCTTAGCAATTGAGAGTTTTTGTTTTGGTTTGGTTTTGCAAAGTTGATAAGAACCAAGGTCTGGCTGGAGTCTCACAGATGCTGGGCATGTGCTCAGCTAGTGAACTGACCAGTGGGTGGCAGCAGGCTGGGTGTGGGGCCGCAATGTTTCCAGGGAGTGTCCTCTGTTCACTTGTGGATGCTTTAGCATATCCTGGTCTCTCTGCCCATGCCGTGGAGGGAGCATCCCAGCCTCCCTGCCCAGGGCCTAGAGGGAGCATCCCAGCCTCCTTGCTCATGCTGTGGAGGGAGCATCCCAGCCTCCCTGCCCAGGGCCTAGAGGCAGCATCCCAGCCTCCCTGCCCAGGGTGTGAAGGGCAGAGCTGCTCAGGCCCACATGTGGTTTCCTCAGAGGAGGGCCCACTGCTGCCCCCAGGCAGTGGGAGGGTCCCTGGTTCCCCCTGAGGGTGACCAGGAGATGCTCCTCAGGCAACCAAGCTGTTCTTCAGCTTGTAAAGAGGACTACTCTAAAGCCCTTGCTGGGGGCTGTGAGTAGGTGCAGGCAGGGTGGCAGTGGCAGTGCTCTGGGCTGGTGCATGTGGCACAGTGGCAGCCAGAGCTTATGAGGGGAAGCAGGTGTCACCTGGGCAGTGGTGCAGTCTCCCTTGTGTCCCTGGCCAGGAGTTGGGCTCTGGCCTCTGCTGGGGGCCTCCCAGGGTTCATTGCTTTCTCTCTCCTTTTCAAAAACCATTTTTAGGGTCTTAGTGCATGAAGGGAAGCAGGTCATGGCTGACTCAGGACCACTCTATGACCAGACCTATGCAGGCGGCCGGCTGGGCCTGTTTGTCTTCTCCCAGGAAATGGTCTATTTCTCCGACCTCAAGTACGAGTGCAGAGGTGAGTGTTGCCCAGGGCCTCGGGATGGGGCAGGAGCGCAGGTCGCCTCATAGGAGCTGAGCCTCCACGGTGCACCTGCAGAGCACAGGACAGGTGCTGTCTTCCCCAGTGCCTCACAGATGCTCTTTTGGTCAGCTTGGGTTGTTTGTTCTTTGTTCTAAGCTGCGTTTGGACACCATTGGCAGGACAGAGGCATTCTGGTTATTCACAGGCCCCATCAGTCCACATGGTTCTATATCCTGTAGCTTCTGCATTTTCTATGCCTTCTGGCTCCTGGTGGCATTTTGGTTTGCTACCTCACTGAAAATTGAAGGAGGAAGGAAGAAATGAAGGAAGGGGGAGGAAAGATCCTTTGCAGCCAGGTCTCTGCAGTGGCTTGGAGCCCAATTATTGTGGACCTGAGATGGACCTGGAGTCCCCTCTGGTCTAATGCCACCCATTCAGGTGGACACGAAACAGCCCCCTAGATGAGGTAGGTAAGGCTTAGAAGGACTTCTCAATACTCACACATAAAGTAAGGAGATGAAAGGAAGACAAGAACCTTTATTTCTTTGCTTGCTTCTGGTGACGTTTTCTTGTCCTTATGTTAGCTTGGCTTTTGAGACACTGCATGTTTCCATCCATCCATCCATCTACTCTACTGTCCACCTATCCCTTCATGTCCACTCCTCATCCTTTCATCTATCCACATATCCATTTATTCTTCCTTTCTTCCAACTGTCCATCTATCCTTCCTTCCAACCATATATCCTTCCTCCTTTCCAACCAACCAACCTACCTTCCTTCTTTCCAACCTTCCTTCTTCCCTTCCAACCAACCTTCCTTCCTTCCTCTCTTCCAACCTTCCTTCCTCCCTTCCAACCAACCTACCTTCCTTTCTTTCTCCCTTCAAATCTTCCTTCCTTCCTTCCAACCTTCCTTCTTCCCTTCCAACCAACCAACCTTCCTGCCTTCCTTCCTTCCTTCCTTCCCTCCTCCCTTCCAACCTTCCTTCCTCCCTTCCAACCAACCTTCCTTCCTTCCTTCCTCCCTTCCAACCAACCTTCCTTCCTTCCTTCCTCCTTTCCAACCTTCCTTCCTCCCTTCCAACCAACCTTCCTTCCTCCTTTCCAACCTTCCTTCCTCCCTTCCAACCAACCTTCCTTCCTTCCTTCCTTCCTCCCTTCCAACCAACCTTCCTTCCTTCCTTTCTCCCTTCCAACCTTCCTTCCTCCCTTCCAACCAATCAACCTTCCTTCCTTCCTTCCTCCCTTCCAACTGACCTTCCTTCCTTCTTTCCTTCCTTCTTTCCTTCCTTCCTTCCTTCCTCCCTTCCAACCTACCTTCCTTCCTTTCTTCTTTCCTTCCTTCCTTTCTCCCTTCCAACCAACCAACCAACCAACCAATCTTCCTTCCTTCCTTCCTTCCTTCCTCCCTTCCTCCCTCCCTCCCTCCTTTCCTCCCTTCCAACCTACCTTCCTCCCTTCCTGCCATAAGTCCATCTATTCATCCATATATATTGTAAATGTCATTTTTAATTAACATGATGATATTTTATGTTATAGATAAAACAAAACCCACAGTCCAATCATCCTAATTATGTTTATTTGTTTTTTTTTAGATGTCTAAATAAGATTTGCTGCATTTGCAGTAGAGCCCTCCACATGCCCCAGAGCTGACCCCTCAGCTCAGCAAGGCCCTTGCAGCTTCCCTCTCTTTAGCAGCCCTCCTGCTACTTGGCCTGAGTTCTGATGGTCCTACTCCTATCATCAACCTAAACCCAAGTGCCTTTAGAAGACACACCTGGTGGACATCTAACCCATCATAGGAAACCAATTTGATATGTGTGACTTTGTATGGAGTGACAATTGGGCAACCATCACATCGCTTTTTCTTGTTTGTTTAAAAAGAATGACGTTTACATATAAAATGTAATTACTTCTTATATTTATGTGTATATGGAATTGAAGGGAATATTGTGCATAAGCCGTTAACATAAATTAAGCATGAAAAATACTGCTAAGCTACTTTCAGTGCTCACAGCTGTCACTGTTCTGGCATTAGACGCTCTGTAGGACACACAGGTCAGGCATGCCGGTCAGTTGTGAAGAAGTGTCACCTTGCAGTTGAGGACACTCCACAGTGCAGGAGAGGTCAGAGGGCAGCAGGCATGTGAGACAGTGGCCTGATAGCAAATGATGTGACACTTTAATTAACCAGATAAAACATAGAAAATAATTGCTAAAATAAACAAATACCCTTGCCCTGTTCTCTTGCCCTCCAATGAAAGCCCTCGCGTTTTGCAGAGAGGCAGTTTTTGTGAAAGAGTGAACGTCCTTGCAAAATGGATGTTGTGTGGCCCCTCATGTGGGTTTGGCAAAACTTAGTTTAAGTCACAGTTCTACAGAGCAAAGTGCTCTCTGGATTCCAAGTTCCGGCTTCCTAACTCCAGTTGGCTGGTGGGGCATGGGGACAGAGCCTGGCCAGGGTTGCTGGGCTTTGCCTTCAGCTCTCTAGTGCTTTGTGAGTGCCCCCTTCCTGATCTCTGCTTGTAGAGAGTAGAGAAATAGGCCCACAAGCAGAAAATGCACTTTGGCACCTCACTGCTATTCTAAACTTTGGACATTGTGGAAAAGATTACTTAATTTGATAACATATTTCATTAAGTTTCCAGTTATAAATGTTCTGTTAATATTTATTAAATGAGTACAGGATGAATCTCCATTCACCACTAACTTATTTTCAATATGCAGGTAACATGTCTGTAGTGTAATTTCTAGAATAAACATATACCAAGTATATAATTATACAAAGATGCAGTTACAGCAAATTGCCTGCCCATCCCACTGTAAGGCTTTGTAGTGTTACATTGTCATGGTACAGCATGCTGTAAAATGCAGTAGAATAAATAAATAATAATGAAGAGTAGGTAGTGGAGCCCTAATATATAATGTTGCCAGTGATTTTGATTCGTATTTTCACTGTTATCTATCTGCTGTATATAGAATTATTTTTGTTTGAACGCTGAAGAAAAATCAGCACGTAGACTTCCCAGACATACCCAGTAATCAGTCAGTAATACAGGAATGCACACACGCAGACCTGCTTTCTGCTCTACCTTGCATGGTCTTTCTGCAGGAAAAGTAGCTCACCCTACTCCACGTGACGGGCCTCATGAGGGGCGTGGCCTCATGGGGGCGTGGCCTCACGGGGCAGGGCTTTCTCCTCCTGTGAGGAGGGGTCGCATGCCTGTGATAAATAGGGAGGCTGTGTAGCTTCTGTCTTAATTTACACATTTCATTTTGATAAAATTATTTTTCCTTTGAGGTTGATTTTCATTTTGGTTTTGGTTTGTTGCACTTTCTCTACTTTTTTGGTGTGGAACCATATTCCCAAGACCAGCAAAGGGTTGGGAGGCTTCATTAAATGTACCAGCTGTTATGGAGGTGTAGGTTTCCGCGTAAGTATTGTTGGGTCAAACCGCACGACGCTGTGGGAATGATGATGTGAATATTTAGAATGTAAGATATTTTTTGTAAGTTATTTATGTTTTTTAAAACAAATTTCTCATATAGGTTAATGAAACTTCATGTGTTTTGCCAAAGACTGTAAATATTTATTTATTTGTTCACATGGTCAAAATTTCACCACTGAAACCCTGCATTTAGCTAGAGCCTCATTTTTATACTTTAAAGGTTAATAACAGGCAATAAATTGTAAAAAGTTTTTCTACAAATGAATCTCTCTCCCTTTTTTAAAAAAGGATTAGCAGGGTTTCTGCTGGGGGGAAAGGGAGACAGGTCAAAGCAGGCAGCACTCACTGTCTGCCTCCTGTGGTGCAGAGGAGGCTGCGGCCGAGGGTGCCCCTCCGCATACATAGGCTGAGGTGCAGCTGGGGGCCTTGTGGAGAAGCAGCTCCATGGGTCATGGGTCTCTGTCCCCTACCCCCGATGCCAGGGCTGTATGAGACACGACCTTTGCAAGCTCTCTCTCCTGCTCTTCTGACTGTCAGACACAAGGGCAGAATTTTGCAGTGGATTTGGCAAACACGATTGAAATGACTTAGAAAAAAGTGACAGCATGGGCACCCCTCTCCCTGGGAGGAGCTGTGCCCTCCCTGGACTTACCTGTGTTTGAGCCAGCAGGAAGGGCCAGGCTGAGCTGAGGACGGGCAGGTGCAGGGTCACGGCCTCAGCCTTGCCTTGGCATAGGTCGAGTGGTGTGGCGGGGAGGTCGGGGTATCCAGACCTGCAGCAGGTCCCACTGCCAGTGTGGGTTTCTAAGTATTGGAGGAGTCAAACATGGGAGAGTCACATGAGAGAGAGACAAAGACAGGGAGAGAGAGGAGCCAGAGCCAGAGAGGGAGAGAAACAGAAGGAAAAGTAGGGGCACTTGGCCGAAAGGTGTGGTGTGGGTGGACAGGTGACATGGTGATGGGAAGACCTGGCGGTACCAGGCTATGAACTAGGTAGAAAGGTCCTGGTGTGAGTGGGCAGCTGATATGGTGACGGGAAGACCTGGCAGTATCAGGCTATGAACTAGGCAGAAAGGCGCTGGCGTGGGTGGACAGCTGACATGGTGATGGGAAGACCTGGCCGTGTCAGGCTATGAACTAGGCAGAAAGGCGCTGGCATGGGTGGACAGCTGACACCGTGATGGGAAGACCTGGCCATGTCAAGCTATGAACTAGGCAGAAAGGTCCTGGTGTGAGTGGGCAGCTGACATGGTGATGGGAAGACCTGGCCGTGTCAGGCTATGAACTAGGCAGAAAGGTCCTGGTGTGAGTGGACAGCTGACACCGTGATGGGAA
>NW_003852451.1:934389-937706 GCF_000181295.1 Otolemur garnettii
TGGCCGTGTCAGGCTATGAACTAGGCAGAAAGGTCCTGGTGTGAGTGGACAGCTGACACCGTGATGGGAAGACCTGGCTGTGTCAGGCTATGAACCAGGCAGAAAGGCGCTGGCTTGGGTGGGTGGCTGATACTGGGATGGGAAGACCTGGTAGGACCTTGGCAGGAGTTGCTCTCTCCCGGAGGTGTCAGGCTATGAACTAGGCCTGGCTTTGACAGTGTTGGGGGAGGGGAGAGTTTTGTTTCATAAATATGAACGTGAAGCAAAAGCTGGGCCTGTGTGTTAAATGAGAAGTTAGAAGCAAAGCGACAAGGAAGTGAGTCTGGCTGGACGAGGGGACGAAGGGCAGGAGTGAGGGAGCTCACTGTGCATTTTCCTTGTGAGCAAATCAGTGCACATGAGGTGTCTGACAGGACACTCTGGAGTCAGCATCACAGAGAATCACGTTTCTGACGCTGTCACCCGTGGGAATGTGGGGGTTTCTGGCGACTATTACCTTCCCTGCCAGTGGTCCTTGTCACATGGGACTGGTGTCTCCAAGGACTGACCTGTGGGGATTTTGGGACCTGGCCCTGAAATGAGGTGTTCCTGGGACCTCGTGATCTGAATGCAAGGACCTTCTCTCTGCTCCTCCTGCTTTTCCCTCACTTATGGGCTCTGACAAACCGCATAAAACTGTCATCTGTCACCTGCACCCCATGGTGTGTGCTGACCGGGGGCTCAGTCAGCCCGAGAGGCCTGAGAGTTTAACTGTGAGAGGGTGGTGGAGTCACGGACACACTCGTCCTTGGGGTGCACACAGCTTGGCTGTGGGAGTGAGTCACAGGGTGGAAGAGCACCACACCCTTGCTCTCAAGTGGACTGCGTGGGGTTCCTTCCGTGGTTTCTGTAGCTTCTGAAACCTCAGGTAGGTTTTGGCAGATTAGTCTGAGTTTTCCACTGAGAGATGTTCTGGGGAGCAGAGTGGTACATGGGCCTGGAGGGACATAGGTGCAGGCTGGCCTGAGGCTGGTACCTCACAGCGCCATATTGGAGTCCTCAGGTTTATTCTGCTAAGGCCCTTGGCTCCAGCCATTGGGGTGGATCCTGCTGTCTCTGCACAAAGTCCCCACCCTGCTGTCCCAGCAGAAGAGGCAGAACAACCTGGTGACTATGCCCCCGCCTTGCCAAGGGAAGTGCGTGTGGCAGAGCAAGTGGTCCGGGAGAGAGCAGCTCCTGCCAACTCTGTTGGGGACATAAGCCCTGTGGTGCCCTGGGCTGCTGTGTCAGCCCCTACGGGTGTCCCCAACTCCTCCCCCTGCACGACTGGGGGTAGCCAGCTCTGCCTCTGCCTGGGCCCCTCCTGCTCCGTGCAGGTTGCTGTCGGGCCCCTGAGGTGGGGAGAGCACTGGCCCCCCTGGTCGTCTCTTTCAGGAGCCTGGCCATTCCTGGAAGTGGCACCAGGGCCCTATCATTCGCAGGCCTCATGGGGACCACTTTAGTTCATGACTCTCAGCCACAATGACACTTGAAATCTTTCGCCATGTTTCAGACAACTTTTTTTGCCCTGTCATAGCTTTTTCACCTCAAACACACAAAGTGGATTACACAAAGCTACACTTTGACACTCCGGCTGGTTTCAGTCAGAGGACACCACCTGGATGGTTTTAACTAAGTGCCTTGTGTGGACAGAGCCAGGACGGCCACTTGGTGAGGTTCTGCCCAGCATGGGCTGTGTGAGGCGGCTCCCGGCAATGTCCTCTGCCCATCTGTCCCATCTCTGTCCTGGGCCCTCACGTTCATGGGTAGTCTGACTGCAGGTGACACTCAGCCTCCAAAGGCTGATGCCAGAAAAAATGGTTTAGAAAGAGGAAAAAAGTAGGAGTGCAATAAAACTCAAGGGTACTTCCTTCTATGTAGTTCTTATTCATTTTCAAATTATTAATATTTATATGAATTTGTTTTCTCTTTTGGTGGATTTGCAATTTTATCTGTGAAAATTGCTTAGTGATCCTGAGTTAGGACAGAATTCTATATGTTCATATGATTTTTTTCTCGTATAAAAATGTCACTATTTTTCTTTTAATTTGGCTTCAGAAAAAATGACAGTTGTTATATAAAAGATGTGTAATCCATGTGTTTATACCTTGAATATTGGTCACTGGATGTTACATGTGCATGCTCACGCAAGCACAGCAACACCGGCCTGGTGAACACTGAGGCCTCTTTCCTTTCTAGTCTTACAATTTTTCTGGAATAAAAAATATCACTTTGTACACTTTAAATATAGGTAATTTTTATATGACAATTATGCCTCAATAACGCTGAAAACCGACGGCCAACCCACAGAATAGGGCTGCGCCCACCATGAGCAGCCGCAGGGCCTCCCTGCAGCCCTGAGGTACGGCCGTCTTGTCTGGACCGTCCAGTCCCGCCTGCTCCATCGAGGTGACACTGACACAGAGGGAGGAAGGACAAAGGCGTCAGGGGCTTCTGTGTCTGACATTAGCTTTGGTATGCCGGCCACACTAGTGGTTTATACTCACTGAGCCTGACTTCCCTCATCTCTGGATGGGACGTCATTTGCCTCCCTGAGTTTCCGTGAGACAAAACAAGAGGATGCATCTCAGGTGTGTGTTTGGTGCAGAGGCTCTTAGCAACTGTGGTGTCTTTTCCCTCCAATCTGCCTGGGGGCAGGGGAGGAGCAGAAGGAGCCAGACTAGCGGCCAGAGTGCAGGCGGTTACGGAATCTGCCTTTGGCTTTGACAGACACGTTAGAGAAATAGCCAAGGAGAGAACTCCAGGCTTGGGGTCTCTCCACCTGACACGTGAGGAGGAACATTCCCTGATCTCTCTGAGATTTTCATGGCACTGCCTCTACTTTGGAATTCCTACCACGCACCTGTGTCAAGGACTAAAGCCGTCGACTTTGTCCCATGTGTACAGAGCTTCTGGCCCTACCAGACCAGGCCCCCTGTGACTCCATGGCAGGTTAGGTTATGTGTATCTGTTTTCCTGGGAGTGATCTTACTGCTTTCATTGTTTCTCAAAGGGGCTCATGATCTTAATGTGTGGAAACATTATGTTATTGAACAAGATGTTTCATGAAATACTATAGTACTTAATGTGTGTGCCTCTGTGTATGTATGTGTGTGTGCACGTATGTGTATGTATGTGTGCGTGCGCACATATGTGTATGTATGTATGTGTGCCCGGGTGTGCATGCATGTGTATATGTGTGCATGTGTGCATTATGTCTATGCGTGTGCCTGTGTGTATGTGCTTACGTGTACATGTATGTGTATGTGTGTGCCTGTGTGCATGTGTGCCTGTGTGCA
>NW_003852451.1:937726-938496 GCF_000181295.1 Otolemur garnettii
ATGTGCTTACGTGTACATGTATGTGTATGTGTGTGCCTGTGTGCATGTGTGCCTGTGTGCATTATGTCTATGCGTGTGCCTGTGTGTATGTGCTTGTGTGTGCATGTATGTGTATGTGCGTGCATGCTGCGTGTCTTTAATGTGTGATGGCCCAGTCCCCAGCCCTGGGGTTTTCTTGCACGATGTAACTTCATGCAGGTGTCTATATACTGGTTGTTTCCATGCTGCTACTTATTGTTGGACAGAACTGACAAGTAGCCTTTTATATTATAACCTCTTGATAACAGAACTTCTGTCACACTGCCAGCAGGAGTAACAGTGGCTCAGGGGGCTGGAAAGGTGAAGGAGGGCATTCCAGACTTGGCGGGGCTCAGGCCCTCTCCCCATGCTGTGTGAGGGTACAGACCAGCTGTGAGAAGCCACCCAGCATGAACATGAGGTGGGATGGTCGAGGCCTGTTCCACCAACATAAGCTCCACCACTAATCTCTGTTGTGAGTTTAAGAAACACTCACATCTCACTCAACATGCCTTGGGTGTGGCCACCCAAAGAAATGCATTTTCAAAATGTAAATGTGGTCCATGGTAGGCTGATTTGCACTGAAAAGGCAGTGTCATTGGAAGGAGGATCAACAGCCCTGGCGTCAGGGCTCTCGGGCAGTGGAGAGTGTGAACCCAACACTGTGCAGGGCAGAGGGTGCTTTCCATCACGTCCTCAGACGTCCACAGGGGCCGTTTTCTGGGGACAGTGACCAGGGTGCTTTCCATCAC
>NW_003852451.1:938755-949497 GCF_000181295.1 Otolemur garnettii
ACAGTGACCAGGGTGCTTTCCATCACATCCTCAGATGTCCACAGGGGCCATTTTCTGGAGACAGTGACCAGGGTGCTTTCCATCACGTCCTCAGATGTCCATAGGGGCCATTTTCTGGGGACAGTGACCAGGGTGCTTTCCATCACGTCCTCAGACGTCCACAGGGGCCGTTTTCTAGGGACAGTGACCAGTGTCATGTTTAGCAAAGATGATTACAGCTTGTGTGACACAGTTTCCTTGTGTTGATTCTCTAATAAAAAGGAACTTTGGATGGGGTTTGGTCTCAGATGGGGTTCCCTGAGGCCGAGCACTGGATATGGGGGGGAGGGGAAGTCACTTGCCATGCAGGTGACCCTAGAAGCCCAACAGAAGGAGGAGTCAAAGTGCCCTGCTGAGCTGGCTACTGCCCTGGACAATCAGAGCTCAGTTTCCCAGGGAAGGCGTGGTGCCCTGGGAAGCGGGGAGCTGGGGGTGTGTGTTCACCATCTCCATTCCCAGCCTCATTCTTCACACCATTACTGCCCCATAACTATGGGCTGAGTCCACCTGTGTGCTGAGCACAAAGAAGGAATGTGCATGACATGTCAGGGGAGAACAGGAGGCCACTGTCACTGCAGGCCATCCTGGGATGGTCTGAGGGTCCAGTTCATAGGAGCTCTGCATTCCTGCTGTGACTTTCCTGTGATGGGGACACACCTCTGGTGCTCTGCCCAGCAGAGCAGACCCGGACGCTCACGTCCTGGCTCCCAGCAGTTCTGCTCCCACAGTGGGCAGTTCCTGACCAAGAGCTCTGAATGGATGCTTTAATAACACAATCGGTTCTGACAGTGCCCTCTGGCCTCTAAGTTGTGTTTCTGCCACTTTTATTCAAAAGTGCCAGAATCTAAGTCCTCTAACTGAGTAGGATCTTTAGAGAGGTTCACTATTTTAAGTTTAAAACAGCATTTCACATGATGCACCGAGAGTCTCTGCAGATTATAGAATCTGCTCTTGGAAAGATCCCTGAGGTCTGGGAGGAGGCCGTGCATTGTGTACTGAGGGGCGTTGCCCCAGCTGAATCCTGGCTGCAGGAACGGTGGCTCAGTGCAGGTCGGCTGCCCTCCCTCCAGGCTTGGTCTTTTCTCTCTCTTTTCCTTGCGCCCAGCTTCAGTCTAAAACCCCGAGCGCCGCTCAGCCGTCTTTGTGGTATACAGACATCAGGAACCGTGTCTGACACAGATTTGACTAATGCCGAGAAAATGAGCTTCAAGAACTTGTGTAAAACTGAGGGAAACTTGGCACAAGATTCCGGAGCTTCCCAGGCTCCTGCCACCCATCCCACTGTGCTCGGCTCCTCCGAGTCCTCAGGGCTCCTCACTCCATCTCAGGAGCCTACTTCCTGGTATGCTGCAGAATCCCTGTGCTCACAGACGTCTGCAGGACAGTTGCCCCCAGGATGGGCCAGGGGAAAGACCTCTTCTCCCCATGCTTCTTTCTGCAGAGAGGACAACAAAGAGGAGAACAGAGGTGCTGAGGTGCGAGTAGTGGTGCGGGGACTGCCCAGCACAGCTGCGGAGTACTGGGAACCCAAGAGCAGGTGGGGGGCCGGGGGCAGCATCTGCTCTTCGCAGTTCAGCTATGAAGGAAAGGCAAGGCAGAGTGGATTCTGGGGAAGACAGCTGATGTGCGAGGACAGCACAGGAAGGAGCTGAAAGCAGCAGAAACACTCCTCTGGCTCAGAAGCCCAAGGGCCCGGCTATGAGGTTAGGCTTTGGGGAAAATGAAGATGCCACCTTCTGAAATCGAGGATGAGGAGAAAGCCTGTGCTGAGGGGCAGAAAGAACTTGCTGAAATTAAGAGGAAAGCACTAGAAGGACACCCCAGATGCAGGCACCACTGAGCACCTAGGTCAGCAGGCCCTACACGCACCTTCCCACTGGGTACGGGCCACCCAGGCACTGGGTCTCCATCATCTGCTCTTCCAGTTACACAGGAAGGCTGCAGGGCACATACAACCTCAGAATGAGAACAGAGCAGAGAGGGCTCCAGGCTGGGTCCTCAAAACTAGTCTGGAACCCGATCCCGGAGGCCATCAGAATAACAGGCATGGAGGCTCCTTGTCTTCTGGGTATTCCCTCTCCAACTTCCTTTTTGTTTATAGTAAAACAATGACAGAAAAGTGCTCTCAAAACACATTCCAGACAAAATGGAACTGTATCTGAAACACAATTCAACATAGACAGAAAAATTATCTTGATACCTATTTTCTCTCTTAATTCTAACAATGAATGAGCTGGTCTGGGTATGGACTGGTGTTTGCCCTCTGTCTCCCAGGCTGGCTATTTTATAACTTTTTCTTACCAAAAAAGTCGTCCATGCATGAACAGAAGTTATTATCCTTTGTAAAAGGAAAGCACTGCTTGGTCTTGAGAACCTCAGTGTTTGGACACAGGGTCTGGACCTGCCACTTGCCAGCTGGGTGGCCCTGGCTAAGCCATCGGTTTTCTCAGGTGACAGGCGGAGCAGACCCAGGCAGGTTACAAAGACACCGGCACATTCCTGGAGGCCACAACACTGACTGTGGGTCCTTCCCTCACCACGTCCCTTCTGAACACACCAAATTCCACACGGACTAGTGTCAAGGCCACACTAGGGTTTTAGACACCTGACCTACTTTTTCTGTGTTCAGAATTAAACATTTCTGATTCCTTTTAGATCCACTTCAGTTGTAGCTATTTTTGTGTAGCTTATTTTGAATTCAGATTTCCCTTATACAGTTTAAACTATAAGTTTTACACATTTAACTAACACTAAGTTGGGCAATATTTTTGATAATATTTTATATAGTTTATTAGTTTTTAAATGGAAGCAATCTTCAACATTTTAAATCCAGAATTATTACTCAAGAAAAGCTCCAAACCCAGAAATAAGGTATTACGTTTCTTGCCAAAACATGACATAACAACATTTCTTTGAAAATATATTAGCAAATCACTTGTGGTTCTCTTAATGGCTAGTAAGACTATATCTAGCTCTTACTTGACTATGATAATGGAAAGTTTAAACATTTACCTTGAATAAAGACTGTGAATTTTCTTAGACACCAAGATTCTAACTTTTCCAGAAAAGCTTAGTAAGTGATGACTCAGGACGAGAACAGTCAGAATCTGGGTGTGAGGCCTTGGGTTGCAAACAGGGGTCCCCACAGCACTCTCAACACCCATTCGGCTCTGCCGGGGTCAGTGGGAGAGAAGCCCTCAAGGGCAGGGCCAGCAGGCACGAGGCTGTGGTCAGGACCAGCACTCAGCCAGAGGTCCCGTGGGCTTTGGGCAGAACCAAAACATCCCTCAGACTCCAGGCCGGGGAGGCTGGAGACGGTGGCCCAGTGTGTGCCCAGTGTCCTGAAGAAGCTGCCTTGTGAGCATGGGGGTATGAGCAGCATGGGGGTGAATGAACCCCAGAGGGGAGAAGCCACTTGTGTGGTTGTGGAAAACCTTCTGACCTCAAATATTGAACCAAAATGCATTGACACAGTCAGTGGACCACTCAGCAACACTTACCATGTGCCTGCCTGTTCCAGGCCCTGTCCAGGTGCCAGCATGTGGCAGTGAGGATGCTGAGGCCCTGCACAGAGAAGGGACTGTGGAAGGAACAGGGATAGCCTGGGGGCCATGGATTGGAACTTTCCCTAGAGACTCGTTTGGGGCACAGCACACCAGCACCTGGAAACTGCAGCGTCCGATGACTGTGGGAAGAGCCTGCAGTGAGGTGACGAAGGCCTCTGATGGGCCCAGCGTGTCCCACAAGGTCACTGCTGTGTCTGCATCTGCCCAGGAAGAGCAGAGCGTAGGCCGAGGTGCTGGGCACCAGACACGCTGATCCCCTTTGACAATACTTTGGCTGGTAACGAGCGAACATAAAAGGAGTAAGTTGAGTCCACCTTGCAAAAAATTACAACCTTGAACTTCTTAAAACATGTCCCGTGCACTCTGTGGTCCCTGAACTGCCCCCCACCCCAAATTCCTCAGCCAGGGACAGCACCAGCTGCCAGCTCTTGGCTCCTGCAGCCCACCTGCACCCGGCCCAGGTGCGGCCTCCCCAGAGCTGGAGCCCTGACGACCCACTCTGTGTCTGGGCAGGTGCATCAGGCTGGGGAGGCACAGGCTCCCTCTGGCCCACAGCTGGTGAGATTTCCCCAACAGCCAACACACGGGTTACTGGTTTCCCTTCTATTCTCCTGGGAAGAAGACATCTTCCAAAACTAGAGGGCCTGGAAACCACATCTGCTGATTCCTGGCACTCCTCTTGTCACAGTGAAAATTCTCTGATGAAAAGTAGACAAACATAAGTGTACAACATAAAACAAATATCAGACACGAGTCTAAAATTCTTGACTTTTCATTTCTTCATGTGTTGAATTTCTAGTCTTCCTCTATCTAAACTTTTGTTTCTGGCCAGACAGGGTGACTCACACCTGTAATCCCAACCCTCTCAGAGGCCAAGGGGGAAGGATCGCTTGAGCTCAGGAGTTCAAGACCAGACTGAGCAAGAGCAAGACTCTGTCTTTACTAAAAACAGAAAAATTAGCCAGGTGTTGTTATGGGTGCCTGTAGTCCCAGCTACTTAGGAGGATGAGGTAGGAGGATTGCTTGGGCCCAGGAGTTTGAGGTTGCTGTGAGCTATGATGCCACAGCACTCTAGCCACGGTGACAGAGTGAGACTCTGTCTTAAAAATAAAATAAGTTGTTTTGTCTGTATATATGCTACATTGGCTAAATAGGTGCAAATTCTATTACGTTAGATTAAACTGTCTTTCTCTCTATTTTCCTGAAAACAAAGTAAATTTTAGGCAGCAAATACTTTTGTTTCCTTTGGTCTCAAACGTGCTGTATGTTCTTTCAGATAACAGAAAATTTAGTGTCACATACAGACGTTTTTACAGGTCATTTGAGATTTAATTAAATGTTATTTTTCTTTCATATATGCTATGTTTTGGAATAAAAAGGAATGTGTATAAAATATCTGTAGGCTAAAATGTTTTCTGGATAAGGACGCAGCATTTACTGATACAAACTATTTTCTTATCCCCTGTAAGCATAGGCAAGCACACACACATTTACATACACATTAGCAGAAAACAGGATCTACACAGAATTTATGAAATCCTCAGCGCAAGCCTATAAACTAGATGTGTATCTGGGAATCCAGGAAAAGCAGGGAATAGACCAATATGTTTCTACATTTTGAAGGACACAAATCACATGAGGAAATGGGAAGGAAAACAGTCGCACATTTCTAAGATCTGCGGAGTGACCAACCCGTGTGTGGAGAGGTGTCTACAAATCCCAGCTGCCGGAAGCAAGAACCAGTGAACCTGTATCTTCTTTGGTTCCTCGAAGTCTCTCCACATGTGTGAAAGGACTATGACAAAAGAGACTCCTGACCTTTCTGAGAAGACTCGCTCCCGTACAATAAAAGTGACGGCTAATATTCATATTTTGATAAATTTAAAATCCCCTCCCTGTTTCCTCTGCAGTTTCTTGTGGAGATAAGTTATGCAAAATGTGGGCCACACATCAGAGAATGTTGGAAAGAATGGATTGTGCCAAAGCAAAACTCACGCAGAAGCAGCGTGCGTGTCTCTGTGTACCTGCATGCGTCGTAGTTTTTATTCTTATAACAATTATGCACTAACAGTTACAGATATCATTGGTAGAAAAATTATGTTTATAATTTGTACACCCACATCGCTTACTATTTTTCAGGATGGAACAAGAATGTACTAAAATGAACTGTGTTGTCCCCGGGGACCAGGGAGGGGGGGCTTGCATTTTTCAGCTCAGTTTTCTATAAGCAAAATTTGTCTCACAATTTTAAGGCTATTTTCGTTTAACAAATGTGTCAAATACTTACTACATTGTGCTGAAGGCGCCTGTGTGTGGGTTGCTCTGTTAGTAGAAAGAAACCAAAGAACCGGACCCTGATCTGATGCCCATTTCCTGGTCCAGTGATCCTTGGCTGACGGGATGGTGCTGATGGCACAGTGCTGTGTGAGTGCTGGGGGCTGTTTAATCATTGTAGTGAGAAATTGAAAAAGTGTTTTAGTTCCCAAAGCCCACTTCTGAATGGATCTTTCTGCAAAGCAGAATGTGAACCCTGAGCTGGAGCCACCCTCACTAGCCATTGTGCCTGCTGTGAAGCCAGTTGGAGAATCAGGTGCTGCCCTGGCAGGTGGGGCCTGGGTCACTGCCCTGCTCAAGTGGCCTTGGTCACTGCCCTGCTCAAGTGGCCTGGGTCACTGCCCTGCTCAAGTGGCCTTCTTGCTCTTTCCTCTCCAGCCTCCCAGCATGTGAGTGCAGTGCCTGTGTCAGCCCAGAGTGAGCAGGTGGCATGCTGGGTGACCCAGCCCTCTTGGATAACCAGAGGTGGGCACGGTGCCACCTGCCCTGGGTGCTACCTGGGGACGATGTCCTGGCATGGGCAGCAGTCCCCTCTCTGTGGAAGTCCAGCAGGCAGGGCCAGTCAGCTGCAACCTCTGTGGTGCAAGTCTAGGAAGTACATGGGGCTGAGGAGCGGGACCAGGGCTCTGGGACTTTCTGGGACTCTCGGGCTGCAGGCTGAGCGGGCATCTTGGAACCTTTGTTTTGGCAACAGAGAGAGAGAACTGGTGAAAATGAGGCATGGCAGGGAACTCAGAGTGGGCATGTCTCTCACAGAGGAATTGTTGACACTCTTCATGGAATATTTGATCCAACGTCTGAAGAAGGGAGTGAAGGAGCAGTGGTCTCTTAACTGGTCAGTGCAGGGTCTCAGTGACCTGTGGGGCTGGTTTTTCCATCTTGAGCTGCCAGAGGAAGTTGGGAGAAGCTGCTGGAGTGCCCCAGCGGCTGGCACGGCTGTGCGCACATCCTGCCTTGGAAGCTGTCTCAGTTGAATGACGTCCCAGAACCATCAATCCTGAGGGCTTGAAAACCACTCTAGCAATTTCTTCAGAGTAATGTGAAGGGCTTGTGTCCACTCTTCCCAAGATCCGATCCCACCTCCCAGGAGCCTTTGCCTTTCAGGTGGTATTTGCTCAGGAGAAACAGCATTTTACGGCTGAGAAAGGTAGGGTAGGAATGGGGTGGAAGGGAGATTCCAGCTTCCCTCTGAGTCTCCACGAAACTGTCCTTCACAAGCTCCCTGGGAATCTGCAGAACCTTTCTTGGGAAGATAAAATTAATGCTCAAAATATATGCACAAAGCCAATACATACCTTAATCAGAAGACATTTGTGAAGCACAGGTGAACCTTTTTTGCCCCAGGCACGTGCTCCAGAAACGTGGGTTGCGGTAGCGGAGAGCGAACTGCCTCTGAAAGGCAGCCGCCTCCTTGACATCTGGCTTTCCTTTAACGAGGAAGCTCTCCCAGAACTGAAAACTTCCTGGCACTAATGGGAAGGGTAAGATAAAGACACTGGATGTAGAAAACTAAACCCTAAATTTGGCTCATGGCAGGCGACTACGGTGCTGCGTAGAAAGTTCACTGAAGAGGGCAACGCCTGTGGCTCAAAGGAGTAGGGTGCCGGCTCCATATACTGGAGGTGGTGGGTTCAAAACCAGCCCCAGCCAAAAACTGCCTAAATAAATAAATAAATAAATAAATGAAAGAAAGTTCATTGAAGAAGAAATTCAGAGAATGGTTCAAATGAAGACGATGTCCTCAAGGGCACTCCCCACAGGGAAGTCTTTTAGGCCAATTACAGGATTCTTCTCTAAAAAGTCAATGATTATTGCTCTCTAGTACATGAGCTATTTACTAATTTTATTTTATGAGATAACAAGTAAGAAAAATGCAGACATTTCCAGATGTCCCTGTAAGTGGGGCCTTGGAAGAGGCTCTCTTGTTCCTCCTCTGTATGGAATCGCCAGTGTACTGTCTCCTCTGGAAAGTGAGAAAGATTCACTCTCCTTAGAAGAGTCACTTCCCCAACAGCTTGTATCTACCTGCTCTGGTTCGAATGGGTCTCTGGGCAAAGATGTTCTTTTACTTAAGTGTCATGGACGGGACCATCAATATCAGAAACGCTGACAAGAATCCTAATGATTAGTGAGAGAGGAACAATTTTAACAACTCTCACATGTTGCCCTATTTCTTTAAAACTTTGAGAACTTTGTAATTCTTTTCATTTTATTAAGTGGCAAAGGCTATTGACAGCTCAGAACTTGTCCAGCACACACGATATGAGAGGTGGGTGCAGAGTGGGGGTCTTCCACCTTCAAAGCTGGGTTCTGCGCCCAGGCCTCCCACCCCATATCTCCCCAAAGTCGCTGAATGTGGACCTCAGCCGGCAGCCTCGCAGCTGTGATGTGAGGGTTATCTGCATCGGCAGTCTTTGCCGTTGACAAAAGACAGATGGAAAGATGTAATTATTCTGTGGAATCCGTCTGAGCCCCATGGAAACCTTCCTGTTTTACGGGACAGACGCATCAGGGTCAGGGCATTCTGTGGTGGCTCCCACGGCAGGGGGACCACGGAGTGTGCTGCACCACTCTGAGTTCTGCTGATTTGCAAGTCCAGCTAAGTTGAATATCGCTACCAATCTCTTTCAAGTAACATTCAAAATACTCTTTCACTGTTTCTAAAGAGAAAAAGAAAAAACAAACAGTAAGACTAACAGCAAACAATGGCTTTCAATTGTTTTGGCCCTAGTGAGAAGAGTGCGCCGTTTGGATTTGGCTAACACAGGAGCACCATGAGGACTTCAAGGGACTGAAGTGTTGGGACCACCTGCATGTGTCATGGTCACAATGCTGCTTCCTGAGTCCCTGTGATGGGAGCTGAGCCCCAGGCCCCTGTTTTGCTGAGCTCCACCTGGGCCGTGGGGCTTCCAGTTGGAGTGACGTGTCTTTAGTCCCTGCGTGAGTGGAGGTCAGATCAACATGTGCATGAGCAGGACGCAGAGTGACTGCCTGTGACGGAGACTCAGTCACAGAAGCAGCCTGGGTTGCTGTTCTTTCTGCTGGGCCTCTCAGGTTGGAGGCGTCTCGCCCTTTAATGCAGTGTTAGGTCGTGGACCCTGGTTCTCCAATAATTGATTCTTTCTTCCTAAAATGACTTTGTGAGGCAGACACCCAGTGTCTGTATTTTCTATCAGTTGCAGAAAGATGACTATTTCAAGATTCTTTTTAAATTTCTAGGCTCGGCACCTGTGGCTCAAGCGGCTAAGGTGCCAGCCACATATACCTAAGGTGGCGGGTTCGAATCCAGCCCGGGCCCGCCAAACAACAATAATGGCTGCAACCAAAAACTAGCCGGGTGTTGTGGAGGGCACCTGTGGTCCCAGCTACTTGGGAGGCTGAGACAGGAGACTCGCTTGAGCCCAGGAGTTGGAGGTTGCTGTGAGCAGTGAAGCCATGGCACTCTACCCAGGGGGACAGCTTGAGGTTCTGTCTCCAAAAAAAAAAAAAATTTCTACTGACAACATAAAGAAGGTCATGGGCATCTATTCTCGTTTAGGAGCCTCAAATCTACCATGACAGATTTTCAAATTATGTCGATCCTGTTCTTTTTTGTCTCGGTTTGCAGTAAGAGGAACATTCTGAGCAGCCACCCTGCAGAGCTGCTAGTGAGGGTGGTGTGTTGCGCTGGTTTTCTGCCAAATCTGGTAAAGAGTCAGATACACATTCGGTGATTAATAAATGCTTGTTGAATAAATCAATGAACGGTCGGGCATGGCATCTGCAGCAAGGGTATTTGTGATACAGAGCAAGGCGTCTCCTTCCCTGTTCACATCCAGGCGAGTGTGGCTGTCGTGTGCACCAATCCCCTTCATGTCTGTGCTCTTGACCCAGAGCAACCTTTGAGTTTTCAAGAAAGAACAAATGTCAGGAAAAGGAAATCCCCCAAAGATGAAATTGCCTAGCACTTAATGAAAACTCATCCTTTGTTCATTGGGAATAAGTTTAATGCTCTGGTTCCCGTGCACGGGGTCTGAAGCCACCTGGAACAGAGCATCACAACAGGCTGTGGCCTGCAGATGTGTGGGGAGGCGTAAGAGCCACAGAAGCGGGTGGAGCTGCAGCACTGTGCAGGGCAGTGCAGAACTGGGGACCATGGGTGCTGTGGGCGAGGGTGGAAGTTTTCTTCTGTGAGATGAAACTTTTGGTTGGATTATGACTTTTAAAGATTCTCAAATGTTCACGTGTTCACTTCTGCATTAATGGGGTTCAGCAGAGCCGTAGTCTCTGGGAAAGCTCATGTGACCTACACCTATGAGGTTGCTCCTAATTCCTCACCCTATTCATAATTTCAAATTCCTCACCCTAATAAATAGTGGACAGACTCTCAGGCTCAGGCTTAATAGGAATGGACCCCACCTTGACATCCACGTTCTGTCTTGCCCACCCAACATGGTAGAAGAGAGACCTGCTCTTTCCCAGTGGGCAGTGGCCCCAAAGCCCTCACATGGGGACTTCAGATCTCTCTCTTACACTCAGCACCTATTGACTTGTTGGTTTAGTGTTTTTGTGCACTGGCCTAATGAGCCCTGACCTATAGCCCCTGACCTGCTGAGCCCTGACCTACAGCCCCTGACCTACTGAGCCCTGACCTACAGTTCCTGACCTACAGCTCCTGAACTACAGCCCCTGACCTACAGTTCCTGACCTACAGCTCCTGAACTACAGCCCCTGACCTACAGCTCCTGACCTACAGCTCCTGACCTACTGAGCCCTGACCTACAGCTCCTGACCTACAGCTCCTGACCTACTGAGCCCTGACCT
>NW_003852451.1:949621-954050 GCF_000181295.1 Otolemur garnettii
GACCTACTGAGCCCTGACCTACAGCTCCTGACCTACAGCTCCTGACCTACTGAGCCCTGACCTACAGCTCCTGAACTACAGCCCCTGACCTACAGCCCCTGACCTACAGCCCCTGACCTACAGCACGATGGTGCACAGAGACAGGGTGTGGTACACGACCCATGTGCTGTAGTAGACATTGGCTCAGGTGGGGGGGTTCCTAGTGAGGATGGGCCACCCTTTTCTCTCTCTCCTCATCTTTCTTCCCTTTTAAGTACTGAAGACTAGATTATGGTACAGTTCTGGTCATTTGAAGACGTACTTTGCCAATGGCACAAACAGAGCTGTGCTACCAGGCCCTTGTCAATATGTAATTTTTTGCCCAGCTAATAATAGTTTTGAAACAAATTAGATATCTCAATTCCCCCATTTCCTCTCTCAGACTTTTAATAATTCATTTAAACATTCCTTTTAATAGATTCCTTTTCACATATTCTTCTGATAAGCAGAACTTCCTCTTGCCAAGAATCCTCAGGGCCGTGGGCTCCGGCGTCTCCCTGGCGCCTTCGGGTCGGCTGCACCAGTCCCCCCGTGGGCTCCAGCCGTCGTGTGGGCTGCCGCCGTGGACTTACTTTGTTTAAACTTTCCACTTCCTATGTGCCTGTGGTAATGTGTCACTATTTGCCACCTATGATTTCCAGTGTGTCCAAAGCGTTTGTGGTGATGGTGAGAGCGTCCTGAGGGTGTGGTGGCCATGACACTGGGTCTGAAGACACCCTGCTGTGCCCGGTGGAGGGTCCTGGGGCCCCAGGGCTCCCTGAGAGCATCCCCTAGTTTATGGGTCAGTTGTGGAGAGGTCTGCATGTGCTGGAAAGTAACCAGATGAACCCCTTGTCCTGTCCCCACAACTGGAGGTGAAAAGAAAGCTGAAAAGAGCACAGAAGAAGCTGTAGGCCAGTCACACCTGAGACCAGGGTGATGGCCATTCTGAGACCACGTGGGACATGGGGGGCCTGCCAGGCGGTGCCTGCTCCCAGCTGCCCTGTCACCGCAGTCTGTGTGGTCAGGGTGTGAACCCCCCAAGGGACTGTTCTGACAGCTGGTGCCTCCCTGTCCAGCACCACCCTCTGTGGCCCAGTGGGTGGTCTGCCTGGCCACAGCTCAGGCCAGTGCAGCTCCCACAAGCTTGAGGGGGTACCCTCCAGATTACCCAGCCTGGGCTCAGGGCCCCATCCTGCCGGAGTCACGTGGACCTGGCTCCTTCTGCTCCGAAAGCTGAGATTCTTCCATGAGATCTCTGGAAAACACCATTAGTCAGGAGTTAAAATTAACCCAAACTTAACTTCAGGGCTGTGGGGCAGCTAGCCCACAACCTAGTCCCAGTGCTGAAGGCTCTCGCCCTCTGGGGTGCCGCTGGCATCCCCTGCACCAACACCCCACGCATGTGCTGACTGCTCTGGGTGGGTTTCTCACATCCTCACCCGAGGGACAGTGTCAGGCCATGTGCACTGCAGTGGGCCAGGGTGTGGCCTGAGGTAGCCCAGGGATTCACCCTGCAGCTCCACATTGTCTTTCTGCCAGGGCCAGCGTGGGTTCCTGCCCTCGTTCAGGTGTGACCTGGGATGAGAGACTCTGTCCACACTTCAGCTCAGTCACCAGGGAATGCAGAGTGATGACAGTGCCCAAGGCACGCATCTTTCTATGAAGAAAATGAGCAGGTCCATGTGAAGCTCTTGAGAGGTTGCTCTGGTACTCTGCTGACCGGTCCACAGGACATGCTCTGTGGCCTGCGGCTGGCAGCCATTATCAGGCCTTACTGACGGTCTCCTCTGTGCAGGCCCAGCCTTCTGACACACCCAGACAGAGTATGTTCCCGCCCACCCTTGTCCCCTAGTTTCTGAGCCCACTCCTAATTAACCAAGATGGAAAACCCAAGTTTGAAAAGACACTCAGGTCTTCATGATCCATGACTAGAGGCTGGAGCCCAGATCCAGCAAGTGTCTGTCTGTCCTTATAGGGGGAAGGCCGTCTGACCCCATGGCCTCACAGCAGGAGGGACATGGGCTGGGAGGACTCAGTCCTCAGTGGGTTGACTTATCAAGTTCTTAAATCTAGGATGAAAATAAAGTATGAGGAATATACCATCAGGATTTTCTTTTTAAGATGAAGTTTTACATTAGAAGACATAAGTAAAATGTTATGCTCTGACTTTCAACCACCCAAATTTTGTTCTAAAACTGGAAATCTATGAGGAAAACCTGGCTCATTTTAGACATGATTTATCTTCTGTGAACTTTGGTACAATCCTGCCACAAAAACATTCCTCTGGGACTGAGTCAGTCTCTGTCCTTGAAGTACTATGCTAAGAAACCACGGATGGCCCAAAACTCAGCAGAATCAACTAGGAGAAGGGGCTTGGTAAGAAAAAATGAGTCAAACACAAAGAAAGTCGCACTTAATAACTCCAGTCTTTGCTGGGTTGGGCCCAGCAGAAAGGGGCTGATGTGTCTGGGAGTCCCTGGGGCGGCTTGGTCTCGGCAGTGGCAGAGGGACAGCCTGGGAGGAAGTCGGTCAGCCCCAGCCCAACGTGGCTCAGGAGTGAGCTTTGGGAAGGCAGTTGTGATTCTGGGAGAGCAGGAAGTTAGGGACGCCTGCTGAGCCCGCATTTTGTACCAATGACACGAAATTGCTGGAATCGTCCCTCTGAGCACATATCAACATGGACAGTAAATGCTAATAATAATTTAGAAAACCTAGTTCCAAAATACAAACGTTACTCATTTTTGCTGATATAGGGGCTTTATAAGCAGAACATTGTTTTTTGTTATTTTTGTCAAATAAATAGAAATGTCAGTGAGATCCCCTCATGACTGACACAGCGCCGGGGGTTAGGAAGGCAGGCCCTTCCTCCTGTTTCCAGAGGTAGCTTCTCACCAGCTGGCCTCGCCCTGTCTGCAGGTGCAGCATCTCGGGGGCTTCTTGAAACTGGGTAATTTTCACAGAAGCTCCAATAGGGTGGGTTCCCAGGAGCAGCGGGAGGCGAGAGCTCTCCCACACCCTGTCCAGGGAAGGCTGCTGGGTGAGTGGGTGGGTGGCTCCTTCTCCCAGGTGGTCCTGGCCCAGGCTCCTTGTCACTCCCACACCCTCCGGGCAAGGTCCTGCCTGGTCTAAGCTGCCCACCAGCTCCCCATTTCCAGTCCACGGGAAGGCAGAGCTGCTGGGGGCTCACCTGCTGTTAACTCCAGCAACACAGAGCCTGCTTCTCCTCCACACTCCTGCCCTCCCTGTCCTGCGGGGAACACCCTCGCGGCAGCCAGATACCTAGTGTTGCACGCTTCTCTTTCCTACCCATTTCTTTATAAGATGACACACGTTGATACACCCAAGTGCATAGGTGCATTTTTCACAAAACACAGCTGTTTCCTTGGAGTGACTCAGACAGGTTCTCCTGCAGGAACGATGCTTTGGAGAGTGGCTTGTTCCCATCATGCTCTGACAGAGGTTGCTAGACAGAAGTATTGCCAGGAAATGGCCCTTTGTCGAGGAGGGAAGGCAGACCTCTCACCCAGGACTGATGCTTTCCTCGTGTGCTGAACGTGTAGGCTTTCACCGACTCTGTAAAAACAATCAGTATTGCTGTAAGTACTTTTTATGAAACGAGTTACTGTTAATTTCTAAACAACTCCCAGACTTCCAAGGCAGGATTCAGCTCTGACTTTCTGAGAGCACACGAGTGAGTGGACTTTGGCAGAATCCTCTCTGAGGTGCCCAGGGGTCCATCTCCTTGCACTAGGCAGAAGGCACCGCTCCTGCTGTGGGGAGGGGCCGTCTCCACGGCCGTGGGCCTGATTCATCGCTGAGCAGAGACGCTTCTCATGGTGTTAATGGTTTAATGAGCTGTTGGTCTGTATGGCTCGAGAGGTCAGTGATTGCGGTGGCCCTCTTCGATGCAGTCTGCAAACCTCATAAGCCCACCAGGAATAAAGAATTCCCAACATCATCAATGGCTTGTAACTAAAACCCCAAATAATGCACACAAAATCATGACTTTGCTGAACAAGCTGTCACCCTCAGGATTGCCACAGACAAAAGTCCAGGCTGTTCTAGCAAGGGCTTGGGATGTGGCAGTCAGCCCCCAACCTCACAGACTGGGTGTGCCTGCCCAGTCTGTGCTTCTGGATGGGTTGTTGAAGCCACAGCTGTACTTTCCACTTCCTGTCAGGTACAGTGTGCCCAGGTCTGTGTGTGAGCCCCCTCAATGCTGCCCCTTCAGTAGTGTCCCCCCAGTGCTCCCCTCTTGATGCTACTGCCTCAAAGCTGCCTGCCTGGTGCTGTCCCCTTAGTGCTGTGTGCCTGGTGCTGCCCGCCTGGTGCTGCCCCCTCAGTGCTGCCTGCCTGGTGCTGCCCGCCTGGTGCTGCCCCCTCAGTGCTGCCTGCCTGGTGCTGCCCC
>NW_003852451.1:954368-970078 GCF_000181295.1 Otolemur garnettii
GTGCTGCCTGCCTGGTGCTGCCCCATCAGTGCTGCCCGCCTGGTGCTGCCCCCTTAGTGCTGCCTTCCTGGTGCTGCCCCGTCAGTGCTGCCTGCCTGGTGCTGCCCCGTCAGTGCTGTCTGCCTGGTGCTGCTCCCTCAGTGCTGCCCGCCTGGTGCTGCCCCATCAGTGCTGCTTGTCTGGGGCTGCCCTGTCAGTGCTGCCTGCCTGGTGCTGCCCCGTCAGTGCTGCCTGCCTGGTGCTGTCCCCTCAGTGCTGCCTGTCTGGTACTGCCTGTCTGGTACTGCCTGTCTGGTGCTTCCCCCTTGGGGCTGCCCCCTGGTACTTCCTGCCCAGTACTACCCACCCTCACACCCCCATTTGCTCCAGCAGCCGCCACGTTGTCAGAGGCTCAGGCAGAAGGAACTGAAACCCCTGGCTGCTGGCAACACTCCTAGACCTGCAGGAAATCACTGTATTTTTTTTTTTTCTTAAAACAGGCAAAAATATTTGACTCTAGAATAATTTCCAGGAGTTACGATATGAGAACTTAGTGTGTAAAGTTTTGATTTTCTTCTTAAAAACATAAAATGGACTCAAAGCAGAAGCCACCTCTGTACACTGCAGGCTGGCAAAGCAAAGCCTCCCCAGGCCTCGGGGTGTTGACAGTCTAGTGACTGCTCCTTTGGGAAGCACTCAGGGGGTGCAGGGGTGTAGGAATGAGGGGTGGCAGGACCTGCGATGTGGCCTCGCTCCTCCTCCCTTTTCCTCAGGTCCCTGCTGGAGGCCTGGCATCCCCGATGCTGCCCTCTGCTCCTCCTGGTCCCATTCCAAGTCCTCTCTGCAGTAGCAGCAGGGGAAGGCTTTGGAGTTGGAGCCAGTTCATGGGACAACTGGTCAGCAAGCAGTGGTGCCAGGAGAGGCCGTCTGGGCCAGGAGGGGTCAGCAGACCCAGCCGGAGGAGCTGACTGGAAACCTCGAGGATGGGCAGCTCCCTCTGATCACTGCTCATCTCTCTTTCACTATCTGCTCTGCGGCTGATACTGCCACAGTCCCATAGTCTCAGTCTGCTGACCTGCGACCAGCCATATGTCCTCTGAGGCCACCATGTCCTTGCCAGGCCAGTGGGCTGCACCAGAGGCCTCGCCAGTCTGATGTGAATGTTAAACAATGTCACCTGCCAGGGAGGCACTGTGGGCTGGGGGCAGGGAGGCACTGTGGGCTGGGGGCAGGGAGGCACTGTGGGCTGGGGCAGGGAGGCACTGTGGGCTGGGGGCAGGGAGGCACTGTGGGCTGGGGGCTCCACAGCTGTCAGGCGCCAGCACCAGCTTCTGTACCTGCTCTGCTCCTTCAGCAGGATAGGAGCAGCCTGCGGGGACTGAACTCTCACAGGATGATGAAAACAGACTCAGTTATTGGCAGAAGCTGAGGGAGGGTGGCTGCATGTGACCCATGTGCCCTCTCGTGTGCTCAGAGTCACAGGACACAGACCCTCTGCCTGAACCCAGGTCCCCAGGACACAGAAATAAAACACACAAAAAGCATCAGCTTTGAGTGTTCCAGATTCTTCTGTGTCTTTCTTTCCTCATAGAAACTGAGCCTCCAAAGGAAACTCATGTTCAGGTTGACAAGAGCGTCTCTCTGCTCAGCCCATCTGTGCCTGTGTCTGTCAGCGTCGCTGTGCAACAATTCTGTCCAAGACCTCTCAGGTTAAAAACCTTTATCTTCTGTCTCATGGCTTCTGAGGGCTCAGAAGTCAGCAGCAACTTAGCAGGGTGGTCCCTGGGGTTGTGCTGTCTGCACTGGGTCTGTGGGTCACACAAGCCCTCCGTGCCATGGTGTGGCCCCTCCACAGGATGGCCTCCTGATGGGCAGCCTGACCCCGGATGGTGCCTGGAGGGAGAAGGACCAGCCTTACAGAAAGCTGCAGTCTCTGGTGACTGACTCCTGGAAGGGCTGTTGTGTTTGCTGTATTCCATCACAGGGACCGTTCTGAGGCCACAGGGCCACAGCAGGAGGCACCAGAGACACGGCCACTCAGGCTGCAGTGGCTTCCGTCACTGTAATCACAGGGTGTGGCCTTCCTGAACCGACCCAGCTTCCCCCACCCTGCTCCCAGAGTGTGGACCCTAAGCCCTGGCCAGCGGCCTCTGCCATGAGGGAGGAGACCAGGCATGTCCTTGCCGTGAACCTGCTGCAGAAGTGGGAAAGGAGCCCTTGGCTTGGGACCACTCCCCAGGGCAGACAAGCGCGTCACTTGCCAGGTGATCAAACAGAACAGAGCAGCCTGTCAGCCTCTCCTGCTGCCGGCTCTGTCGCCCTCCACCCCCTCAACCCTGGGAAAGGGCTCCACATTCACTGTCTCGTATTGGAGCTGCTTCACCTTCCCACAGCCCCACCCCATCTGCTGTCATCCCTGTGTGACTGGGACAGTGCGGGGAAGACTGCACAGTAATGCTGGCAATGGTCCCCACTGGGCCTCCCCGCTCACAGTTCCCAGCTCCACCCTGCTTCCAAACATGGAAGAAGCTGAGATTCATTCCTCAGTTGCTGCTTTTCTCAATCAACCTGGCTTTAAATGCCATCCTCCTCCCATTGACTCAAATTTGTGTTTGGGGATCGGACCACTCCACCGACCCAAACAAGTGCATCTCCTGAGATTTTTCACTGAGATATCTGATAGGCCTGCAGGTGTGAAACATCCAAGCTGAGCTCTCACCCCCCAGCCTCTTCAGCCCCTGCCAGTCCACTCCACCTGCAACCACACTCCCTTCAGGTGACCACCTCTCCATCCTTTCCCTGGACTCCACTGTCTGTCCCTCATGTCACACACACCCCTTCCTCCTCTGTCACACCTGGTCTGAACCCCAGCAACCACCCACCTCCACTGCAGCCTGCTTCTCCCTTCCCTTCCTACAGAAGGATGCCTCAGTCCCAAAGCCCAGGCCATCCCAAGTCTCTGCCTAAATCTGCAATGCTCTGCATCCTTGTGAGAAGATCCAAAGTCCTCACTGAGCCTCGTGAGCCCTGCACTCCACCCTCTGATCTCATCTCTACCTGATCCTTGCTCCTTTTGCTCCAGCATCCCTGGCTGCCCTGGAATTCCTTGAACACACAGTGCTCCTGCCTTGAGGCCTTGGCTGTGGTTTCCCCTCTTCCTGCAGCCCTCTCCCCTTGTATGAGCACATGGCCAGTTTCCTCACCCTCCCATGAGTTACATTCACGTCCTTCTCAGTAGACCAGCTCTTTCTAGACATGCACCTGTCCTGTGCCACTTGGATCCTTTACCTGACTGGTTTTCTTCTTTTTTTGCAGTTTTTGGCCGGGCTAGGTTTGAACCTGCCATCTCTGGCATATGTGGCTGGCGCCCTACTCCTTTTGAGCCACAGGCGCCGCCCTGGTTTTCTTCTTTATTGATGTAGCTTTTACCATTGAGTAACATACTAGATCATGTTTAACTAATTACACCTGTTTTTCTAATTACCTCCTTTTGCCCCATTAAAATTTAAGTCCCCATTAGGTTAGGGTGTTTTTTCCCTTTTTCCACCCACTGTTGAGTTCCTCAAGCCTGTCGTGGAGCCTGACACCTGGGTACAGCAGGTGTTCAGTAAATAGTTGGTGAATGAGTTGATTCAGATGACGGGAACATGTTAGTTCTGGGCCCCTGGGGGTTAATTTACAAGTTATTGCCTATTGGAGGGAGATTTGGGACTAACATGAATGCTTTAAAAATATTTCACTGAGTTGTCTAGACTTTTAACTTCATGTTATGTGAGTCTAGAAATGTGGGTTGGCAGAATGGATCAGCAGTAGCAACAAGCAGTGGATATATAGATTAGCAGTTTGCTTTCACTGTGGAAGCCTTTTCAATGCTAATATTCTTTTAGATTAAAATACGTTTTCAAGAGAAGCTAGTAGAATACTGAGATCTCACCAACTTTTACAACACATCAACTACCAACTTGGAAGTCTTGAAGGCACAGATTTTTGTCATCAGTAATGCAATCCACTTACTGTGGCCTGTTGCATCAGCAAACTTCCAAACCAGCAAAATATCTTATCCCAAAAGACAAACTATACTCGGGTCCATTGCACATCATGCTGTTTTCAAATGGTCAGATTGTTCTCAAGAGGATGCCAAATCTCCGTGACTATCCATGCTATCACGCAGAGAGGCCGGTGTGTCCAGTGAGTGGTAAAGCCTTTCCTTTTATAGAAAACGTGGTAAACCAGAAAGTTTTAGTGAAAGTGTAATCTCTGATCATCATGGCACAACATTCAATTATAGGTTTTAGTGAATGTTTTTGTCTATATGCACCCATGAATTCTGTTGAACTTTAGGTTTGAAGATAATGTTTTAAATTAATGTGTAATTGTGTAAAAAACCAGATACTTAAGAGTTTAACTTGTAAGTAACTAATAGAACCCTTTTGAGTTCTATACTCTGCTGGTTATTTTTTCACATTGCAATTGTATTTAAAACTCAATGGGAAAAAATTAATTAAAAAAATGAGCAAAAGACTTGAACAGACATGTCTCCAAAGAAGATATTCAAATGGGCAAGTATATGAGAAGATGGTCAACATCACTAATCATCATTTTGACACTCAAGTCAAAGCCACAGTGAGAAATCACTTCATATTTGGACTCCTGGTAATAGCAACATGTCTGCTGGCTATCTAAATAAAAGAATTGTCAGAAAATGAAATTAATATAAACACAGTGCACACAGAGAAATTGGTGATACATTTATTACAGAGAACTGCTTGAGATAACTGAAAAATATAAATTGATATTGTAAAACTGAAAAATAGAACGTAAGAACACAACAGATAAATTTAACAGCAGTGAGATAGAATCGAAGAGAATCTCGGTGAACTGAACAATAGGCTGGAAGAAAGTATCTGGAAGAAAACACGGTGACAGAAACACCAGGAAATATACACAAAACCCGCAGGGAGAAGTGAAGAGGAAGACCAAACCCCATCGGCTGCCGGCCGGTACGAGGCAGCCCCGTGGGTGGTCAGCTGCAGGGAGAGGGTCCACTGTATTTCCCCAAACTGCTTAATCCTAAAGATTCAAGAAGAATAATAGATAGATAATTAAAAGTCATATCTACTCCCATTACTATAAAGCCTTTGAAAGCTAAAGACATAGAAAAACATTTACCAGAGAAAAATAAAAGACTAAAGGAGCAAGAGTGATAGTGAGCAGGAGGAGGAGGAAAAGGGTGAGGAGGAGGAGGGTGAGGGTGGGGGATGAAGAGGAGGAAGAGGAGGAAGGAGGGGGAGGGTGAAGAGAAGGGGAAGATGAGGAGGAGGAAGAGGAGGAAGGAGGAGAGGAAGAAGATGAAAAGGGGAAAAGGAGGAGGAGGATGAACTTAACTCTAAGTTCCTCACACAAGACATATTTTATATATAATGACACAGAGAGGTCAAAAGTAAGGAAATATATCACCAAAACCAGGAAATCTCTAGCATTACTAAATAAGGAAGAATTTTTTATTATGGAAAAAAGCCATCCATGGAAGGTATACTAATTCTTTACCTAAGTAAAATTTAGATTTTAATCCAATAAAATACTAGTGCACCTAAAAATATAGCCTCAGAATATACAAATAAAAAATAGGCAAAGTTAAAGGGAAAACAGGCAAATCCCCCACCATGCTGGAATCGTCCAAAGTGCCTTTCCAGTGCCTGAAGAGAGTTCATGGTAGGAGGACAGGGAGAACTCGATTCCCGAGACCCACGGCACAGACATGCCTGTGCCTCAGCCCACCAGGCTGTTGTGCAGCCACAGAGGGTGAGTCTGCATTTGGAGTCTGGAGGCCTGATGCCAGAGCACTGCACGCCTGGTCCTGGGGAGGCCCTGTCCTGCAGGGTCCTCCTTGGCAGCAGAGGGGCTGTGAGCTGCTGAGTGTGGCTCAGGGCAGTGACTCTGCTCACGAGGGCTCCACCCCACAGCCTAATCACTCCCAAAGGCCTCCTCTGAACACTGTCCAAATACCTTGGGGGTTGGAGTTCAGTATATGAGTTTGGGGGGACCCTCCCTCCCCCCTCACATCATCCTCCCTGGGCTTTCATGAGCCTTGTGATGTCTCCTGCTTGTCTGGACATTTTCTAGTCCCTTGTATGTGGCCGTGGTCTTCTTACTGACTCTGACACATCGGGCGTCTGTCTGGGCTCAGCTCCTCAGCTCTTTGTCTGAACACTCTGTGTGTTCCTGCAGTGTCGGTCCTTGCCCTTGAGCTGCTTCTTGGGTGTGTGCACACATGGCCTCCAAATGAGCGTGATTCCCAGACGTCCAGAGTCCAGCCCATGACTCAGCCCCGGCCTTCAGCCCCTGCACTTCCCTCCACTGGCTTCCTGTAACCAGCCATCCATTCCAGTGCCACCTTCTGGGCCCCCGCTGTCTGCCTGCCTCAACCCTGGAGAAGAAGCTGCTGTTATGTCTCCCCAAGAATACTTGTGTTTCCTGTTGACTCTATTTTCACATTCAAGGTGAGGGTTGAGACAGGCAGGTCGCTCCCCTGCATGGCAGCCCAGCTCAGTGGTGTCTAGGGCACTGCCCGTGGGGCTGCCCCTGAGGTAGCCAGGGCCACACCACCACCTTGTTCCCGCCCTGTCTCTGGCTTCAGGCCAGCGCCCCTACCTCCCTCCTGCTCACTCCTGCTTACCCTACTACCCCCGTCTCATCCTCTGAACTTTAACCCAGTCTTCATTTCTTCAAATGCTATTTCTTGAACCTCCTAAAGTGGGCCCAGCTCCAGAACCTATGATGTGTCCCTGGGAACAGAGGATGCTGCTTGATAGGGGCTCCGTCTGCATCTCCTCCCATGGGAAGCTCCAGGAAAAAGAGGCTGCCACCTGCTCATGAGTCTGTCTTGGAGTGTAGTGCAGCAGCTCTGCGGCTCCAAGGCTGTGTGGCTTCCAGAGAGATGATAGTCAGAATTGCTTGTTTTCTGTAGGCCACGGGGACAGAAGCAGCCCAGGGACAGATGCCCAACTCCGCCTAGAGAACCCAGAGCATCAGGATCGTGAGCCACTGACCTGCTGGACACCCACCAGGCCTGCGTCAGGAGGAAGAAATTGAGAAATCATTGAGAAATAGCCCCTGGGCAGCTAATAGCCCCTGGACACAGAGTGGGTCCAGGTGGCACATGTGGGTAGGACAGGCGTGTGTGTTAGCAACCACTGTGTCTCTGTTGATGGGGGAGGCGTGCAAGGCTTCCGCTGATCTTGAAGACTCACTGTAGACCCCCCTGACCATCCATTCCCTTTCTCTAAATCTCAAGTCCTTTTTTCTTTCTGGATGGTGTCCACAGATAAACTTCTAATGCGTTTTGCCATGTGCTGTTCTGACTCCCGGCCACGAAACACAAAGGCCTGTTGTGGCTACGTGTGCAGATGGGGCTCTGTGGAAGAAAGGGGAAGACAGCTGACTCCCGCCACAGTGAACAATGCGTCTTTGTTATTCTGTTGTGAAAGAAGAAAATTGCTCCACTGTGTTTTGATGAAATAGATGATCTTTACTTTTAAGAGAATGAAAAATGAAATAAACAATTCTGAGACTAGTTGCTTAAAAGAAATCTCCTGTGTATATATCACTTTTGCCAAAGAAGTCGAAGCCATGAGTTTCTGGTGGTGGTTTTGTCTCTGGCTGCCCCCTAAAACACATTGCATTCATTATATGGTCTGCATTTTTCCTGGGGTGAAGAATCCCCAGGATTTTCTTTTGGGCCCAGTCCAGAGCGTATGCTTTAATTCTTCAGAGCTCATCTCTGCCCATGTGAAAGGTTTCAGGATGTGCAAACATGTCTCCAAATAACCACTGCTGTGCCGCGTCTGTGATGGATGCAGCCGGTGGCTCTCCTGGGCACATGTGCGAAGGCCTTCACCGGAACAAAATAGAACACTCAAATCGATGCTTGGTAACCAGTTTTTGTTCCATAGAACAGGAAGTAACGACACTTGCTCCTATGAATGTAGCTTAAGATTTCTTTTTCATGTTCTATAATTTATGTGTTACCCAAAAGGGAATAAACACAATGCATAAGTGTTTAAGTTTCTGATTCTCTAGTTATGGGCTTGGCAAGAATATTCTGGAGAGAACTCACTCGGCATCACACCGTCTCTGTCCTCTGACTGCAGAGTTGCCACACATTTTATAATGCATTTATCAGTTTATTAATGAGCTGAGTATTAATTCAGGCTTTAACTTAGTTAACAAATATTGATTATAGGAAATGTGGATATAGTAATGAACAGAGTAGGAACGTTGTATTAAGGAGTTTACTTCCCAATGATACACAGGGAATAAAAACAACATTATACATTAGAGCTGTGGTGGAAAAGACAGAAAATCTGGAGGTGGGCAGAGGACACAGTGAGAAGTGTGTAGTGGAGAGAGTGTGTGTCAGGAGAGGCTCAGGTCCAGCTAAGACCTGGACTCTGGGGAGAGGTGAGCTGGCCACCTCCCGGGCCCCGTAGCAGGTGCACAGCCTGCATGCAGCTGGGGGAGGGGCAGAGGCTTGGGGGTTGGGGGCAGACCCTCAACTGCTGACGCATCACTAGCTCTGGACTTTGCAGAAGCTCCCTTGATGTGCTGTCACAAGATTTGTTTTTCCCATTTCCTATTTAAAACACAGAAACACATTATAAACTGACACTTGAATAAAACGCCAACCTGGTAGCTACCCCTGTGTGTCCTGACTGCGTGGTGTGGGTGGGAAGGGTCACTGTGCAGACTGGGTGGTCGGCCTCCCCAGACTGAGGAAGTTGGGGGACGATGTTTCTGGCTCAGGATCCTCGCCTTCCTGGTGTGCAGCAAACGCTGGAATCGTTTCCAGAGATGTGCAGCGTATGATGTCTTCTACAGAGTGAGTTCTGGTGAAGAATTTTAAATCTCGGCCAAGGAGAAGCAACCACTTTGTTGAGATAAAACAGGAATAGCTGATTTGCACACTGCTTTCATTTATTCTCCTTACAGTATTTAAATCCTGAAGAGGAAAGAAGAAATTAAGACAAAACATGGTTACCTATATTATAAAGACTCACAGCATCTTGGAAAAAACGGACATCACCTCCTAAAATTATAATCGGTCTGGCCAATGACCCCTCCCTAAGTTATTTCTGTTCCCTCAGATTTTACTAGTCAAGCCCAACAACCAGACTGGACTGACCCCCATGGACTCACCAATCACCCCGGCTTAGTCGGCTCAGACACCTGCAGACCCCATGACCTGCACACACAGCCCGCTGCCAGCACCCTTGACCTTAGTCTATGGGAGAGATGGATTTGAAGCTTCTCCAACAAAGTATTTTTCATTAAAATCCCTTTCTTCCTGGGCAATCCTCACTGTCTCCATCATTATCTCTTTGGGCAAGTGGCAAGACCTAGGCTGGGCCCCTCAGGAGAAGCAGGTGCTCATGGGTCTTATGCAGGGGGCTCCTCCCACCTGCTGCCCCCAGGCTTCAGAACTGATCAGCTAATTGGATTCTACTTCTTCAAAACGTGAATTAAACAAAATATAAACTATTGAAACTATTGAAAAAAGTGGTGAAATTAATTTACATTATACCACAATGTCCCTGTAGCAGCGATTCTCAACGTGTGGGTCGTGACCCCTTTGTAACAATGAAAATACATCCTGCATATCAGATATTTACATTACAATCATAACAGTAGCAAAATTATAGTTATGAAGTAGCAACACAAATAATTTTATGGTTGGAGTCACCACAACATGAGGAACTGTATTAAAGGGTGGCGGCTTTAGGAGGCATTAGGAAGGTTGAGAACCACTGCCCTACAGTGAAATATAAACTCAACATGTGTTCTTAAGATCTGAGTTAAAGAGGCCTTATGGAGAGGAACTCAGCTCTCTCTCCACCTTCCTGAGCTTTGCTACTGAAAGAAACAAACAAACGGCTCGCATGTGGTGGCCTCTCCCGTCTCCACTGTGTGTGGCCAGAATAAGAGCAAAGCACGCTTTCTGTAGTGGACACGTGATTCTACAGAGAAGCTGCTTTACCTGAGGATGTGCGTGTCAATAGCAGGATTTCAGGAATGCACATACTTTATTAAAAATGTATATTTACGTTTAAAGGTAGTTTTGTAATTAGTTTAGCTGGTGATAGAAGCCTTGGAAGAGGAAAAGTACAGACATGTAGGAGTAGGAAAAAGGGGATAAGGAACATGCAATTACTGTAACCGATTAATTAGTAAATCAATTAACTAGGCTCAGTCTGCTGTTGCTGCTGACGTGGCTGGCCTGGGTCCACGTGCTGAAGATGCACACGCTGTCTCCATTGGGACCGACACCCAGCTGCCACCGGTCTGAGCTCGACACCCGCCTGCCGCTGGCCTGAGCTCCCTGCAGGGGTGATGACTCTCCTATAGGCCCTGGGGAGAGCTGGCCTGGGTGGTGGGCAGTCGAGAGGGCTGGAGAGACGGGGGGCTGGAGGTAGTCTAGGCTGTCATAGAATGGACTGTGAAGCGACCACTTTGTTAGGAGGACCCCAGCGGCCTGGAGCAGATTCTAGTGTGGCTCCTATGGGTGCCTCAGACCTGACTTGCTGTCCCTCCCCAGATGGGCTCTGCTGGATGTGCAGCCACAGACTCTTAGCATAGCTCTATGCTTCATTGTGAGAGAACTTTGGAAGGTCTCTTACAGTTCCTGAGCCCCAGTTTTCTCTTCTGTAAGGTGGGCATAAGGAGACCTGTCGCTCCTGAGAAGCTGGGTCTTGGGGAGAAATGTGTGAGGCGTCAGTGGTGCGTATGCAGACGGAATTGCTCCACAGGAGGAAGGCAGCCAGATTCAAACTGCCAAGGTGGCCACAACAGAATGTAGGATTCCTGATATGTAGGCCAAGCCAGCAGACGCAGCCTCTGTAGCTGCCACGTGGAAACTGCCCTGGACAGTGCCTAAGCGAATGGGCAGAGCCCCACTGCACCGAGACTTGATTCATAAGTGCAGGGACAGGTTGGCTGTGGCCGGGGTCACTGTGTACTCTGTTCTGGGCCAGGGTAAGTGCCAGCTGGTGATCTGGGGGTCCTCCTCCCCCAGTTCTCCCTCCTCTGGCTGCAGGAATGCAGCTCACCGAGGTGCTCAGAGCTGAGCCTGCCCAGAAGGGGGGATATTTGAGTTAGTTTTGCTGCACTATGGGGGCGTGGCCCAGAGATGGCAGGAGAAGGTGCCCCTCTGCCTCCGTCGGGGAACTCCATGGACAGGATGTTTCACAGGGAGCTGGGCCTTCTGCCTGGTGGATCTCATCAGTGGGACTTCAGGGCCTATTTGGGCAGAAGCTGGCCTGGCGTGAGGCCATCTCCAGGTTCTTGCAGCCTCCTGGCCACTGGAAGGTCTAGACAACAAGGACAAAAGACCCTCTAATGAAGCCTTTAAAAAATCCAAAAGCTGTTTGAAAAACCCTCCAGAAAAATGCCCCAAACGTTCCTCTCCTGCTTGAAGGCATGTCCTTAGGGGGCCCTATGACCACTGTGCTGTGCTGTCCTGCTCAGTGGAGGCCAGGGAGCTTGATTTTTTTTAGATGAAATTAACTTTTAAGGTCATGGGTTTTGGGTGCGTCACCCTGGCAGTTGAAGAACTTTGGAAAAAAGACTGATGTCCTTGAGGAAGAGGGCTTCTGTCCCAGAGGGTCCACCCTACAGCAGTCTGCTGGAGACGGAGGGCAACTCTGCCTGGACGTCAGCCTTTCTGATGGTCTCATGGGAAGGCCTCGCAGCTTCTCCCTGTGCTTGGGGTCTGCACTGCTCTGACCACTTGAGTATCTCTTGATGTGTATGCCACCCACATGCATATCTTTTTTGGTCTACTCAGTTTGTTTGACTATTTTAACCATTATTTGTATTTTTATTGTTTAGCTTAAGCATTCTTCACATATCTTAGATGTATATACTCCTCCCATTGTCTGGGTTCACTGATCCCAGGAATCTGTGGGAGTCTTGGCAAATCTGAAAGTTGTTAGGTATTATTTCTTCAAATATATCTTTCTGGGCCAATTTCTTTTTTCTTTTTTCTTTCCTTCTAAGACTTCAGTAGCATGAATATCATCCTTACTAGACTTCAACAGCATGAAGACCTGTGATGTTGTTCCACACGTCCCTGAGACTGTTCACACAGTTGTCTTTTATTGACGATATACTGAGAAGCCCATGTGTATTTCTATGCATGACTTCAACACGATATTATATAATCAACTACTACATTGCTATTGGATTTGCATCACTTATACAATATTTTTTCTATTTGCTGTTCAAATTGAATGATTTCTATTGGGTTATTTTTACTTTCACTAATGTTTTTCCTCATCATCTTTAAAGAGCCTATCCAATAAATTTTTTCACTTATTGTATTTCTCTTTTTTTTTTCTTTTTTGAGATAGAGTCTCACTTTGTTGCCCTTGGTAGAGTGCTGGGGCATCAAAGCTCACAGCAACCTCAAACTCAGGCGCCAAAGGTATTCTTGCCTCAGTTTTTCCTTGTTTCTTTCTTTCTCTTTTTTATTTTTTAGTAGCAACAGGGTCTCACTCTTTCTCAGGCTGGTCTTGAATTCATGCGCTCAGGTGATCCAGCCGCCTCAGCCTCCCAGAGTGTGGGATGAGCCACTGTGCCTAGCTCCTTTTTGGACTTTTCACTCCAAACTTTTTTTTTTTTTTTTTTTAACCATTTCTTCCTCTGGTGAGAACTTTCATCTTTAAATTGGTTTCAGGAATGCTCACTGTCATTAGTGAGGCATGGTTGTAACAGATCCTGTCTCTGTCATGCAGCTGTAGCCTCTGGGCTACCCCTGGGTCAGCGTCTGCTGACTCCGTTCTCATGCATTGTTGCTGGTGTTCTCTTGGCTCTTTGTCTGGTAGGGAACTCTGATTATAGCTTGGCAGAAAACTCTGGAGACTGTTAAAATTCTCTGGAGCATGTTAGATATTTTATTTACACTTTTAAAGATTTTAAAATAATTTAAAAATGGTTGCTTATTTTGCAGGCCATCCACCAACTAGGTTCACATCATAGATTCCAGCCCAGATTTTGCAGGTGGTGCTTCCAAAGCCAGTTTAGCTTCCAAAGGCTTTGCTGTGGTCAGGCCCAGCCGCGTGCACACCCGCCACACCTGCAGGGCCTGGGACTTGTGGCTGATGCCCAGTCCATGGAGCCTTCCTTCTGCTGCCTCAGGTTGGACCTGGCCATGCACAGTGTAGGACGGCACTGGGACTCTGTGCGTAGACTCAGGGACTCTCCGGCAGACCCCTCCTCCCCAGGAGTTCCTCACTTTCTGGCTACTCGAGGGCTTTTGTCTGGTGCTTTGGCAAATGGCCAGGATGTTTTCTCTCCTGCCCGAGTCACACAGGTCAGCTCAGGGACAGACCACTATCAGCCACTGAGACCTGTCTGGAACACTCCCAAGTTTACTTCAGTGACAGCACCTTCTACCAGGAATTTAGGAATCATCTTTCTATCTTCTCAAAGTCCTGCTCTGTTTACTTTATTCTGCCAACACAGATAAGGGATAACAGGTGTTATCTGGAGCAGGTGCGACTGCATCCTAACTGCCTGGACTAGTTTACACGGCAGCCCGAGAGGCACCTCCAGGCTTCTGAACGGCACAGCTACAGTTGTGCTTGTAGTTATACGTGTAGGACAGAAATAAAACTTGTATATTTTCTTTTCAGAAGGAAAATGTGTTTCTGAATGTTAAGTATTATAAACATATAGGCAAAAACTCAATATATAAATAAATGGTTATTGACAGCTGGTATTTCTTAAGTTAACATAAGTTAAAGAAAGGAAAAATTTTGATATGTTTGTTATTTTTTACACTTAATGTGAATTTTAATTGTATATCAGTTTTCTCTTCATATGTTAATATTGCTTTACCTTGTGTAAGATCTTAATAGAGAAAATCAAATTATTTAACACCAAAATACTAAAAAAGGAATAAAAGATGTTCAAAGTTCACAAAATTCCTTAAAACTTAGAACATATGTATGAAAGCGTACTAAGGAATATACTGTTGATTTATAGAGAACTTCTGGGAATGTGACAATGTTTTAAATATTTTTACTGGGAAGCTCCCAGCTGCATTTCTGAAATGTATATTCAAACAGCTCAACTTAATTTTTAAATATCACTGGTGACTGATGTTCCACTGAAGGAGTCCAACTTAATTTTCCATAAAGACCTTCCAGCTATTTCCCTGTGTGAGTGTTTAGTCCTCCTTGATCACCACGTGGGGGTGTGGGCCCCTCTGGAAACGAGCAGCTCGGGCAGGGCGCAGGGTGCGGTGGGGGGGGGGTCAGCCAGAGGGCAGCCGTGCAGCCCCTCCTGGGAAGCCCCCACCTCATCTCCCGCAGTTCTCCTGTGTCAGTGTCCACGGGGACTTCTGCATTAACAGAGCACGTCACTGATTTCCCGTTATGGCGAGTGCACTGCTGTTAGTTGGGCGGTTCCCTTCTTCCCGGGAAATGGTCCCATCTCTTCACGTTCTCTGGGTTTTCACACTCGCGTCCACCGATCCTGAAGGCTTCCCTGCAGGCCTCGGCCCCAGATCAGGCCTTTGGAGGTGGCCTCCAGGCTGTTGAATGGTGATCTAAGGCCATCCAGTGGACGCTCTCCCCAACTCGCTCATGAGTGGCGAAGGGCTAGAGCCCTCATCTTCACTGCCGTCCTGGTGGTGGTTCCCTTGCGATTTCCGCTGTGCAGAGGAACCATTCTCCAATGGGGGGTTCTGTGAGCTGCCAAGAGTCTACAAGAACTTTTCTTAATTAACAAGAGTTCATTTCTATTACTCTGAATGGAAATATTACAACATGGGAACCACTTTCTCATTAACTGCATGTGGTCCTGGGTTATCAGCGACAGTGCACCCCTGTTTGCCCAGGCCAGGTCACTCAGGAAACGGTAACATTTTGATTAACAGCATCACTGGAGTTGATGGACTAGGTGAGGGTGGTCTGTGGCTCTGGTCAGGGGCTGATAGATTCATCACTCGTGACAGGATTAGCAGCCTGGCCTTGGGCAGATGTCTCACCCTCATCATGCACAGCTTAGAATTTCTGATTAAAGATAAAGCTATTTGATGTTTCATCCAAACATGACTTGTCTACAAATAAACATTATGCTCTTCAAGAATGAAGACTCTGAACTGCTCTGAATTTGAGTTGGTCATTATTCTAAATAACGTAGTTGTGGAATAAAGAAACATTTCAAACTAAATAAGGCTGCAAAGTCACCTCATGAATGAATTAATAAGGATAAATTTGTTATTACTAGAATTTATAAGTTAGCTTAAAAATGGCTAAATCAAAATTTTAATTCATGTATTCAGCAAATGTTTACCTAGTGTCGACTTGCCTGTGTGAAGGCAGTCAGGTCTCCACGACTTCTGCGTTCTTCCGTCCCTTCCCGGCCTTCTTCATCATCCTGTTGTTTAAACCGAGCTCCCAGCCTCACTCAGCCCCACATTCATATCTGCCCACACCTCGAGCCTGGGGGGCTGAGCTGCCATCAGAGGGCTCTGCTTTTTAGGGGATGGGTTGGTCTTCCACCAGCTCAATAGAATCGGGATGTCTGGTGAACTGATGCCAGAAACACTGCTTGTAAAAAACCAGAAAATCTTTCTAATGATGATTTTCTGCTTCCTTTCTCAAGCCTTCTTGACCAGGAAGCCCAAGACAGGTGAGGGTCAGGGCCCAGGTAGCTCAGGACAGATGAGG
>NW_003852451.1:970184-972683 GCF_000181295.1 Otolemur garnettii
CTCAGGACAGATGAGGGTCAGGGCCCAGGTAGCTCAGGACAGATGAGGGTCAGGGCCCAGGTAGCTCAGGACAGATGAGGTTCAGGGCCCAGGTAACTCAGGACAGATAAGGTTCAGGGCCCAGATGGCCCAGGACACGTGAGGGTCAGGGCCCAGGTAGCTAAGGACAGTTGAGGGTCAGGGCCCAGTTGAGGATCAGGGCCCAGGTGGCCCAGGACAGGTGAGGGTCAGTGCACAGTTGAGGGTCAGGGCCCAGGTGGCCCAGGACAGGTGAGGGTCAGTGCCCAGGTGGCTCAGGCCAGTTGAGGGTCAGGGCCCAGGTAACTCAGGACAGATAAGGGTCAGGGCCCAGTTGAGGGTTAGGGCCCAGTTGAGGATCAGGGCCCAGGTGGCTCAGGCCAGTTGAGGGTCAGGGCCCAGGTAGCTCAGGACAGATGAGGGTCAGGGCCCAGATGTCCCAGGACACATGAGGGTCAGGGCCCAGGTGGCCCAGCACAGGTGAGGGTCAGGGCCCAGCTTTGGACATGCTCCTGACATCATGGAACAGGCCGTCTCACAGAACCTTTGTTCAACTACGGTGTATTTAGCTAATGATGTGAATTAGACAAGGGACCAGAAACATCTGGTTTCAGGCAAACTAAAAGGAATCTGCAGAGGCTAATGGGTTTTTCCCTCATCGCGACACTAAATCCCCATTTCTGTGACATGCGGTGTGTGAGAGGACGTGGCCTGCATGGCAGCTGGACCCCCAACGTGCTGCGCCCTGCAGAGGCCCTGCCCCTCACAGCCCGCCAGACGGCTTCGCCCTGCCTCAGGGACACGCTGCTTTGAGCACGAACCCCGTCTCTTCTCGCTTCTGCCAAACAACGAAACTCTGTTTCAACCTACGTGAGTCATCTCTCGGCCTGACACCTGTGAGGAAAATAAACCTGTGAGTTCAGGGGGACAACTTGGGGATCATTTACAACCCAGCCTTGAATGCTGCTTCTAGACTATATTATCTGAGGAGTCAAACTCTGATGATGGTTATTGTCAAAGATAATTAATAAGTTTAACAGAGGTTTTTGTTTTATTTTATTTTATATTTTTACTCTACACCTTCTTCCAAAGGCCCAAAAGGTGTGAACCTCTGATGGTTGCCCCTCCAAGGGATAGTAACAAACTGGTCAACATATGGAGGTGTGAACATAAGGAACTAGGCCTCCTAGTTCTATCACCCCATGCTGATAAGTACATGGGGTGCATGTCCAGACTATGAAAATTAGGGCAGCATAAGGAGGTGGTCAGTGTCAGGAGGGTCAACTGTGGAGGTTCTGCTGTAGTTCCTACCATCTTGTACCACATCTTATACCACTTGGGCTTCCTCCCGACTGGTGGTCATCACATATCGTAGTGCTCCTGGCAAACCACCCTGGAGACTGCAGGTGTGCAGCGCCGAGTGTCAGCAGTAGAGCCAAGTTCACGGGAATGGCGTTGGGGCCATAAAGTCCTCCTTCAAAAGTTCCTACTCATCTCTGGATTCTCCTCGGGTCCTGGGGCAGGGACCCAGGGTTAAGCTAGACAGACTCATTTTTGGCTCTCCTGGAATTATTATATATAATTTCAGATGGTGAAAAGTTCTATGAAAAAAATAAAACACAACAATGGAACAGGCCTGGAAAACTTAATCAGAAACTCCAGGTGAAGTGGCTGCTAATACAACTCAAAGTCCCTTATGCGATTCTAATTCAGCCTCTGAGGGTTGGGGATGTGGGGAAGAGCAGGGGCTGGGCCACCCCAGGCAGGCTGGGCCACCTGTGCTGCTCTGGCAGCACAGAGGGACAGCCTGGGGGTCAGGGGTGGCAGAGGAGGACAGGCTTTAGACAGCAGGGAGATGGAGACTGGGAAGCATGCTCCCCGTGGTCCAGTTTAAATTAGTAACAGTGTTTACTCAACCTCACCATGCTGCCTGTAAGGTGGCAGGACTGTAATAATTCACTCTTTGCACACAGGTAATTTTTTTGCATAATTCTTTAGAGTCACTCACTCTTAAAAATCTGCATGTTGTTAGAAACATCTAAAGGCCTCAATTAAATACCTTCAGCACAACTTGGGTAGGGTTCCTGCTGCGGGGTTGGCTGGCATCACCCTCTCATTGGCCCTTCCTGGGTGTCTGCACCCTGCAGGCTGCCGGCTTCACATCAGCCCTCTCTTCTGGACGTACTTCCCCGTCCCCCAAACCAGTGTGTGTGTGTGTGTGTTCTGTGCTCCTCTGTGAGTGGTGTGTGTGTGTGTGTGTTCTGTGCTCCTCTGTGAGTGGTGTGTGTGTGTGTGTTCTGTGCTCCTCTGTGAGTGGTGTGTGTGTGTGTGTTCTGTGCTCCTCTGTGAGTGGTGTGTATGTGTGTTCTGTGTTCCTCTGTAGGTGGTGTGTGTGTGTGTGTATCTGTGTGTGTTCTGTGCTCCTCTGTGAGTGGTGTGTTCTGTGCTCCTCTGTGAGTGGTGTGTATGTGTGTTCTGTGT
>NW_003852451.1:972703-982775 GCF_000181295.1 Otolemur garnettii
GTATCTGTGTGTGTTCTGTGCTCCTCTGTGAGTGGTGTGTTCTGTGCTCCTCTGTGAGTGGTGTGTATGTGTGTTCTGTGTTCCTCTGTAGGTGGTGTGTGTGTGTGTGTGTATCTGTGTGTGTTCCATGCTCCTCTGTGAGTGGTGTTTGCTTATCTCCACTGTTAGGCAGTAATGACTTCATCTACCTTATCCACAGCTGTACCCCAAATTCCTGCACCTGACTAATGAAGACATCGTGAATGAACACAAACTGCCATGTCCAGGTGTCGTCCACAGCAGAGGGATTCATCTGGGGCAGAATATTTAGTGTAGGTTTCATGGAGAAGAGTGGATGGAGTGAGTGGTGGGAAGACATTTCTGAAAAAGTCACTGTCAAACAGTGCAACCCACGTCTGGTAGAACACAGCAGCGACAGATGCAGCTGATCCACAGTCACAGGGGACAGCGCCATGGGTATCAGTGGTAAAGCTGGAGGTGTGTGAGTTCCACACCAGGAGACTCGCCACGTGGACCTTCAGGCCTCTGGCAGAGCTCTGTGTGGCTCCCAGACCCCTGAGTCTCAGTCCTCCATGGCCCCATTAGTCAGCTTGTAAATCGTTGCAGAGATACTGCGCTTTACAGTCTGCTCAGGCAGCATTAATAATTATCATATGTGATTTCTAATTATTTTTATCTTGGGAAAGGAAAACTGACCAAGAAATCATTACATATTTATTTTAACATTTCTTAAACAGAAACACATTTTCTCTGCTTTATTTTGCCTTTAGCTAGCATTTTGGAAGAGTTTAAAGAAAGTTTTGGAAAATACAAGAAGGATGAGGATTCTTTCTTCTTTTTTTTTTTTAGTTTTTAATATGTTGGAAATATTTAAACTTTCAATCCTTTTGGAATTTTATCAGACATATTATCCTCAGGCTTCAAATCTATTGTTAATATGATGGATCCAAGCTTTGTCTATGATGAATTACACTTATATTCTCTAGGAATTTCCGCCTGTGTATCCATAAATCACAGAAGGAAGCTTTAGGAGAAACAGCAGCCAGGAGAAAAGCTGCGTGGCTTCTAGCACAGAGACCTCGCACTCACAGATGTTTCCAGCCTGCTGTTTTCTTTATTTCCCATCATGTGCCACTTAGTGTGATTGTGACCTTAAAGAAGGGACGCCCGGGCTTGGAAAAGCTAACTTATAAAGTGACAGCACCCCAGGAGCCTGGGGTCACGTTGCCCACAGGCCTCCACTGAGTGCCCACAGGGCACTGCACGCTGATCTGAGACCAGGTGCACCTGAGCGGAGAGGAGAAGGCACCAATTCTCCGAGACTTCAGAATCTGCTGCTGTGTGAGGCGCATTGTGTGGAGTGCATGCTTGGAGGCTCCCAGAGCTACCCTGCAAACCAGCTGCTGACCACGACAATTTAGCCTGAGCTCCTGCTGCCATAAAGTCCCATCCCCAGTGAGGGGTGGGGAGACCAAGCCCTCCTCCTGCCGAGATGGCTGCCTGCAGCGCACCCCGGTTTTGACCTCACACTTTGGGTTCCTCGCTATCTCGGTGAAATGACACACGTGATGCCTGGCACAGCGCACGGAGCCCGAGCCCACCCGCTGTCCAGCTCGGCCTCCCTGCTAAACCTCCCTTTCATCTTTACCATGTCCTCTCTGAGGCTGAGTCACCGTAAAGCCTGTGTCCATCTCACGGCTGCAGATGTGTCTCCCACACTCCATGCTTATAAGCTGGCCCACCCACTTGTTTCTTTCTGCCCTATTTCACAGAGCTGTGAGTTCCCAGCCTCAGCACTACTGCTGGGGTTTCCATGCTTCCAGCTCAGGAAAGCAGGGTGGGATGGAGTTTCTGAAAGCTGGGGGGGATGAACAGAGGGTTGGTCTTCCCACCCCCTCACCAGGAACTGGACTTCATGGTTGCAGGAGCTTGGGCTAAACGGTCGTGGTCAACAGCGGGTTTGCGCGGGTAGCTCTGTGGAGCCTCTTGTGCTGATGGTGACCACCACATATTGTTTCACAAACACATGCAATTTTATTACAAATATCTTAAATGATTATTGTCAAAAATGTGGAAATATGTACAAGGTAAACTAAAAATAAATGCAATTCTCCTCTGCAAAAGTAGATACACATATGGGGCCAAGAGGAGGTTGCCCTTATAACAGGAGAAACAGGAAAAGGCTGAGGCCCAGCTGCTTCAATCAGTGTGATCCAAGGAGCAATGTGGCCACTCCCAAGTGCGGTGGTCCTGTGGAGACAGAGGCTGCACTCCTTCCTTGTGTGGCCTTTCTGTGAGCCGGGCTCCGAGTTAGGTACCCTCATCCAAAGGCCAGGAACTTTGGGCTCTGCTATTTCATGTCTCAACTATTGAATATTCAGCAACTTTTAAACATTTATTGACAAACTAAAAGTTATTTCAAAAAGACTTTCCAATCTAATACTAAGGATTGGTGAGTCATATAAGCAGATTTGATGGAGCAGAGATGTTGAGCTGTAAAGGGGGGTCTGGGATGTGGGACAGAGGGCGCCTTCATTCTGTGGTGTTTCAGACGAACGAGTTGTTCCGACATTGGAAAGTTTAAGAGAAACGACTTTCAGCTCAATGAGGTCATCTTTCAGCTCATCATTCTAATAGGTGACATGTGAGGTCACGGAGTCCCTGCCCTGCCATGTGAGCCAGCAGCCCCTGAGTCACAGCCTGTAGAGGGGCGGGGATGTGCTCAGTCAGATGGACGAGATTGTTTTTCTAAGAATCATTAAGGGATCTGAATTCTGCTTATCTCAAATATCTTTGCAATTGATTGTGGACCACTTGGGGAAAAGTGTAGCAGTCTAAACAGTCTTAAAACCTTTGTAAATTATTCCTGAATATTCACCTCTGCCTAATACTCTGCCACACTCTCACCATTCGTCATCTGACATGACCTAACTCTAAGAGTATTCTGTTCCCTAGCATTCGTGGGAGCTTCTGTCTTGACACTGTACGGTCTTCGCTGTGGCACTGGGATGCAGGGGAAGGAGGCCTGTTGGTTCCCCAGCCGTGACTAACTCTGAGCATGTCCCTAGTGTCTAACCGTTCACTGATTCATGTTACACAGCTCTACTTAATTGATAATCAAGCTCATGACAGGCAGACTATATTTTTGTGTAGTTTTATGACTCTTAACAGTTCCATTTCCCAGATGAGCAACTTACACAGAATTTAATTTTGTTGTAGGATTTAAGTTTAGTCTAGGAAATACTTTTAATGTTGAGGGTCTACTGATTTCTTATTAATTTCTAATTTTCTGTATACAATTTTCAGATGCCTATGTTTCTGGGAAAGATTAAATAATGTCCAAAAACAGCTACTCTTGCAAAGAAAATCCTCATTTCTTTTTGATGATTCATTAAAAACAAAACAAATAACTTCCTCATAAAAAATTAAAGAGAAAAAATTAAGATTCATCTTTTGAAATGGGTCATGGAGTTCACAGTGGATTCAAACACACCCTCCTCCCTGTCATTCTTTCATAGGGGAGTCAGAGAAGGGTGGTGAGCGGGGCTGCCTGCACAGCAGGGCTGAGTCTCTGCGGAAACGGGAGAGCAATATTCCCAGGGACGCGCCTTGCTCCACTGTCATTATGACAAAAGAGCATTTAGAGCACGTGTGTTTTCCTGTTTCCCAGAAAGTTTCTTTCCTCTGTTTGTTTTTATATTTAATGGAATTCTACTCTCCCAAGGAATTGTAGGGGGAAGGACGAGAGGGAGCGGATGGAAAGGGAGAGCTTGGGAATAATTTGGAAACTGGGAGCAGACGTTGGCTTTGGGGCTGTTCCTTGCCTTTCTGTCCTGTCCGTAATTACAGGCAGCTGGTCCTTTACCTGTTTTCTCATCTCCAGCCATCACATTTTCTTTGACTCCCGCTATTCAGTCTGGATATTTGAAGCACGTATCATCCATCAGGGACCCTCTACAGAAGCTCTTTGCTCTTTGTGGTTTCTCTGAGCTACACAGTTTTTCCAGTGTGTTTAAAAGTAACGTGCACATTTCAACACATAAATGGTAGAGACTCTATCTAAAAGTAAGTTCTCTGTTTATAGTTCTTGGTATTTTAAGATATGAACTTCCTATCTCAACTGATTAAAGACATTGTTTCCGTATGGTAAGCACAGTTTGTAGAGCGCCCTTGGAGCTATTAGAAGATTGAAATTATGTTGACAGTATGTTCTAACAAAGCAACCATTTTCATTCACACTATGATGAAACATAACTTGTATAATTAAAAACATTTTAAAATTCTTTGATGTGGTTATCTTTACATAATTTGTAAAACTGTGGTTAACTTTACAGAATTTATAGAATTTTTAGAAAACAGTGATTATATAGGCATGGCCATGGATTTGCAAATCCTAACCATGTTAAAAGTGTCTAGACACATCACTGAGAATGAGAAATTCACAGACATCTTAGAAAATGGCCAGAAATGTGCTTACAAGCAGGTGTGGGATGACTCCTGGTGATCCCCAGATTCCTGGGTCAGCTTTAAGAAGATGCACCCACAGAAGGGGAGGACTAGCACAGGTACATGGACTGCGCTGCCACAGGAAGGGGTTATTAGCATAGGTGGCCAGGTTGTGCACTGATGCAGAGGAGAGGACTAGCACGGTGCCTGGGCTGCGCACTGATGCAGAGGAGAGGACTAGCATGGGTGCCTGGGCTGTGCACTGATGCAGAGGAGAAGACTAGCACGGTGCCTGGGTTGTGCACTGATGCAGAGGAGAGGACTAGCATGGTGCCTGGGTTGTGCACTGATGCAGAGGAGAAGACTAGCATGGGTGCCTGGGTTGTGCACTGCCGCAGGTGAGGAGTACCAGCATGGGTGCCTGGATTGCCCACAGGAGGCTACCAGAAGATGTTTGAGTAGACTCTTGCAGCAAAGGACTTGGGGGTTTGGAGAACACACAACTAATAGGATGGAGTCCAGGATTCAGGAGCTAGGATGTCCATCTCATTTTTGTCTGTAACATTTTAATACTTGTGTGAGACAGTGTCAAATGCTAACTGGAAGAAGTTTAATGCATTATGTGACCTGCTGTGTGCCAAGTCTGTTTACCAAGAAAAAACACAGGGTAAAATACTTTACTATTTACTAGGAATTCAAGTCATTTCCCCCTAAACAACTTCTATTAGCTGTGAAACCCAGCCCAGTACCTTTTAAAAGATGAATTTGTCACTGAATGGGCTCACGCAGGTGGTGTGCAGTGAAGCCAGGACTGTGGCACCAGCTTTTGGGGAGAGAAAGGCTTTATTTGGAAGCCGAACATGGAGGAGAGGGTGCAGCTCCACCCGTTCCCCGGATTGGCCTGGGGCAAGTCTTTGGAGGTTGGAAGACAAGAAAGGACAAGTATGTTGAGTTGGCAGGGCTGGAACGGGGGCTCACACTGGACTGTCACGGTCAGGTGTGTTGAAGTGGACATTAGCCCCAGATGTTCTGGACCAGTGGACTCCTGACTTCTATAAGGGTTCAGAAGATCAGATTCTGGCTCTGTCCTGGACTCCCTGGCTCCATGGGGAGGAATCATGGGCGCTGGTGTTGCTGGAGGTCACAGCCTGTTCTGTGGCAGGTGCTCAGGTACATGAATTGAATTGGACTATTATCCCCACAGGGTAACTGAATAGTCTGTCGCAGGCAGAATGAGGTGGGGTCTTAAAGTTATACATTTAGTGAAAAAACTAACACAGCTGTAATATACTTCCAGAGTCGGGACATGGAAGGTGTTTGGGAGGGGTGGTGGGTGTCAACACTCTTCTTTACATATATTTAAATGTCCATCTCCCGGGTATGTTACCTGATCTCACTGCGTGGGTGGGTCCCGCTAAGTGCCAGGTCTGGCCAGGTGAGGTGCGTCACTCCTACTCTGAGCATTCAGTCACGGGGATGAAATCATCAGGAACATTCTTTCTGCCAACATGGTGAACAGTGAACGGTGAACAGAACATTGCGAGACAAGGCTTCTCTGCTGGCGGATACCTTGTGTCTCCAGCTTCTCTGCTGGCGGATACCTTGTGTCTCCAGCTTCTCTGCTGGCGGATACCTTGTGTCTCCAGCTTCTCTGCTGGCCGATACCTTGTGTCTCCAGCTTCTCTGCTGGCCGATACCTTGTGTCTCCAATGAGCAGAGCCTCCTGCTGACCCGAAATACACATGTGCCTCAAATGAAAAATAAACCTCAGAGTCTGAATTCACTACATCTTTGGGAATTGCTCCTCATCACAGAATGCTTTTACCTGTGATGCCTTATAAGAATTGATTCCCCAAACTGGGTGGTGCCTTTAAATGCGGCTGTCAGCTAAGAGTGAGCAGTGAGAAAGGGTGAAACGCCTATTGTCCTGTCGTTTCAGAGACGCAGTGGGACGATGGGGTGTGCACAGCATGTCTTGGTCACCATCAGCTACATGTGACAAAGTCCTGCAAAACAAAAACACAAACTGAGACAGGTGACTGCTGGCCTGTGGGCCCACAGGGAGCAGCAGAATGCAGTGCCCGGGGCTTGCCGGGGAGGAGAGAGGTGCTTCTCATAATGAGATCACAGCAGTTAAAAGGAAGAAAAAGCAATAAAAACACAACAAACCAGAGGGCTTGTGAGAGATAAGGGGCAAGTTAGACTCAAGCTGATGCTAAGAGCAGATGGAGATGGGCCAGCTGGGAAAGTGCGCCTCAGGGCAGGGCACAAGGAAGCTGAGGGAGGCCCCCATCAGTGCCGATGCTTTACTCAGAGAACAGGGTGCTGGGGAAGAGCACACACCAAACCCAGGTTGCCCAGAAATCAGAGACACACACCATCTGGAAGTCTGTCAGCAGAAAGACCAAGGACAGGGCTGTTGGTGTGGGGATATGTCCAGAGGCAAATAATGGGAAATCTACTAAGTTTCCAGGAGTGGTACTACCAACCCCCCAAAGTGACACAATAAAAACACGTGCCTGGATTTAAATACCTGTGACTTCTGGTAGCCAGTGTCCTGGAAGAAATGAGCTGAGGGAGCCTCCCAGTCCCCAGGGGTGACGTCCCTCCCACTTCAGAAAAGACCATGAGGAATAGAGGGGGACACCCTGCCCTGACAGCGAGTGCCCGTCTGGTGGCTGGTGCTCCCGTGCTGGGGGGTGTCAGGAAACATGTGTGCTCAGCATGTGAGAGGCCCCCACGGACTGTGACCACCACTCCTGTCCCAGCCTTCCCCATTTCTGTGTCTGTCCCCTGCTGTGTGGGGCGTGTGGTCTGCAGATACTATTTAGATCTGATTTAGAAACCTGTACAAATTGTCCAGACTCAGCACCTCCTTAAGAGACCTGGGCCATGGTGCCACCACCAGCACCATCCTCTGACATGTTTCCAGGGCAGGTAGGAGTCCCCAGCTCCTGGAGTCTGGGTGACAGGTGATGAGGGGAGTGGCAACTGCAGCTCTGTGCCCTGCGTGGATGTGGTGAGTGACCTGCCTGCAGCACAGAGCGACCCTGGGTGGCACTGGTAAAAACGGAGTATGAGGCATAACCAAAGGCTGCCTGCCGAGGACAGACCCCGGAGGGAGGTGCCACTTATAGCCAAGCACGGCCTTCTCCATCTCGAAGGGCGTGAGTATGTGGCTTGAGCTACAGAGTGCACTCTGCTCACGTGTTTGCAAGTTAGCAGAGTGCGTTCTGCTCACGTGTTTGCAAGTTAGCATCTGGTCATCAATTCTGGAGTTCCAGACTTTTATAAACAGGAGCACCCTCTGCTCCCGTTGGTGAACTAGCTTCTGTGTACACAGCAATTGTACTGCCCCAAGTGCACAGGTTTGCTTGGTGTTAATATGGATTTAAGAATCTTCACAAACGCTCATGGAGCAAGATTTGACCCACTGTTCAGGATCAAGGAACTCCTCAAATATCTCCAGCTCCCAGGCCTGCGGTCAGTGTTACAGCTGCCCCTGAGAGGCCGGATGGGCCTGGCGTGGAGGGGACAGAGTGGCTGCTGCCCTGTGGGGCGTCTGCTCCAGGGCTGCTACTTCTTGTAGTTTTTCAAGACAGACTCAAAATTCAGATTATTTTATGAGACCTATTTTGGTTTTTAAATAAATAAAGCACTAAGGGAATGAATAGGTGATATGGGCTCCAAATAACGCATGTTTAAGCTGTGTCCTGTCTCAGATCCCCAGAGACAAGTAGACGCTGCCTTAAAGTGGGTGAAGAGAATAAAATCTGGTTTCAGTTGTGTGCGTCTTGTTGTTGGGGTTTGGGTGGATTCCTGGCTGCGCCAGGATTGTCAATATATACAGTGATTATGTAAAATTAAACCACCTTCCCAATATAACTTAAACCAAACTGGCTTTCTTTCCCCTTAAGTGTATGAAAAATTCACGGACCCACATTTTCCAGACCCACGCTTTCCTTCTTAAGTTAACCTTAAAAGGCATTAACCCCACAATAAAACACAGTATTTAAGATAAGCATTTTATGATGATCTTACATATTCTTCAAATTAGTCATCTTTAAACGGAGCAAGATATTAATAATCTTGTGCGTGTGAGTTAGCGTATGTGAGAACATAAATCAGTCGTGCTCCTTTTAATGCTGGTGTTGAGTGGGTTTACTCTGGCTGCCAGCAAAGTACCACAGCAACGTGCCACAGCCCTGTGGTTTATGGACAGAAATTGCTTGTCTTGTGCCTCTGGAGGCTGGATGTTCGAGACCCAGGGTCAGGCAGCCTGGTTCCTTCTGACAGCTCCGAGGGGCGTTGTCCCCAGGCTTCTCCACAGCTTCTGGGGCTGCTCTTGGCCTTTGGTGACCTTTGGCTTATAGAAATGTTGCCCTGATCTCTGCCTCCATCTTCATGTAGTTCTTCCTGTTGACTGTGTCCAAACCCCCCTTTTTGTAAGGACATGGGTCATACAGGGATCAGAGCCCACCGTCAGGGCCTCATTTGACTTGATTTCCTCTCTGAAGACTCTCACTCTATGTAAAGCCACATTCTAAGTCACAAGAGACTTTAACGTATGGATTTGGGGGAACACAATTCAACCTGGGACTTAGGGCAATTACAGTATCTGCAATGCCATAAGCAGCATTGCAGGAAACATCATTTTACACAAATTTTTAACTGAATTTTACATTATTTCGTTACTATAGATTCTTACAGATTCTTGAAGTAGAAATATTACAACTACATAAAGATTCATGGTATATATATCTAAATGGCCTTCCATCAAAGATCTGCTAACTTTTACTTCTAATACCATTTAGTATTATCAAATTTAAATCTTTGATGATTTATGTACCATTTAATGGCACTTACTCTATGCTGTCTCATTATTATTTTAATGTATGTTTCTCTGATTTCCAGATAGACTATGGTGTATCACATGATGGTGGATGGGGAGGGATTCAGTTTTATTCTGATGCTGCATAAGGTGCGGATTCCCCAATAACTAACCCACTAGCTGAAACCTGTAGGAAGAAACTCCCCCTCAGCGAATAGAAACACCACATCAAACCTAAAGATGCCACCTCATCTCACAAGGAAGGGTGGCCCCAGCTCCCACAATGGACCATGGAGTCTCTTCCTTCATGTGGTTCTTCTATCCCTCAGCACTTCACCACTAGGGAGGAGTCACTGACACACATGTGTTTCCTAGAGCCAGACTCAGTGTCCTCACACGAGAGGACCACACATAACAGTGCTCACACCACACATAACGGTGCTCACACCGCACATAACAGAGCTCACAACACACATAACAGTGCTCAGACCACACATAACAGTGCTCAGACCACACATAACGGTGCTCACACCGCACATAACGGTGCTCACACCACACATAACGGAGCTCACAACACACATAACAGTGCTCAGACCACACATAACAGTGCTCAGACCACACATAACAAGGCTCACACCACACATAACAGTGCTCACACCACACATAACAGTGCTCACACCACACATAACAGTGCTCACACCACACATAACAGTGCTCAGACCACACATAACAGTGCTCTCATCACACATAACAGTGCTCAGACCACACATAACAGAGCTCACACCACACATCACA
>NW_003852451.1:982795-987398 GCF_000181295.1 Otolemur garnettii
TCACACATAACAGTGCTCAGACCACACATAACAGAGCTCACACCACACATCACAGTGCTCACACCACACATAATAGTGCTCAGACCACACATAACGGTGCTCAGACCACACATAACAGTGCTCAGACCACACATAACAAGGCTCACACCACACATAACAGTGCTCACACCACACATAATGGTGCTCTCACCACATATAACAGTGCTCACACCACACATAACAGTGCTCACACCACACATAACAGTGCTCTCACCACACATAATGGTGCTCACACCACTCATAACGGTGCTCAGACCACACATAACAGTGCTCACACCACACATAATGGTGCTCTCAGCACACATAACAGTGCTCACACCACACATAATGGTGTTCTCACTACACATAACGGTGCTCAGACCACAGATAACAGTGCTCAGACCGTGCGGCTTCCTGTGTCTGCTCCAGATGGACGCAGGGGCCAGGAGGTGCTGTATGCGGGCATGACACGCAGGCCTCACCAATGGCCAGCGGACAGCCAAATTTTGTACTTGATTTAATGTGGACAGTGAGAAGCAGTTTCAGGGGAAAGGATCCTTTCTCTTGCAAACAAAATGTTACTAATTTATTTAGTAACTTAAAGTCATTTGAATAAATATTTCTTCATGTTAGAGAAGCAAATATACCACATACCTTTGATAATATTGAAACAAGAGCAATAAAGGCCTTGTGCTTTTATATCATTTAGTTGGAATCATAAGAAGTTACTCTAAGGTGATTTCAAATGCTGGCAGTATTGATCACGTCACTGACACATGGCACTGTGACATGCCTGAAAGTCAGCCTCACCCTGCAGAAGTTTGCCATTGTATGGCCTCCAAACTTTTAGTCCAATAACTTGAAACTACATTAGACAATTTTAAGAGAGACATAGAATTTGCTTTGTATGTTTGAAGTCTTATCAAATAAAAAGAGCAGTGTCTGTATTCTAGTCATTTCTAATAAATCATGGTCAAGACATCTGCAAGAGGTGACATTAATACTTCTCCATGGCTCTAGAAATGTCCACAATGCCTATAAAAAGTGATATTACCGAAAATCTCAGCACATTGGGATTTGAATTTAGAAATAAGAAAATTTTCGCCTCCATTCCTTAACTGGGGCATACTTTTCATTATGGAAACAATCTTACTTCAGTTACTCAGTTCTGTTTTTATTTTGTAGCATGTTTTTACACAAGTATATTCACATGTGTGTTCACACACAGACATACATGTAGGGTGTGTGTGTATAATGCATCTTCGTATGTGTCTGTGTGTTCTTTACTCATAAGAAATCTGGATTTATATGTACATAGAAGAGTCACAGAGACCCTCGTGTGTTCCCATGCACCCCTCAACCAGCTTCCCCGGTGTTAAAATATTCCACAAACTAAGGGACCAGCTCTGGGGCAGTCCAGGTCTTCCTGCCTCAGATTTCCACGGTTGTTTTTTTTCTTTCCCAGGCACACAAGGTCCCCCTGCCCCCCAGATTTAGTTGCCCCACATCCTCACCTGCTCCACACTGAGAGGCTGCCTCCTGTGAAGTTAACTGTAGTAAGCAGTGCTGGGCGGGCTTCCGTAAAGGCCAGGTCAGACTGTCCACTGGTGGGCTCCAGGACGTCTGCAGCTACTGACACTCCTCTCTGTGTCAAAGGACATAACAGAATTGGGGGTTTGTCTGCCTTTAAAGTTCCATTTGTTTCTGTTTTATGTATTTTGAAGCTGTATTGTTAAGTGCCTGGATATTTAGGACTGCTTTCTCTTCTCAGAAGATGTGTCCCTTTATCATTATTCTAAGTTCCCTCTTGTCCCAGATATGATCCTTGCTCTCCAGCCCACTTTGATACTCGTGCAGCTTACCAGCTTGCTCTCGGCTGCGTCCGCATGGGGGATCCATCTCCATCGTTTCACCCTTAACCCTTTTATGCCTTTGTATTTAAAATGAGTTTCTTAAACAAAGAACACAGTTGGATCTTTTCCTGTTTTACTCGATCTGACAAGCTTTTTTATTTTTTATTTTTGTTTTTATTAAATCATAACTTCGTACATTGATGCATTTATGGAGTTCAGTGTACTACTTTGATATATGATGTGAAATGCTTACATTGACTAAGTAATGCATCCATCACAATTATACTCATTTCTTAATAGTTTTGAAATGTACCATTGCATCATTCACATAAGGTGAGGTCCCCTCAAATATCCTCTGGCCTCCCACTTCCCACCTACACTCCCCCCTCTCTTCTTCCCTTCTAATTTCTGAACTATAGTTATGTTTTACCATTCGTATGAATGTGTAGGTGATTATATATTGATTTCATAGTAGTATTGAGTATATTGGATACTTTTTTCCCCGTTCTTGAGATACTTTACTAAGAAGAATATGTTCCAGCTCCATCCAGGCATATAAGTATTGATTTTGTATCCTGATATGCTGCTGTATTCCTTGATCACGTCTAATAGTTTTGTATTTGAGTCCCTGGGGTTCTCCAGGTATAAGAGCATATCATCTGCAAAGAGTGGGAGTTTGATCTCCTCTGACCCTGTTTGGATATCCTTGACCACCTTCTCTTGCCTGATTGTGATGGCTAAGACTTCCATTACTATGTTGACTAGCAGTGGAGACAGTTGTCATCCTTGCCTAGTTCTTTATCTGAGTGGAAATGTTTTCAATTTTACACCATTCAATATGATATTGGCTGTAGGTTTGTTGTAAATGGCCTCTATCAATTTAAGAAATATCCCTTCTATGCCTATTTTCTTAAGTGTTCTGATCATGACAGGATGCCAGATATTATCAAAAGCTTTTTCTACATCAATTGAGAGAATCATAAGGTCTTTGTTTTTTATATTATTGATGTGCTGTATTATATTTATAGATTTGCATATGTTGAACCAACCCTGTAACCCTGGAATAAAACCAATTTGATCATGGTGTATAATTTTTTTGCTGTGTTGTTGAATTCTGTTTACTAAGATCTTATTGAATATTTTTGCATCAATATTCATTAATGACATTGGTCTATAATTTTCTTTCTTTGTTGGATCCTTTCTTGGTTTGGGGATCAGGGTGATATTTGCTTCATACAATGTGTTGGGAAGCTTTCCTTCTCTTTTCTATGCTTTGGAAAAGGTTGTATAATATAGGTACTAGTTCCTCTTGAAAGGTGATTTCCTATTGTTGATGCTATTTCAGTGATTGATATGGGTCTATTCAAGATTTCTAATTCTTTCTGGTTGAGTCTAGGAAGGTGGCATGCTTCCAGGTATTGGTCCATTTCCTTCAGATTTTCATATTTCTGAAAAGATATTTTTGTGATAATCATTGAGTGTTTTTTGAATTTCTGAGGTTTCTGTTGTTATTTCTCATTCTATGAAAGGAAATAGATAGATAATATTAGAGATTTTACTTTTCTGTTTCTGGTTAGGTTGGCCAGAGGTTTATCAATTTTATTAATCTTTTCTAAAAATCAACTTTTTGTTTTGTTGATCTTCTGAATGATTCTTTTGTTTTCAATTTCATTTAATTCTGCCCTAATTTTTGTTATTTGTTCTGCTGGGTTTGGGGTTGGAATGTTCTTCCTTTTCCAGTTGCTTGAGATGATTCATTAAATTGTTGGCTTCCTCTCTTTCCATTTTCTCGATGAAAGCTTCCAATGCTATAAATTTCCCTCTTAAGACTGCCTTTGCAGTATCCCACCGGTTTTAATAATTTTTGTCTTCATTATCATTTTGTTCCAAAAATTTGGTGATTTCCTTCTTAAACTTATCTTTGATCCAGCTATCAGTCAGCCTAAGATTATTTAGTTCCCATGACTTTGTTTGAGCATGAAGGTTCTTTTTGCTATTGAGTTCAACTTTTATTCCATGGTGGCCCGAGAAGATACAAAGAATAATTTCTATTCTTTTGAATTTTCTGAGGTTAGACTTGTGTCCTAACATACAGTCTATTTTGGAGGATGACCCATGGGCTGGTTAAAAGAATGTATATTTAGTTTTATTAGGGCAAAATGTCCTGTAGAGGTCTGTAAATTCCATTTGTTCTAGGGTCAGATTTAAGTCTAATATTTCTTTGTTTAGTTTCTTCTTGGAGGATCTATCCAAAACTGTCAAAGGGGTGTTAAAATCTCCAACTATTGCAGGAAGATATCAAATTGTTCATATCCATTAGGGTTTGTTTTATAAATTGAGAATTCTGGTAGGGTGCATAAATGTTGATTATCGAAATCTCTTCATGTTGGATGTTTCCCTTGACAAACATGTGGTGGCCATCCTTATCTTTCTTTATCTTTGTTGGCTTTAAGCCAATTGTATCTCCTACTGAAATTGCAACCCCTGCTCTTTTCTGGTTTCCATTTGCCTGTCTTATAGAAGTCCATCCCTTCACCCTGAGTCTATTTTTATTGTTTAAGGTAAGATGAGATTCTTATATACAACAGATATCAGTCTGAATTTATGTATCCAGCCAGCCAGCCTGTGCCTCTTTAGAGGACAACATAAACCATTCACATTAATTGAGAGAATTGATAAGCCTGGTTGTGTTTGGGGTGTCATGATTTTTTGATGTCCAGTGGACATTTTTA
>NW_003852451.1:987642-1024342 GCF_000181295.1 Otolemur garnettii
AGGTAGAGCATTGCGCTGGTCATTGTGGAGGATGGGTCTGAGAATATCCTGGAGAGCTGATTTAGTTATGGCAAATTTCTTCGACATGTGTATGTCATTAAAGTATTTGATTTCTCCATCACAAATGAAACTCAGTTTAGCTAAATACAGGATCCTGGGCTGGGAATTGTTTTGTTTTAGGAGATCAATGACCATCCTCTCCTGGCTTGAAATGTTTCAGCTGTGAGATCTGTAGTCATTCTGATATTTCTCCCATTGTAGGTGACGGTTTCCTTACATCTGGCTGCATGCAGAATTTTCTCCTTCATCTTCACTTTGGGAAAGTTAATCACAATGTGTCTAGGAGATGCTTTATCTGGGTTGAGTTTTGCTGGGATTCTGAACTTGTCTAGAAACTAAAGAAGTTCTGTATCTTTTGCAATCCTTGGGAAATTCTCCTCCAAAATCTCTTGGAGTAGACCATCCGTATTTTTAGGGCCACCCTCTTCTCCTTCAGGAATTCCTATAAGACAAATGTTTGATCTTTTGGAGTGATCCCACAACTGTCTCAGGGAATGATCAATTTTTTCTCTCCATTTATCTGCTTTGAGTGTTTGGGAACATTCAAAAGCTTTGTCCTCAGTTTCAGAGACCCTTTCTTCGGTCTGATCAACTCAATTACTGAGGGATTCTACTGTATTTTGGAGCTCCTCAACTAACTTTTTCATTTCCTTGAGCTCTGCTATCTCTTTTCTCATTATATCCATGTCTTTGGTGATTTTGTCTTTGAATTCATTAATTTTTTGAGACAACTTTAGAACTGCTCTTTGGAATTTAACTTCTATCTTTTCTTCCATTCTATTTATCTTATTTGCCATCCATATTCTGAATTTGATTTCTGACATTGCTGACATTTGTCTATGCATGGCATCTTCAGTTGTATCTCCTTTGTCATTTCCTGGGTAGGGGGTTGATCTACTCTGGTTATTCATGTTGCCAGAGTTTTCTGCTGGGTCCATACCATGTTTATTTCCCACCATTTGGTTATTAGAACTGGAAGGGTGAGATTGAATTGGGGTTTCCCAGGTAGTAGAGAGAGCTCCTTACTAAAGTTCTAGGCTTTGTAATTATGGCTTACCTCCTACAACCTTACAAAGGACGCTTTCAGAGTTTTGGCTGGAGATTCTAAGGACCTACTTGGTGAGATAGTACAAGCTAGCTCTGTTTTGATATCAGCCAACCTCTACCCTATCCTAAGAAGCTACAGTATTAGGTTTAAATATCAACTGTGAAGAGATACAAACAGCTGCGGCACCAAGCCCTCACCCTTCAGTTCTTTTCCACTACAGAACTTTGAAAGTCAATCTCAGAATGTCCCTGAGTGGACAGCCCCAGACATGGGTTCCAATTAAATGGTCTCAGGCAGTGCAAAACCTGCTGAGCAGAGAGGGGTTTGAGGGTCTCCAATAGCACAATTGAAGCCAAGGATCCACACTCTCACCCACCAGACTCAGTCCCCACTGTTGTCTGCTTCTCTGCTCACAGGCCCAGTTGGAGCCAGGGGCCACACCCCTACCCCCCGTCTCAGTTCACACCCAGCTAGTCTCTGCTTGCTAGATCAGTTAGAGTCAGGGGAACATATCTCAGTCCACTGCCTGGCAGGCCTCTGGTCACAGGCTCTGTTGGAGTCAGGGCACCATGCCTCGCCCGCAGGTGTCAGTCCTCACCCAGTAAGCTTCTGCTCACCAGCCTGCTGGAGACGCTGGACCATGCCCTTGCCCTGAGGTCTTGGTTCACACCCAGCAAGCCTCTGCTAGAGGGTTCTGTTGGAGTCAGGGGACTATACCCTTGCTCTCAGGTCTCATTCCATGCCTGGGAAGCCTCTGCTCACAGGCCCAGCAGCAGGTGGGGACCAGCCCTGCCTGCTGAACTCAGTCCACAGAGGGAAACCACTCTCCCATTGTGGGTGCCATCAGAGCCAGGGGTTCTATACTCTGTCTCACCAGACACAGCCTGAACGGAGGGTCAACACTACCACAGGCCGGGCATAGTCATAACCAGGGGACTGCTCCTCCTCCTGCTGAGGGTCCCTTTCATCCCACACCCTCTTTCTTCCCCATTAGTCACAGACTCCATCCTGGGGGTTGGCAGTCCACACTATGCCCAGATCTCTCAGGAAAAGACCAAACACTCTATGCTCTGCAGGGGGCAGAACTTTAGACCACCACGTGAGGTGGGGAAGGGTGGACTGGGAGTTTGGAATTGTGGGGGAAAATATCTGTTCAATTTTATGCCTGGCAGGGTGGTGTCTAGGTTCGTAAGTGGGACCTCCCTGGAGAAAGAGACCTGGAGTTTAGTGGCTCTCTCCAGCGAGGTAAAATGAGAGGTCTTTTGTTCCCTGCTCATTCGCAGATAACCTGTGGCGAGCTTCCTGCTTGGGAGAGGGGTCTCCCATCATCTAGTTGATCGGCTTTGTATCTGCAATTTGTTTTCTTGAATGCTCTTCCTTGGAGTTACAGCTTGCTGAACTTCTTCCTTGGCTCAGCTCCCCATCTTTGGCTTCATAGAGTCCGATTCCATCCAGTTTTTCTCCTTCTGGTCAGGAGCCTCTGCTGAGGGGTGCTACCAGTCGGCCATCTTCCCAGAATCACCGGATTGTGACATCTATGGATCCTGTGTGTGACAGAGGGTGAGGGCTGGTAGTAAATAAAATCCAGCTGTTGACTTTCTCCTTACCAAGTGAGACTTGCATTCCCTTAGGGGAATACGCTTTCCTAATCGTACAGGACAACTGGCTTGTCATACCAAAGAAAGCCAAAATCAAAGCCGGTAGTAGGAAAAACAGAGAACTAACACTATTTACATGTCAAGAAGCACAAAAACAGCAGCAGTAAGTGTGAAAAACAGTGAAGAGCCTACAAGTGGAATGCGAGGACCTCTTTTAACCAGTGTTGTTTAGAACATTTACAGTTAAAGTCCTGACTGATGTGATGGAATTAAAGCCTATCATCTTGCTGTTTTTAATTTGTTCTTTTTATTATTTCTTTCTTTTTCTTTTTTTTTCTACCTTCCTTTGGGTAAGGTAAGATTTAGTCTTATGTATGAGTATACATTTGGAAATTTTAGTGGGTACCCAAGGATTTACACAACATACTTTGAATTAATCTTAGTCTATTGCCTCATGTTGCAGTTTTCTATGCCCAGATCCCGTGATTCACAACAGCCTCACAGTGCCCAGCATCACAGCCCAGTCCTGCCACGTGGAAGTGTGTGAGATTCGAGTGATGGGCCTGCCCGAGTAAGTCCACACGGCAGAGTCTGATGGTGCTGGTGCCCGGCCTGAGAGCACCAGCCTCCAGCCACTCTACAATGGCTCACCCCCAGCTCTGGACAGGGAGAAGTTCGGGTAAAGGAAGTGTGTGTGTGGTGTGTCAGAGGAATGGGGTAGGACTGACTGGAAACCCAACTTTTATTTCCCTGTAGGGTTTTGGTTTCCACTGTGGGAGAGTACAGGAAGATGGGTGATTGTCACCTACCATGGGACATCTGGTATCAAGGGATGGTGGCAGGCCCCAGAGCCTGCTTAGTTGAACTTGCAGCACATTAGAGCCCATCCTCAGCCCATCCCCATTGGCTGAGGACAAAATACACACATTCTGTCTAACTTCCCAAAGCAGGGTTAAGGCCAGAGAGGTGGTTCTTCTGAAGGTGGTTGGGATACTCACATAGGCTTGAATGCTACAGAAAGGATTTTGGCAGTTCCTATTGAAGTAGGTGCTTTTGAGCTCAACACTATGACTCTACAATTAACTGTCTAGAATTAGAGAGTCTTCAGAGTTTATATTTTTACAGATTTTAATTCAATGTCATTTGGTTGGTCTTTTTATCATGAAAAATAGACACCATTGGACATCAGCTTTCTGTTTATGAGGCACATAAGTCTGAAAAACCTCAGTTTGGGAGGTTTGACACCAGTCAGCATCTGATTCATCCTAGGGGAGGCGTCCACCAGCAGGTCATGGCCAGACACAGGCAGGTCCCCTGGTGTTAGCACCTGTTTCTCTGACAATATATTAGAAAATCCTCTTGCCACTGGGGAACAAGAAAATACGCACAGTCATTTGGATCACTTTTTTTCAGTGGTCTGTGGAAGCCATAGAAAGCAACATTCTTTACATCACATTTGAATTCCACACAGGCCCAGTGGCTTAATGGGTTTTTATCTGTAAAATTAAAACATGGAATTATGTATACTTTTAGTTTTAAACAATGTGAACACATTTTTTTTTAATGTATCACAAGTTTAGGTACACAGAAAAATATTACAAGCTTGCAAGGGATATATGGTCTCCTGAAGCTTACAAGGGATAGATGGTCTCCCGAGAACTTTTTGTTGTTTATTTTTAGTTAGATCCATTTCTAATGAGACACAAAGTCTTCTAAATATTAATACGTATTTTACTTTTATCTGACCATGAATAATACAACAAAAGGGCCTTCTTTCCCACAGAACCCAGAAAATACATATTCTCATGTTCCTCAGGATGCTCTAATTCATCCATACGTTTTTTGGTGGGGGGCAGAGGTGGAGAGGGGGTGTGAGGAAACATTTTATTCAGAGGAATGAGCCTTTAACCTGGATATAAATTTAGTTGATAAGTGAGAGAATCATTTCTTAAACTACATGAATGTAAAATGTTAATTCTTATAAGCTAGAAAAAAGCACAGTGAGGGTCATGTATCTACGTTAAACTTGAAATTCATAAGCATAAATCCCTTCTGCTTCCTTCCAGACATTTGTGAACCAGACATGGCCCAGAGAGGGCTTGACAAGGTCCAGAGAATGACCCTTGTGCAAGTGGGGTCCTGGGATTAATCACTCAGGTGCGTGACAGCTGGCTCAACCGGCCCTGCCCCTGAGCTTTCACCCCCACATCACCCAAATCCTGCATTTCTGCAGACTCTGTCGGTGACTCAGGGCCATTTCAGCTTGAAGTTCATGGTGTGTGGATCGGCTTCAACCTCCCTCTGCTCTCCCCATTCACCCATCCGGGCACCGTGGGTCCCTGGTGAAGCTGACCTCCCCAATGCTGTGTGCACACCGACACACCTATGTCTGTTCACGTCCTCCTGGAAATTTCTACTCATCCCTACAAAGATTTAAACATTGCATCCTCTGTGGGGTTTCTGCACATTTATCTGCAATCCTGCTGCTTCCAGGAGCACTTTTATGCCCCTGTGAATTTGCTCCTTCAAGATACCTGCAATGTCTCTCAGGAAGGGGCAGGAGACCTCGAAACCAGGGAACCCTTTTTCACTCTGCTCCAAATAGGACACACTTCTTCACAGACAGAGCAGGCTCCCTCCTGGGTACTTCAGCTCAGGTGCAGGGGGCCCATTGCCTCAGAAGCTGCGGAGCCTGAGTGCACAGACCACAACTCCCATGCACACAGACAGCTGTGGACCTGGTAGAGGCAGATCCTGGACTCCGAGCTGCAGGGGGCCTCGCTCACACCTAGGGATTTTCAGAACCCATTGAGAGAAGGCCGCCCTTTTCACAGACATCAGTAGGCTGAAGACATAGGAGGGAGAAGGATCACAGTCAGGCCAGGGTGCAGGTGTCCAGGGGGCACATCGGCAGAGATCAGGACGTCCGACTGCACCCACTCAAGGGACCCGGCTGGCTCTCCCTGACATTTGGGCCTTGGCTGTGCACCTGTCACTTTTTCATCTTGTGGAAATTCACACCGTATACACTGGACGCTGCTCCCCTTTTAGATTTCAGGCTTCAGCCGCTGTCACGTCTCTTTCCTCCTGTTGCAGGCAACTTCTCTGAGCTGATGGTGACTGCTGTGTCATTATCGATGGCTTTCAGCTTCATGCAGAGGAAACCCAAATACATCACCCTAACCAAAAAAGAGAGCTTTCCCCCTTCCAGGTGTTAGTGAATCCAGAAGGAAGCAGGCAGGGTGACTGTGAGTTCCAGGAGCTCATCTGAGACCCTGCACTCTTCGGATTGCTGCCCTGTGGAGAAACAGCACCTCAGCGGGGACCTGAGCGTCCGGGGCTCACTACCCATGTCCCTGCTTCCACAGAGCTGGTCACTGCCGCGCTTCTGAAAACCTAAGGCGGGGGCTGCAAGTTTGCAAATGTAGCGGTGCCCAGACATCACGTCTAGCTGCACACTGGGATTGGTCCATCTATCTGCCTTTTCTCAGGAACTTGGCTGCCCACTCGCTGCTTCCAGAATCAAGCAGAAACTCTGTAATCTGCTATCAGGCACTTTCCAAGAAGCCCAAACCCCTTCCGAGCTCCATCTCAGGAGCCCCAGTTACGGTCTCTGTGTTTGCAGTCACCTCTCGCCTCCACATCCTGTTACCACTTGGGACAATCACAGTAAGAGACATCAACTCTCGGCAGGACTCACACTGCTCATCAGAAATGTGATATTGTATTTCCTTTCTGATTTCTTTTCTATGCAGCCTTTGCATTAAAAATTAAGGAGCATGTGCAGCTCGATGGCGACATTCAGCTGTGTGTGCAGAATGATTCCAGTCGGCGTTGCAGGGTTTCTTGCACCTGCATGATTTTTCACTGAAGGAGAAGCAGGACCCAAGTCCACGAGACAGTGGAAATTCTCTGGTGTTATCTCTCTCCTGCTAAGAAATGAGTCTGCAGCCCACCTTCCCTTTGCCTGAGGTGTTGGCCACGCACTGAAACTGGCCATGCAGTGTGTGCACAACTCCTGCAAAGCCAGCAGCTCCTCCACATTTGCTGAGACGCTATTTTTTCCCCCTGAGTTTCTGGGTAAACAAAATTTGTACCATACACTTTAGCAGTTAAATTTGTTTCCTCGGGCTGTTCTTTTGCGCACTAACACTGTCTTATCAACAAACTGTAAGTTCCTCACAAACAATGACATCTTTGTGGGAAGTCCACGGGAAGCTTCACACACTCTCTCCTGGATGGCCTGTCCCCAGCACCAGGCATCCACGGCCTTCTTCACACACGTTCCAAGCTCTAGGTATCCTCTGACCTTTGGTGGTGATCTTACATGTGGTTTTCCCTCCCTGATTTCCAAATCTTTAATCCAAGCAGGGTTGAAGCAATTATCCTGACTCATCTCTGAATATTTGCAGCATAGGGTAGGTCTTGGCTTAATCTCAAGTTGCCCAACATGTCTTGTTTGTTTACATTTCCCAGATATGCCAAGACCTGCTTCCCGCAAGATGGGACATTTGATCTACACATTTCACTCGTGGCAGCTCCAGGGGACAGACGGGCACCGAGTGGCCGACGTGCTGGACGCTGTTTAGAGCTGTCCTTTCTTGTCACAGTTAGTCCTCACCCTGGGAATCCTGGTCTACATTTTATGAAAGATTTGACTTCATAGATTCAATATTTTGGGCAAACACTTGGTAGCAAAACAATAATGCTAATTTAGTGAAGATTACCTAGTGATGGCAGGTGCTGTGACTATTGTATGTTGGAGTCTAAACTTATTATGCTCAGTGGTGAGGTATGTGATGTGTCAGTATCATCACATTGAGTTTTAAAAATCACCTTATTCTGTCCTTTAAAAATACCTTATCTTTATCTTTTATCAGAATGTTTACTACCCAGAAAAGGAGTCCAGTGACCTGATAACTGCCAGTGTCCTTGGAATACCTGCTACCTGCCCCTGGGAGCCCAAGTTACTTATCCCATTTTACACGTATGGGAGCCTTTTGGGAGTTAATAATTTCCCTAACATGGAGCAGTGACAAAGGGGCTGAGATCTGAAGCTGGAGAGGTTGAATCACTAAGCAGTGTGCTATCTGCAATGGCTAGACTCTTCTGTGGCCCCACGAGGCTCCATGTGGTGGAGGGGTTGCATAGTTTTCTGAGTTTGCAATGCAGTAATTATCTAGGGTCAGGATGAAGAATTCAAGAGCAGAGGCAGCTGGGAAATCTTGGTGAATTCCCAAATTTTTCTACAGCCACAGCACAGGATATTTATGAAGGTCGCGGTGACGCCGACATTCCCAGCAGGTTTGGAGAACTGCACTGGACCTTGTCCCATCACACTGCTCCCTGGGTTCAGCTGGAGCAACCCGGCTTTGTGTTTGTCTGAGGATATGGAACCAAGAAACCCAGAAGTCACCTGTCTTCTCTTGGAGGCCACCCAGAGCACCCAGGTGGGGTCGGGGTGGAGCTCAGCCTCCAGTTGTCAGTTTTATTGATAATCCAGGCTTTTCTAAAACGCATTCTGAAATAAAAGCTTATTTTGGAACATGATTTCATTATCACATTCTGAAGTTTTTCTCCTGAAAATTCTTTTTTTCTCCTCACTTCTCAAATGAATGCTTTTAAATGAAAAGCTTGTGTCAACTCCTTTTGGTTAAGTGAGGTGCTTGTGAAAGCGAGACAGACCGTGGTGGTGATGAATTTGGTGTAATCCAGACTTGCTCTCTTCTGGAGAGAAGCACCATCACAACTCTGAACAAACTTCAACTCCTGGAGCCTGGTCATGTTCCAAGGTCATAATGCTCTCTCTCCCACCTCTGGAGAGTAACTCATTCGAGCTCTGCCAACCTCCTCGAGCCTCAGCTTACTCCCTCATCCTATGTTCTGTAAGCAGGTGACTTCCTGGTGTTCCACAGAGAGGGCAGTGGCTATTCACAAACCCTTTCAAACGGCAAACAACGGTGCCCAGATGTAACTCTACCCCTTTTACCCTTCTGGTTTTTAAAGTTTCTGGATCGAGGTATGTCATACAAGTAAGATGCAATTGTGTGGGAAGTTTACGAGGGGAGTATGGCTCAGGACCCTTCCCCAGGCCCACACTCACACGCACATTGGCCTCCTTTGCCTGCCAGAGTGGCCTGGGCCTCAGGACGGCTGTCAGTGTGGACTCTGCCCAGCCCAGTGGCTGCCCTTGTGCCATTGCCCGCTCAGTCTTCTCTGTGGCTTGTCCTATGTGGATTATTCAGGCCTGCACAGCTTCCCTTTGGCTCCTTTATTGACTGCAGTGTGTGGTTCTAGCTTCATCAGTTCTCAGCTGCTTGGTATTGCTCTGTACTTATCCATTGCATGAATTGACATTCTCTTTATCCATTTTCCTATGAACTGACATTTGGGTTGTTTTCAGTTCAGGGCTCTTATAAACAAAGTGGAAATAAATACCATGTATGTGTCTTTTCAAGAATATGTGCACCCATTCCTTGAGAATTATGTCAATTTTCTATTACTGTGTAACATTACCAAAAGTTTGTGACTGAAAACACTTGTGACCGTCCAGTGGTCAGACTAGAAGCAAGTCACAGTGTCCATGGCCCTGAGGGAGGCAGGGATGAGCAGGGCTTGCCCTCTTGCGGCCTGCCGCAAGGGCACACGCCCACTCCAAATTCTAAGTGTGCACGAGGACAGGCTGGGGCCTGCTTTCCACTTTATGAGACACAGCCAACCAGTTTTCCAAAGTGGTTGTACTAATTTACATGCCTACTGGCAATTTATCAGAATTATAACTCCCCTCATCTCCACAACACTGCTGTTGATGGCATGCTTTTCTAATTTTGTCTCTTTAGAGCACTTGCTATGGTACCCTGATGAGTTAGATTCTGAATGTACAGTATTTTCGTGTGCTTGGTGTACGTCTGTTTTTCTTTTTTTTTTTTAATTTCTTATAGCATAACTGTGTATATTAATGCAATCATGGGGTACAGTATGCTGTTTTCATATACATTTTGAAATACTCTCATCAAACTGGTTAACGTAACTTTCATGTCATTTTCTTAGTTTTTGAGTTAAAACGTTCATACTTTGCTTTTAGATTCACTTGTACCCTTGTAAGATAAACCACAGAGGTGACCCCACCAATCACCCTCCCTCCCCCATCCATCCCTTTCACCTCCTCCTCCTACCCCCTTCCCATATTCTAAGGCTATAATTAGGTTATGACCTTCCTATAAAAGCTATGAATTAGTTCCAAAGTAGGGCTGTGTACATTGGATACTTTTTCTTCTATTCTTGAGATACTTTGCTAAGAAGAACATTTTCTAGTTCTGTCCATATAAACATGAAGGAGGTAAAGTCTCCATCTTTCTTTAGGGCTGCATAGTATTCATGGTATACATGTTCCACAATTTATTGATCCATTCGTGGGTTGATGGGCATTTGGGCTTCTTCCATGACCTAGCAATTATGAATTGGGCTGCAATAAACATTCTGATACAAATATCTTTGTTGTAATTTGATTTTTGCTCTTCTGGATATATACCTAATAAAGGAATTGCAGGATCAAATGGCAGGTCTATTTTTAGTTCTCTCAGTGTTCTCCAGATGTCTTTCCAAAAGGAATAAATTAATTTGCATTCCCACCAGTGGTGTAGAAGTGTTCCCTTTTCTCCAACATCTCTGGTATTGGGATTTTGTGATATGGGCTAATCTTACTGGGGTTAGGTGCTACCTCAAAGTAGTTTTGATTTGCATTTCTCTGATGATTAAGGATGGAGAGAATTTTTTCATATATCTGTAGGCCATGCATGTACGTCTGTTTTTCAAACATGTTCAACTCCCCTTTATTCCCAGGGTGCCTCTGGCATTGGCTGAGGGTTATACTTCACAGGTATGCTGGACATCTGGAAATCCCTTTGCGTGAGGTTATTGCCAAACAACACTTACACTGATAAACATTAAAAAACACTAAAACTATAAAATGGCATTTCAAACATATAACTGTGTACATAGAAAGCAGAAACAATGTAAACATAAGTTATCATAAGGTCACACTACATAGTCAAAATGCAGAATAAATTGTATTTTTATATACCAGCAACAACAATAAAATAAAATAGCAATGGTGATATAGTACCATCCAAAATTTCAATAGGAAAGAATCTAGTGAAAAATGCACACAAACACACCCTATACACAACACACACATATACACTATATACAACACACACACCATATACACAATACACACCATCTACACACCACAGACACTGTATACACAACTCACACATGCTATTCACAACATACATGGACTCACCATATACACACTACACACACACCTATACACAACACACACATGCATGCTACACACAACACACACTATACACAACACACACATGCACTCTATACACAACATACACTATACACAATACACCCTATATACAACACACACATATACACTATATACAACACACACCATATACACAATACACACCATATACACACCACAGACACTGTATACACAACTCACACATGCTATTCACAACATACATGGACTCACTGTATACATACTACACACATACCTATACACAACACACACATGCATGCTACACACAACACACACTATACACAACGCACACACACTATACACAACTCACACATGCTATTCACAACATACATGGACTCACCATATACACACTACACACATACCTATACACAACACACATACCCTATACACAACACACACATGCACTCTATACACAACACATACACCCTTTACACAACACACACAAGCACTGTACACACAACACACTCTATACACAACATACACACCCTTTACACAACACTCACCCTATGCACAACACACACATGCACTCTATACACAATGCACATACTCTACATACAACACACACATGCACTCTATACACAACACATACACCCTTTACACAACACACATACTCTACACACAACACACACAAGCACTCTACACACAACACTCACCCTATACACAACACACACATGCACTCTGTAAGCAACTCACATGTGCTATTCACAACATACATATATTCACCATATACACACTACACAAACACCCTATGCACAATACATGCACACTACACACAACACACACCCTATACACAACCCCCACATTCTATACACAACACACACAAGCACTCTATACATAATACACACCATAACAACACACACATACCATATACACAACACACAAACATACACTCCATACACAACACACACACTCTATACACAACACAGCATCACTGAGAAAACCTGAGGAGACAAAACACAGGATGATATACAGTTCATGGATTTAACTATTGATTTGGTATAATTCCATTCAATATTACAGTAGTATTTTTCTTTCTATGTAAGTAGATATTATTTTGAAATGTATATAAAAATTCAAAGGCCTAAGAAGAGCTAAGGCAATTTGTAAAACAAGATGAAAGGACTAATTCCACCAGATATCAAGAGTTATTGTAGAGATAGTTATCAATGCAGAGTGCTATTAGCATAAGAATAGAAAAATGGGCCAATGAGATCAAATGTCCCATGCATATTTGAATGTTGATTTATGAACAAGGTGAAGATCTGGTCATTTGGCTATACCTAGGAAAAATATACAATTTATCCCTTACCCAGATTATATTCCAAAGGTAATTTCTGGTGGCTTATATAGCTAAAATTAAAATGTAAAACAATAAAACTTTTAGAAGACAACATAGGAAAGCATCTTTATATACTTAAGAGACCAAATATTTCTTTAAGCAGAGGTAGAGTATTGTATTACAAATGTACAAAAATAACTTAGATTATCAAAGACTATTTATAGTTATTTATTTATATAAATATAAGCATCTAACTAACAGTAGAATATCCATAATTATAAGTATTATGATCTTTAGCTAAGTATCATAATTAGATATCACCACACACCCACCAGGAAAGTTACAATGTAAGTGATTGGGGACACCAGACTATGCCAGGGCTTGGAGCCGCTGGACGTCTCTTGCACCATCCGTAGTGAATTCTGTGCTGCCACTCTGGAAAACTAGTATTACACTAAAATTGGGCTTGTACATAACCTAAGATCAAGACATTGCACTTTCAAGTAAGTGTCCATCTCAGGACAAGAGTTCCCTGAAGCTGAGCCTCACCCAAGGCTTCAGTTCTTGGGACTCATTTGAAAGCATCTCCAGAGAACCTGGTAAGCAGAGTGTGTGTGTGGGGGGCGTGTCAGTGGGAAGAGCCATGGGGCTGAAACTCCAAGAGCAGCCCCAGACCAACGTGCAAAGAGCTCTGGTCTAAACCACGTCTGGAAGTTTGTCCTGCCTTGAGGCAGAGGGTAGGGGCTTGCCACAGGCCTCAGGAGGAGGTGGGGCTCAGGCTGCTCTTCTGGTGAGGTCTGTGGTGTGGATGCTTGAGCTCCTGACACTCTTGAGGTGAGGACCTGGCAGGCCTCAGGGTGTTCTGGCATGTTCTGGGTCCCCTAAGGAGCACAGGTCATAGGATGTTAAGGAAGTGAGGACTTTCTGGGAGAAACGGCTGTGTAAGGGAAGGAGGGAAGGGGTCCAGGGACACACCAAGATGTTTGGCTGGTCAGTGGAGGTTGGGCAGTGTTGCTGGAGAGTTCCAAGGCCAAAGGCAGCTGCCGAGGAGCCCAGGGTCCTGTCTCTGACTTCCTACACACACAGATGCTATCTAGGAATGGGTCTGGAAAGTGTGAGACGCAGGCGAGATGCCGGCTTCAGAATGGGAGCAGCTGTGCTGACCTCAGCTGGGTCTGGGAAGCACCTGGCAGGGCCACACACGGCACCACACTGTTGGTTACACCAGGCGTAGCCAGCATGGAAACACGCACACCTGGAGACACGCTGAGTGTGTTCCCAGCAGTTGTGTTCAGTACAGCCCCAGACTGAGAACGGGCTGAACGTCTATTGACAGAAGCATGGATCAATAAATAGTGATGGTGCCCATCATTATCACAATAGGTCACTTTAGAGGACGTGGATGGAAGCCCCAATGTCCAGAAGGAGCCCAACACAGAGACCACACGGAGTGATGCACTGTGCATGCTGCGTGCAGATGGACAGGGCCGACCCACCTGTCAGGGTCAGACCCAGATACTCTTCCAGCAATGGTGCAGAGAGTGTAGGAAGCTCACGGGGTTTCCTAGGGTGAGGGTGACAGAGGCTTTGTGGTTGTTGTCTAAGTAGTTTCAATTTATAAGCAACTTGCTTAAACATTGATAGTTATTTTGTGTGTGACTGTGTGTTTAATAAATACAAACCCAGATGCCCAGTTTTGTAACTATTTGATATTAATGGCACCTAATACAGACTAGGAAAGGTTCCTGCGTGCCTTTACCAACACGTGTTCTGTGTGCTATCACCACATCCACAGGCCCAGAAGAATCATGGCACCTGATTTGGTCCCATTTGGTTAACAGCACACAGAATGTTACAGTTCACAGACGTGCTCCTGGATCAATCTGGGCCACAGGGAGCCGCACACAGGCGTTCTGGGGACAAACTGCTCAGATGTTTCTGGGCTTGTTTATCATGGCTTCAGTTAAAAGTAATATTTTGAAGAATGATGGAAAAAGATGTTGAAATGGTGTCTGGCAGAGTCTGTCCAGCCTGGCTTAACTCCTTCATACCCTCCCAGAAGGGTGCATGGGACTTAAGAGAAATGTTGTGTGTACAGCGAGTGGGCACAGCAGGCCAGGCTGGCACTGCAGTCCTGGCTCCACCTGCGCCAGGGCCCCTGGCCGACCAGCAGGGTCAGTAGCAGCAGCAGCGCATGACTTGTGAGCACCTATGTGGCAGCAGCTGTGGGGCCTGTGTCACTCTGTGGGGAGGATGACTCAGGCCGAGGTTCAGGCCGTCCACTGTGACCTCGGTGTGACTCACCCACAACCATGTCCTTCCCAAATTTCCTCAAGGCTGCACTCGGGTCCACGATGTACCTGACCTCTGAGTCCCTCTGCAGTGACGAACACCGACTCTGCCTGCTGAGAACAAAATATCTGAAACACGCTGCTTGAAGGGGTTCCAGTTTGGCGCATGTGGACTCCTGAAAGCTCTGTCAGGAAAGGAGCGAGATTGTTCCCACTTCTCTCTCCCTGGAAAACAGGCTGCGAAGCCGACATTTGCTTCTCATTACGCTGAGAGCATGTGACAGCACCACATTTTTAATTTACTTTATTGTGTGTATTTAAGGTGTGTGACATGATGTTCTGATGTACTTAGCTTGACTGAAACATTCATGGGGTGTGATGACCACAAGGAAGCAGGTAACGTGCTCCACACCTCTTACAGTCTGTGTGTGGTGTATGTGTCTGTGTGTGGAGTGTGTCTGTGTGTGGGTGTGTATCTGTGTGTGGTGTGTGTCTGTGTGTGGAGTGTGTCTGTGTGTGGGTGTGTGTCTGTGTGTGGTGTGTGTCTATGTGTGGTGTGTGTGTCTGTGTGTGGTGTGTGTGTCTGTGTGTGGTGTGTGTCTGTGTGTGGTATGCGTGTCTGTGTGTGGTGTGTGTCTGTGTGTGGTATGCGTGTCTGTGTGTGGTGTGTGTCTGTGTGTGTGGTGTGTCCGTGTGTGGAGTGTGTCTGTGTGTGTGGTGTGTGTCTGTGTGTGGAGTGTGTGTAATAGGTGTGTGTGGTTTGTGTGCCTGTGTAGTATGTGTGCATCTGTGTGTGTGGTGTGCGTGTCTGTGTGTGGTGTGTGTCTGTATGTGGTGTGTCTGTGTGTGGTATGTACGTGTGTGTCTATATATGGTGTATCTGTGTGTCTATGTGTGATGTGTGTGTCTGTGTATGGTGTATCTGTGTGTCTGTGTGTGGTGTGGTGTGGTATGTATGTGTCTGCAGTGTGTGTTGTACACATGTGTGGTGTGTGATGTGGTAGCTGTACCTAAAATCCAATCTTTTAGCAGGTCAGCTAAGCTAAGGTCTGAGGTGTAAGTCAAAGGCTGCAAAGTGGGCCATTGTGTGGGGTAAGTCGAGGTCTAAAGTGAGACACAGACAGTTACATTTGCCAGGGACTGTCCTGAGGACCCTGGGGGCCTTTTGATGCAAAAGGTACCGTCTTCTTTGTTTTTAATGTGAGGACCGTAAGTTGCACATGCCTTTGCCTGCACAATTTGGACAGCAAGGCCACAGTGCACACAGCCTGTATGCCAGACAGTGGCTTCATACCAGACAGTTCCATCACCCTGGAGAGGTAGAGAATCAGAGTTCCCTCACGCCAGAGAGCTCCATCATGCCAGAGAGCTCCATCATGCCAGAGAGGGCCTTCACACCAGAGAGGGCCTTCACACCAGGGAGGGCCTTCACGCCAGAGAGCTCCATCATGCCAGAAAGGGTCTTCACTCCAGAGAGGGCCTTCACACCAGAGAGCTCCAGAGCTCCATCATGCCAGAGAGGGCCTTTACACCAGAAAGGGCCTTCACACCAGGGAGAGTCTTCACGCCAGAGAGCTCCATCATGCCAGAAAGGGTCTTCACACCAGAGAGGGCCTTCACACCAGGGAGGGCCTTCACGCCAGAGAGGATTTTCATGCCAGACAGCACCGTCCTCCCAGGAAGGGCCTTCACACCGGAGAACTCCAGAGCTCTGTCATGCCAGAGAGGGCCTTTACACCAGAGAGCTCCATCATGCCAGAGAGCACCTTCACACCAGGGAGGACCTTCACACCAGAGAGTGCCTTCATGCCAGAGAGCTCCGTCATGCTGGAGAGCACCTTAAAGCACCAGAGCTCAGTCATGCTAGAGGCAGTGCCTTCATGCTAGCGAGCCAGAGAGCTCCGTCATGCTAGAGAGCTGGAGAGTGCCCTTATGCCAGAAATTGCCTTCATGCCAGAGAGCACCATCACTCCAGAGAGCATGGTCATCGGAAGAGGCAAAGGCAACCATGATCATACAATCAAAATTATAACAAAATGAAGCATGACCCTTGAAGGGTGTTTCTCAGAGCATCATTTTTAAAGGAGTTTAATTCTAAATATCACCTGTCGAGAAAGTGCGGGGGATCAGAGACAGTGCACAGTGGTGTCTGGGTGTGTGTCTTGCCTACTCTGCCCGTGGCTGGGCACACCCAGTCACTCATAGACTCAGGAGGGTGAGTTTGTTTCCATCTCCTGGACTCAAGGCTCACTGGGCGGAGGCTGGCCTTACAGCTTTGTCCTCCCCAAGTCATTGGGCACAAGTGTCTTTTCCTATCCCACCAGTTTTGCTCATTCCTCTAAGAACAACCAGAAATTTTAGGGTAGCACCATAGAGGAGCAGTTTGTTCAGGACGTCTGGATTATTTGAGACCTGTTCCCACCCAGCTGGCAGGAGCCACGATTTGGCTCTAGTCTCCAGTGCTGACATCTCCATGTGCTGGCTGGGCACACAAGAAAAGGTGCCACTGATTTTTTTGCAGTTTTTGGCCAGGGATGCACTTGAACCCGCCACCTGTGGCATATGGAGCTGGCGCTCTACTCCTTTGAGCCACAGGCACCGCCCTCTTAAAAGTCTTTTATCACTGTAAGTGGTAAGAATTGAGAAATAGATGGATTTCTGTGTAACTATTTTAAAGCTCTTTGGCAATCTCAGGTATAATAGGGGCTCAGCTAGAAAAGTCACACAGTGCTGGCACTCACTGCTGCTATGAGTTCCTATCTGGGCCCTTTTAGACAACAGACCAAGCCCCTGACGGCTGCATATTAACCCTTTCCAACCTGCCAGGGGCATCCACCTTTGCCCAGGTGACAGCCTCACTCAGAATAGTCTTTCCCTTCTCATCTGAATCTGGTTGTGTTGTTTTGTTGGTGCCTTGTTCCTCTCAGCCTTCTTTCAGGCTGTATTTCACTGGGGAGGAAGAGAAGAAGATTCGGAGAAGCCACTGTAGCAGCGACAGCATTTGACTGGCTGGGCCTACGGCAGGCGAGTAATTCCTGGTGTTGTATTATTTGGTCTGAACTTTGCCTCTTTGGTAAAGAGTATCTTATAAAATGGGGTGGGAACTCTGGGTCTTGGACAAAGTAAAATTCAAATTCTGGGCAATCCTTTCAATCTCTGAACACCAGCCTGGCTGAGACATTGTGTACATGGCCCCAGATGGTCTGGAAGCAATAAAACTTATTTTTGAGCTACCCAAGTAGGAGAGAGTGAGACAGTTCTTGAAGTATTATTTTTTGTAATCTGGTAAGAAAATCATTGATTCTTGGGCAGTGCCTGTGGCTCAAAGGGGTAGGGCGCTGGCCCCATATACCAGAGGTGATGGGTTGAAACCCAGCCCTGCCCCCCCCAAAAAGAAACTGCAAAAAAAAAAAAAAAAAAAGAAAGAAAGAAAATAACTGATTCTGTGTGACTGTAGTATTTACAAAACATTTTTACTTCTGCATTTTTTTTTTGAAGTTTTTGGCTGGGGATGGGTTTGAACCCACCACCTCTGGCATATGGAGCTGGTGCCTACTCCTTTGAGCCACAGGCACCACCCATTTCTTCATATTTTTTATGCTTTGATTTTTTAAAAAAATTCTTTAATATAAATGGAATAATTCTTATAATTTTATAAACTAAAAACAAATTGTGGGTCACAGAGTTAAATTTCTTGTGCTGGGCCACGGAGTACTTTTAAACCCTGTTTATCAGACCCGTGTCCTATGTTTTCTCTCTATCCCATTAAGCCTCTATAGATTTAAGATATGCAAAATATCCTTTTGGCAACAGATCTCTCATTAACATCATCCAACTATTTATGGCATAAAATTATGTCAGTCTACAATTTCAAGTAAAAGAGAAAGATGTAAAAGGAATCTCAAATTATTTTCCAGGCGCCTAGTGCTAATCCAAAACTTTAAGATGATGGAAATGTTGATAAAATAAGCAACATTTTATGCATTAGTTGTTTCTTTCATTATAAGCCTTAGATATAGATAATGTAAACAGAAAAAAATTAATACATCAGCATCAAAGATGTGAATACCTGGGAGACTCCTCAACTAATAAACAGCCCATCTCAGTGAAAACACCAGGATGCAGAGACAGTGCCTGTATAGTTTTACTGTTGGAGAAACTCTTTTACTGACCAAAATATATCAAAAGAAAATTTGCTTTTCAATACCCCTACATTGTGGTGTTGTTGCATATGAGAGAATTATGAACTTAGCACAATGTTCTGGAAACAGCAATTGACACAGAATAACCATGAGCAAAAATTTAGAGAAAAGTACCTGTATGATATGGAGAAAAATACATTAGTTGTAAAAATGATAGAACCTAAAAAAGATAATAGACATCCTGGAAGATCGTGAGTTGAAGCTCTGGTGCTTTCTTAAGAACTTATTTTTGGTAAATGTGTTTTATACAAATTAGTCTTTAGCTCTGCAGAGCTTTCCCAATTTAAAGAGCAGAACTGAACTTTACAGAGGTGTGAGGTGGAGGAGGCTTCACTTGGAAGGAAGATCTGGAAAAGTCGAGTGGAAACAAATTTTGGAGGACTGTAATGAGTAGGCTAAACTCGATTTATGTTAAAAAAAAATAACCAAAGCCCTGCATTAAAGGGTAACCACAGGCATGTAAGTATTATTTTTTAAGGTTATGAGTTCAGCCAAGAATAAAGATGCATAAAAAAGAAATAAAAATTCTGTCCCAAAATATGTAAGTTCTCTTTTCCAAAAACATGATCAAATATTCTTTGAACTTGACATGCAAAATCAATAATATCATGAAATTAAGTGAGTCATTTCACATTCTTCATCTTAAACAATAAGGAAATTCTGAGTTTAAATGTTAGGATGGGTGATCAAGATGTTGCTATAGAGATAATATTTGCCAGGATGAATTGTAGCCCTTTTTAAACAATAAAGAAGGAATACATGTTTAGAGAGGTTTTTCTACTAGACTTTGAACAATGAGAGACAGGTTAAAGTGACACTAAAACTTAGGTGTTTTTTCTTTCTTTCTTTTTATTTTTCATTTATTCTCCCTAGACTGTCTCGAGTCTGGGAGGAAACCCAACCCTGGACCTGTTGGTTCACACTGATCTTTCTACGTTTAGAGACTTTGTTACTTGACAGATCTTCAACTTGGTAAGTAGATGATTCCAGGTTATTTAATGTTTGCTTAAAAATTAACTGAGGTGACCAAAAATTTTGGATTTATACCTGATGCAAGAGTTTGAGATTGAAAGTTGTTCTACGTACATAACAGATAGCATATCTATCACCGTGACTGGAGGGTAAACGTTTTTATATTGTTTAACATCCCATATAAAATTCAGGAAAAATGGATTAAAACAGAGGACCTTAGAGAAATACACTTTGTTTAATTCCAGTTCTGTTTGTACCTGTCAAGGTTCCCTGGGAAATAGACGCCAGCTGGCCTGGAGTGTGAGAGACAGACCTGGTAACTGAGGAGTGCTGGGGTCAGGGCAGGCCCCATACATGGAGGAGCAGGTGGAGAGGGGGGCGGATTTGGTGGAAAGACCCCAGACTGAGGGTCTGAGACTGATTTTTATAAAGTGCCACGCCGAGCACTTTACAGAAATCTGCAGGTGACACAAGAGATGTCAGGTAAACACCACTCCCAAAGCGAATAATATGTATTTTACGTTCTCAATTTGCCAACGAAATGTTTTCTCATCACATCAAGTATTGTAATTCCCCAAATCACTGTATCTCATCACATCAAGTATTGTAATTCCCCAAATCACATGCAGACACATTGCTTGCTGTTACTGTGGATTCTTCTTTCTGTAAGCAGAGGAGTAACTCACAGAGGTCACGGGCAAAAGCATGCGGGGTGCTGTCAGGGGAGAAACAGGGCTGTCGGGGCTCAGGGCTCAACTGTGGGACTTTGGACCAGTTTGGTTGTCAGGGGGGTTTCTATCCATTTTGCACAAATTAACAAACCCCAAGATTGCCACACTTTGTCCGTTAAGTGCCTCAGAACTTGAATTTCACTGAAGATGGAATTATTTTACAGTTAGCTCTTCAATAAATTTGATGGAACATAAACCATATGAAAAACGAGTCTTCTTTTCCCTTAAACATCTGCAGTTTAAGCCCACAATCCAGCCTACTAAGCAAGAATCAAACCCACTTGAATTACTTTAGTCCTGATAAATGCCCTCAAAGCTCCCAGACATTCTCCTTCCCAGTACACTCAGCCTTCCAGACACTAAAACTCTAAACCCACATTCCAAGCAGCACAGTAGCTTCTGCTCCAACTTCCAGGAGGAAAAAAAAAATTCCCCAGCCTGGTTGCTCCATGTGGAGGGTGAAGCTCTGGGTGGGGGTCAGTCCCAGTCTCTCAGAGGGATCCTCTGGACTGACCCTGCAGTCTCTGGAGCCCGGCCACGTGTGATGTGTCAGCAACTTCACATGTGCTTCAACAGGAAATGATTTGAATATCTGGCTGTTTTAGAGAGAAGTAAAATACCTTTAAACTCATTCCCAACTTTATATCTTGAATATAGAATGAACAGGCAGATCTAATTAAAGGAAAAATAGATTATTCCATCGTCTATCATTTTTCTTTCTTCTCCAAGTGGAAATCTGCCCAACAACCCAAGCCTTGAACTGGTAGCAGATGATGGGGAGGCTGAGGTATGTCTCACCCACTGGGCTCCAGGTTCCATAGATGCACCCCCACTTTATGTCAATTTGAAAGAAAATGTAATAAAAAATTTTCATGATAGAAAGTTAATAGATTCAAAGAACTGTAGAAGAATATAAAACTTGAAAGTGCTTTATTTCCTCCTTTCTGTTGTATAGAGGCCTGGAGAGGCCGGGTGACTGCCCCAAATCAGCAGCATATGTTTGCTTTGCCCTCAGCCCCCTCCTGCCCCGTGGTTGTTCCTGGGTCTCTCCCGACTTTGCGGGTTTCTGTTTCACAACCCCTCTGCTCTGAGACTCTCCTGGAACATAAACCTCCCGGGACAGTGGCACCCACCTCCCTTCAGAGAAGGCACATGCATTCGTTTTCAAATACTTTTTTTTTTTTTTTTGAAAAAACAAGCAAATGCACTTTTTGTCTCCATGATTGCTTCTGTCTCTTCTGGTATGAGAGCCTTGGGAATGACAAGTTCCTCCCCCAGGAACTCCCTCAGTGCTTTCTGGCTGTCCCCTCAGCTGCCTGGCCAGCTGGCCAGAGAGGTCTTCAAAGGCCACATAAACCACCCTGCCTGCCCCAGATGCCCTCAGCACCCAGCCAGAACTGCAGGTGCATTCTGTGGCCCAGCCCCGTCTTCAGAACCCAGCCCCCACACCAGGAGCCCCCAGAGGTCAGGGTCCTCCTCACACTGCCTCCTGTCTCACCCCAACATTTCTGAGTAATTAGTTGTTATTTTTTCTTTTAAGAATTGTATTTTGTTATGTTTCATGTGCAGTCATGCACCTGAATCAATGCACCATCAGTGTAGATGTGTGTAGCTAATGGCAATCCCAGCACCCCCGCTAACATGGTTATCATCTCAAGTAGATAAAAGTACTTCAGATCCGCTCTCTTTCAAATTTTCAGTTCATAGTAGGGTGTTACTGACACAGTCCTTGGGCTGTGAGTTAGATCTCTGGACTTGGTCATCCTGTGTGAGGACAATTTGCCCGCTCCACTGGTCACTGTGCTCTGGCCCTGCCCCTGCCGGCCGCCCGGCTACTCCTGTTCACGTTCAGAAGAGGATGAATCAGAGCAGGGACACACTCCACTCTGCCCCTGCCTGACCCTGTTCTGTCCCACCGTGACCTGCATGGCCATTAACCCACGTCTTCAGCAGGTCTTCGAGGCCCTTCTAAGAATCGGCCCCCACACAGGGTCACCTCGAGGGCTGCTCTTGGCCCCTGTGCACTCTCAAGTCCCCTTCTGTCTTTCCTGCTGTCTCTGAACATTGTCGGGGGCAAAGCCCGGGCCTTACAGCCTGGGCTCCAAGAGGTTTCTTGCACTTGGCAGGTGCCCCGTCAGTTTTTGTGGAATAGGGTTAGGGCTGGATGGAAGGGTATGCGCCACACTTCAGGCAGAGAAGCACATGTCAAAATTTGTTATAGGAAATCTGTTTACCTCATGGTGGGGCCAGTTGAAGCAAGTTGGAAGTCTTAGACCAAAATGACAGAAGGGGAAGCCCTGAGCCCTCTGGAACTCCACAGCAGGGACCAAAGGGTCCTCTGTATGCAGAATTTCTTCCCAAACTCCAGAAAATCTCACCAAGTCTTTCTGACGTTTCACCCTGATAATGTCAGGCCCACCAGCCAGATCCCCTTTGCTTAAAGTCAACTGATTAGAGATTTTACTCATACCTGGGACAATTTTCAGACTTGGTTACGTAAGAAAAGGTATTCAGGTCTACATTTTGATTGCTAGATGTATTTATGTTGCTTTTCGTGGTTATGTATCTATATAACCAGCTGGGTAAACATATCCAGTATAAATCACACAGAGCAGATGAGTTAAAAAGGATAATTCATTTCATTCAATGTAGGAAATAAGAACTTGGCATTCAACTTAAGCATTCTAAATATTCATTTCTCCACACACAAAGAAATGCCAAACCTAATAAAATACACAGCATGAAAATATTTTTTTCTGGTTTTATTATAAAATATTATTTAGGGCGGTGCCTGTGGCTCAAAGGAGTAGGGCGCTAGCCGCATACACCAGAGGTGGCAGGTTCATATCCAGCCCCTGGCCAAAAACTGCAAAAAAAGAAAATAATAAAATAAAATATTATTTATAATCCTTCCTATTACCTAGAATATTTTTTTTACATTATAGGTAATATGAGATATATTATAGTCTTGAAGAAAGTCAAATTTAAGAAAATTAATTTACTCATAACTCACACACACATCTAAGATATATTTGTATTTCTTTTTATTTTATTTTTACATATACATGTGATTATTAGGTGTCCACTTTTTGCCTTCACAAAATTAAAAAGGCTTAAAATTTACCAACAATAACAATGTTTAAGATAAGGACTAGAAACAAAAGCCTCATAAAGAATGAAGATAAATACATTCAGAAAAGAAATCAGATGATTGCTGCAATGAAGTAGTAAGCAATAATAGTAATAGTAATGCAAAGAAAGTAACCTTCACATTGTGAAACAGGAGTATGACTATTACAGAATCCTTTGACTCTGAGGTTGAATATGGAGTCATCAATTAACTTCTCATTTTTTTCAAAGTCTCAAAAAATAGACAACTAATATTTATAAATAAGAATAAAAGATAATTTCAAGAAACAGATCATGCCAAATCTTATAGACAATAGAAAAAGAGGTATATTTGTATTTCTGAAGTAGGGTTCTCAGTTTGGACACAGCTCTGTAGAAATTTGTCTCACAAGGCAGAACCGCATGGGAGGGTGAAAGTACGGGACTTCACTCGGCAGGTGCACACCCAGGGCGCAAGGTGAGAAGGCCATAGGTTGCCAGGCAGCCTCAGTGACAAGATGCCAGAGTGGGGCAAACAGACTAAAACACAGGTGTTCCGTACGTGGGCAGTGCTCCAAAAGGGCACTTAAAAATAACGCCTTTTGGACATTTTGTGAGAAGTTTCATTCCTCTGCTGTCCAGCTGGTACTGAGGGTTTATGTAACTAACACTTCAGCTGCAAATACACTTGAGGAAGGAAAAATGTAAAACTACCGTCAAGTCTTAGGTCTAGTGTTGGATAAAAGTTGACAAAGATCCTTTTAAATTTAATTTGAGTGGGTTGGTCGGGAGCTGTCAGAAGCTGTATGGTTTTGCTCTGCAGCCCAAATAAAAGTCTGATGACACAAGGACCAAAAACTTAACACCTGTGCCCGGGTGTGGTGCAGACATGCTAACTACCTTTGTGAAGGGCTCGGTCCTGGGCTTATGTGAAGTCCCCACTGTGGGGCTCAGCCTGACTGGGCTCATGTGAAGTCCCCCCTGGGGGGCTCAGCCTGACGTGGACACGGAGGCAGTGCGGGCCTATTTCCCATGTGCTGCTCTTATTGCTGTGGAAGGTTGTTTTCTATTTTAGTCTTTTATTTTTCTCTTTGTGGGAAATTCCCTGAACCAGCTTTGGTGAAAGGAACCTCCTGAAGGCCCAGCAGCATTCTTGGGTCAGAAAACCTGGGAATTGTCTACCTCACTTTGACAAAAGTGTTTGTCATTTTGGACACACACCTGGTGCCCACCTTGCTGCCTAAATGACCCTCAACCTTCAGGCCTTGAGGCACTCGGTCACTGCCCTGGTAGGAGGCAGGGTGGACAGATATGCAGGTCTGCGGCATCCCAGTCTTGAGGTCTTAGGGATTTCAGAACTTTTTTTCATTACAGCATTTCTGTAACACTGGTTTCTGTTTTCACTGTTACTGTGAACCTAACACTGAGTGTCACGGAGTATCAGGGGTAGTCTCCACCTCCCACTGGTCAAGCTGATGCTGGTGAGATTCTGAGAATCAGATTTTAAGCTTCTTTGCCCAGCTCTCCAGACTGGTACAGAAAAAGATCCTTTGCTCCTAGTAGCTTGAAAGCAATAGTAACTTAGTCTCTTCCATTCTCATCGCTGTGGGTAGAAGCTGTGAGATGTGAGAAACAGATCAGGGCACCCTCTGTAGTTGGAGGAGTAGCTCGCAGAGGGGTGAGTAATCAAGTTCATCCTATTATAAGGTATAAATATTTCTTGAGAGGTTACTCTGTCCCATGTATCATTTTTAAAACTTCGCAGCAATAGCAAATTTATCCCTCCCAAGAATTGTCTGAGGAGATTATTTTGACTAGATCCATTTCAGAGATTAAAAATCTAGATATTTTAATGATGAATGGTAATTAATTTGATTGCCCTAAATGTGTCCTTTTTTATTGTTTTATATGGAAAACAACAGTCTCATGACAAAGGGAATTTAAATATCCAGTAGTGGTTAAATCCACGACACTTCCAAATTGCTGGGCTTTTCCGTTTACCCTAACGGGGCAAGGACTACGAGCCGTGCAGAAGTCACATGACATTAAATTCTTGCCCAGCTGCTGGGCATTGGTGTTATGATAAACATTCCAAATTCATTGCTTTCATGGTATCTTTCCAAATCTATGACTTCCAAGTGAAATGTGTTTCTGGGGAGAAACCTTTTGAGAATAATGTCTACATGGTGGAGAGGCCTCTGAGCAGCAGCTGTCTGGGTGGGGTCTTTCCCCAGCACGGCCTCGCACGGCGGGCGCCAGCTTCTGGGGTCTCGTGTGCAGGGCCTGTGTGTGGTCATCTGTGCAGGTCACACATGTAGTTCACATGTGTGGGGCTGGCCTTACCAAGATGTGCCTTGGTCTCCTCATCAAATAGTCCTGGGTAAACTGAGTCATGAGGTAGACTCGGGCAGTAATCCAGAGCATCAGGACAGTGCCTGGTGTGGAGCAGGGGAGAAGGTTCTAGGAAACACACGGCTTCCTCATGTCGGAGACTAAGCCGTCAAGTGGTATTTCAGAAGCCAAAGGTGTCTGGATATGCCCTAATCACAGATCAGTCGTGTATTTAATGCACTCAGGTGAAAATAGAGAAATGAGTAATATTCCAGAAGGAGCATTCAGTTATGGGGGGACAGAAAGAAAATGGATGACCAGGGTCACTCAGCCCCAGCCTGGTGCTGGGCTCTCCCTCAAAGGGTGGGGACACTCCGTTCAAGTGACAAAGCCGCACACCTGAGGGTCGTTTGCTTTATCCACTGCCTAACAGTGCCTTTCTGCAGAATCTGGGAGCTACCTCTTTTCGTCAGTTTGGCACTTTTTCGAGCTGGCATAATCTTGTTATGATTACGTTACATCTCCATCCTAAGCCAGTTAGAGAGTTCTGGTATGATTCTGGTTATTTCTCTGCTTCAACACCACCACCACCCTGCCCACTCCAACCAAAAAGCCCTGGAGACGGTTATTAGTTCTTAATGTTAAAGGATGCTAAACAGAGATTTGGTTAAAATACCCAGTTGTGCAAAGGACACATTTCAGAAACACATTTTGTTAACTTGTAAGGTCTCACTGGAGGGATAAGACTGCTGTTTGATTCCGTACCACATGTGGGAGGAAACTGATTTTGTTTTCAGGAGCTGACCGAATCCGGACGTTGTGCTCACTTTAGCCTCAAGCAGGTGCTTTTTCCTCCCACTGCCTATGGGTCCCATGCGCAGGGATCGAGCAGGGGTCTGAGCCGGGGAGACTGGCTCCCCCCTGCAGGGTGGTGGCTTGGGCGCACAAGTGAGACGGGAGCAGAACAGGTGAGAACAGGCAGCAGGGAGAAAGGCCGCATGGGGTAAGAAACTCACTGCAAGGACTTACGTAGCCATTAAGTGCCATGAATGTCATGTAAGAGAAGTGAGCCATGATGGTGATCAGAGAAAACTCGAAAGCACGTGAGGTGAGGGAGCGCCCCGTGACAAGAGCAAGCCCAGGGAGCCACAGCGGGACCACACAGGGCGCAGCGCACGTCCCTGCCCCTCTCTGGGGTTTTGCGCACTGAGACACGTCCTGGCCTGACCCTATGGGATGAAGACCCCTCCCCTGACAGCCAGCAGTAGGTGGCCTCCCCGCTGGTCAAGGAAAAGGGAGAAGCCACACGTGGGGAGGGAGGAGAGGTCGATGGAAAAGGGAGGGCTGTAGCCGCCCGGGGGCCACACTTCCCTGTCTGCAGGCGACCTGCTTATGAAGCTCCTTAGGCCCTGCTTTGCAGCCTTGGACTTTGGTTTCAGTTCTCTGTCTCAGAATCCCTAGAATCAAGGCTGCTCACAGTCATCTGGGCCCCGCAGCCAGTGAAGCCCTTTTACTGTGACTGCCAAGGCACTTCCCACTCTGACGCACTGTGGGGCGGGTCAGTCACTCTGTGTGCACCATGTTGCATGATCAGCAAGATAAAGGACGTATTTTACAGCAATAATTCCTTTCCTTGTCAAAGGAAACTCACGTGTTGAGCTGCCCCTATTGCCCCAGTGCCCCTTGCCCGAAGCCCTAGGAGGGGGACCTTGTGGACAGCAGTGGCTGGGTGTCAGGGCACTGCGTTCTGGTCTGCTATTTCCCTCAGAGTCCAGACATGGGGAGGGGGGAGGCCGTGAGTGACTCCCAGATTCATCCTGTGGGCCACTAGCCCCATACCCCCTTCCTCCCTCCATGAGTGGGGCCATGTCCTGTGAAGGGGAGGGCTGTGTCCCTGCTGGCTCTCAGCATCCCCTCTGGCTTCACCACTTTTCTAAGGCATGTACCTCCCTCATGGTTGTTCTCTTGCCCACCCTGGCCCATCCTACCCTTGCCAGGCCTTGCTGCTGTGGCCACCTTGCGCCCCCAGAAAGGGACAAGGCTGTGTTTGGAAATGGGGACTCAGTGACCAAGCTAAGACATGTTTACCAGGCTGTGTCTGGCCCAGCGTGACTGGCCAGCCCAGACCTAGTCCACACATGGGCTGGACACTTGCAACAGCTATGTGAGCATAGAGCAGAGATGGAATCGGGATGGCCAATGGTGGGAGGGCTGGGAGGGCTTAGAAGGGTCCTACCTGCTGGCTTCCAGTCTGTGAGAGGACTTGCTCCCCCGTGTCCTGCCATTGTCCTTGCCTCACAGGTGTCCCCTTACTCCCTGGCACACGTGTGCATGTCCTTGCCTAGTGTGGGTCTGTGGTTCACTCCTTAGTCCACCATGATCTGGGGATGACATCAGGCTTCCTGATCCCTCTACAGGGCAGGGTCTCCTCCTGTTTAGTGCTGGGCTCTTGGTAAGGCCCCATTACCTCTGACTGTGACTTCAGTAAGGCCAGACCCACCAACGTCACCCACGGTGGGGTGAATTTAAAGTGTAAAGCGTGGGATATGGCCACATGGTTGGAGGCCAGGAGGGGGGCAGTTCTGCAACATCACGTCTTAGTCAGAAAACAGATACAGTCTCCAGCAGGGAGTCAGGTGCAGGTTGGGTCAACCTGCATTGGCTTCAACCCTTTCTTTCCAATCTCGGTGATGAAAGCTCTGGTGTGATGACATGGGCCAGGACCAGCTCCTACAGATTTTTACAAAGAATTAAAAAAAATTTTTTTTGTTAATGCATAATAGAAATGTACAGTTTCAGGGCATATGTGATACTTTAAAACTTTTATGTAATTCATAAAGATCAAATCAGTTCACTTGGGGGATCCATGATCTTAGCTATTTGTCTTTTTTTCATGCCAGAACCACTGGAATTCTTCCTGTCCAGCTATTGTGAAATGTGCAGGGAGAGATGGTGAACTGCAGTCCCCTGCTGCGGGCTCTGGGCTCGCTCCTTACGCCACCCTGTGCCCCGAGCGGCGGCTCTGCAGCACGGCAAGCGGTTTCTGTGCTCCTCACCTCTTTGCCGGGATCTGATCATTCAGATTAGGGTTTAGAGAATGTCCTCTCTGAGACCACTGTCCTCTCCCTTCTCTCTCTCTCTCTCTGTCTCTCTGTCTCTCTGTCTTTGTGGTTTCTGCTACAAGTCTGAGAGATACGTGAGAGCAGTAGAAATAGACGAGATACTCTGGGAACAAACATTTTTCTGAAGGGTCCTCTCCTGAGCTTGTGAATGTTTTCTGATAACTCATAGGCAGGGGGATTGCCCATATTACGGGGTAGGACAGAAGGAGCAAAGTCAGCGGAGAGAGGAACAAAGGCTGCGGTGTGTTTCTGAACCCCGGTCACCTCAGGGCATCCCCCTCCTGCTGGCACTGGGGCCACCACTCCTCGGGAACTTGGACTGGTAGCTCTTCTCTTTGAAAGTGGCTTTGCCCATTAGTTCACTTTTATTCCACCAGTTTGCAGCAATATTATTCTATGTTATTTCATAGGATTCTTGCTTATTCAAAGCTCACAGTTGACTTGGCTGTCAGCCATGGTGGCTGAAGGGACCGTGGCCGAGCTTGGGGTTCTGACCAGACTCCCACTATCCTAGGAGTGCCGGTGTCCTCAGTAACCTCTGTAACATGCAAATGATAGCACCTGTTTCATAGACTTGTGATCTCTATAAAGGGATAATGCACGTATAGGCCTTAGCATAAAACGTGACACCTAATGACGTCCAGAGAGCCCGGGGTTACAATTGATTCTGCCATTTTCTCAAGGGAAAATGTTATGTTCTGCAAGGGAATGAAAATCCTTTTGCAAATGGCTTAGGCTATGGATTGAAAGACAGAATTGTCCACTGTTTACTGAAGAAAATATTAAAGAATTGAGTAGTCCTTTAGCATTGAGAAGCTCTGAGTTAAACTGTATAAATGTTCTTTTTCAATGGAGCTGTTTCCATCAGTGTTTTCCTATACCCAGTGATAGTGACGCTATGTATTCTAAAAAATGTTCTCTTAAAAATTAAAGAGATAGATTTCCACCAGCAAATTCAGAAAATGTGAATTTAAAGAAAAAAAATTAAAAAAAAATTATCCACAATAAAATCAACCACATTTTGGTGTATTTCTTTCCAGTTAATTTTAGCTTTCTGTGTGTTTGTATCGAGAAAGGTGGATTTATTTACTTCACTTTTAAAAAGACCTTACAGACAACTATGCCTTTGCATTTGGTCGCAAATTTTTGCTGCTTTCTTAGTGGATTAATTTATTTATAAGACAACATTCATTTTTAATATCTAAGTCGCCCTTCCCCGTTTTCACTGAAACCATCTTAGTTCAACTAAGTGGTGCTAAGTAACTAAGTAACTCTTAGGTGGTGCGTTCTTAGACGGGAGAGGGCCAGGGCCAGTGGACATGTCCTCCTCCTCACAAACCCTGTCACGGAAGGACGGTGCTCTGACCCTACATGAGACCCACTGAAAAGATATTCCTGCCTGTTCGTGTTTTCTGATTGTAGATAGTTTTATTTTACAATCTGAAACATAACATTAGCTGACATAGAAAGGGGGTCATGTTCACTGGCCTAAGTGCTCAGGACAGTTGGCGTGGACGCAGCTACTGTGTGTGTGCGACGTGCTCCTCCCTGAGCTCCCTCTGCCCCTGCCTCCAGCCAGTGGAGGCCAGACTGGGTTTCCTTGACAGGGTTGCAGCAGAGATAATAACGTGCATCGTTTGCTCCTATTGTGTAATCATCAGAAAGACGTGGCCCTCACTTGAGATCTGTCTGTCCGTGTCATTTTTCTTTATAGTGTGTTGTTTATTTTAACTTGAACAGCTATATTCAAAATTGTTTTTTCATTTATATCCTAATTATAATTGCTTTGTACATTGCTAAGAAAAGTCCAAGTGTGGTGAACCCTCATTTTAACAAAAACAACATAGGCAAAATCTCTCTAACCTGTAAACGACTTGATTTCTACTGAACACACTATTCATAAAAAAGTTCAAAATTAAGTATGCTTAAAAATGAATGCAGTTTAGATAAAGGTAAAATCATCACTAAAATAAATCAAGAGACTGTAAGTCTGTTTCATATTATTCATAGAAAAAAATGTTCTCTGCTCAAGTTTGGAAAACCAGACATGCCTGTGGTACTGAGGACGTCTGTCTGCAGTTTCCAGTAATTCAGTTGGTGTGGGCATAAAATCAAGAAAATTACCCTATAGGGCACAGATGTGCTTGTGGATTCAGTCTCCAGTCGGAGCTGGCCCTGAGGGAGGTTCCAACTTGGAGAAAGTCAGACATTTTCAAAGCAGAGGCAGATGCCGTCCGAACTCACTCCTGCCAGCACTCAGCCTGCAGCACAGATGGTGTCTCTGTGCACACCCCCCCGTGTGACACGGTCTGTCTCAGTGCACACCCTCCCTGTGTGACACGGTCTGTCACTGTGCACACCCCCCCTGTGTGACATGGTCTGTCTCAGTGCACACCCTCCCTGTGTGACATGATCTGTCTCAGTGCACATCCTCCCTGTGTGACACGGTTTGTCTCTGTGAATGCCCTCCCTGTGTGACACGGTCTGTCTCAGTGCACATCCTTCCTGTGTGACACAGTCTGTCTCAGTGCACACCCTCCCTGTGTGACACGATCTGTCTCAGTGCACACCCTCCCTGTGTGACACGATCTGTCTCAGTGCACACCCTCCCTGTGTGACACGGTCTCTGTGCACATCCTCCCTGTGTGACACGGTCTGTCTCTGTGAATGCCCTCCCTGCGTGACACGGTCTCTGTGCACACCCTCCCTGTGTGACACAGTCTCTGTGCACATCCTCCCTGTGTGACATGGTCTGTCTCAGTGCACACCTTCCCTGCGTGACACGGTCTGTCTCTGTGCACATCCTCCCTGTGTGACACGGTCTGTCTCTGTGAATGCCCTCCCTGTGTGACATGGTCTCTGTACACACCCTCCCTGTGTGACACGGTCTGTCTCTGTGAATGCCCTCCCTGTGTGACACAGTCTCTGTGCACACCCTCCCTGTGTGACACGGTCTCTGTGCATATCCTCCCTGTGTGACATGGTCTGTCTCAGTGCACACCCTCCCTGTGTGACATGGTCTGTCACTGTGCACATCCTCTCTGTGTGACACGGTCTGTCTCTGTGAATGCCCTCCCTGTGTGACACGGTCTGTCTCTGTGCACACCCTCCCTGTGTGACACGGTCTCTGTGCACACCCTCCCTGTGTGACATGGTCTGTCTCAGTGCACACCCTCCCTGTGTGACATGGTCTGTCACTGTGCACATCCTCCCTGTGTGACACGGTCTGTCTCTGTGAATGCCCTCCCTGTGTGACACGGTCTGTCTCTGTGCACACCCTCCCTGTGTGACACGGTCTCTGTGCACATCCTCCCTTTGTGACACGGTCTGTCTCTGTGAATGCCCTCCCTGTGTGACACGGTCTCTGTGCACATCCTCCCTGTGTGACATGGTCTGTCTCAGTGCACACCCTCCCTGCGTGACACGGTCTCTGTGCACATCCTTCCTGTGTGACACAGTCTCTGTGCACATCCTCCCTGTGTGACACAGTCTCTGTGCACATCCTCCCTGTGTGACACAGTCTCTGTGCACATCCTCCCTGTGTGACACGGTCTGTCTCTGTGCACACCCTCCCTGTGTGACACAGTCCCTGTGCACATCCTCCCTGTGTGACACGGTCTGTCTCTGTGCACACCCTCCCTGTGTGACATGGTCTGTCACTGTGCACACCCTCCCTGTGTGACACAGTCTCTGTGCACATCCTCCCTGTGTGACACGGTCTGTCTCTGTGCACACCCTCCCTGTGTGACATGGTCTCTGTGCACATCCTTCCTGTGTGACATGGTCTGTCTCAGTGCACACCCTCCCTGTGTGACACGGTCTCTGTGCACATGCTCCTGTGTGAAACGGTCTCTGTACACACCCTCCCTGTGTGACACGGTTGCTGTGCACACCCTCCCTGTGTGACACAGTCTCTGTGCACATCCTCTGGTGTGGTGGTGATTGTGCACACACCCTCCTGTGCACACTTTCTTTGTATGCAGTGAACAAAGTGCAGCCTGCCTTAGGCTGGGCGGGTTCAGAGCTTGGTCCCCTCCCTGCCCTCCTCCTCAGGCTGGCCAGTGGGTTCCGCTTGTTTTTCTGCTGGAGTCACTCTTGCTCCCGGTGCTGCTTCCTCATCATCTTTCCATGGAGACAGTTGTCCAGTTGGGCCACATGCATTCTCTTTGTCCCCCTGAGGGCCGAGGTCATCAGGGTCCCGAGGTCTCCTCTCAGCGCAACCCCTCTCTGTGTGTCCACTAAGCTGAAGGTGGAGGCCACTATCCTCAGTGGAGGGACATCTTGCAAACCCCATGAGGCCAGGTGAGGAGGGGAGCTGTATATGGGACCCAGAGTCAGGAGCAAACTGATGCCCAGGGAAGATGTGTGTCCAGAACTCCTGCAGGGGCTCCCCCAGCAAGTCACCCCAACATCACCACACAGGGAAACTGGGACTCAATGTACCTTTACTTACAAAATGTTTATCACAAAATTTTACAAAAGGTTTACATAATGTTCTCCTTGTGTTAGCCACTTCTCTGTAAAATTGTGTGGAATGGAATTGAAATGTACTGCTTCAAACCCAAGGTCTCCGTGTGCCCCTCGGGTCCTGGTTGTCTGGGGAGCCAGGACTTCCCCTGCACTGCCCAGCCCAGCTGAGAGGGAAGGGACACAGGTGAGCCGGCCTCCTGGCTGTCTTGGGCTCCCCCACCACAACATGGCCTTTCATTCTTCTTTTCTTTCAACTAGGAAATGATAATCAGGTGCTTGGTCTGTGCTAGGAGTTCTAGAAGGTTCTAGGAATACAAAGGTAAAGGCACTCATGGTCTCACAGACATGCCTTTGGTCAAGTGAGCTGCCCTCCCAAGGTACTTTCAGCGAGGCTGAGAGAAATATGCCCCCGCCTTTGTGAGCATTGGTACGGTTGGTGCCCGTGCTGGGTGCTGTCACCAGGTGGCCCCCAAGAGCAGTTCATGTTCCAAGTGTCCTGTGTGGACTCACAGCCACTGTCCCTTTAGCCCCAGAGCCCAGAGGGCAGTCACCTTCTGGTGCCTTGCTGCCTCTCTCCCTGATCCCAGCAGGGAGAGGACTGCCAAGAGAAATGAAGTGAGAAGGGTCAGTCGTGGTCACTTTACCACGTCCTCCTAACATAAGGTCCTTTCTGGATTCTTAGGCCTTCCCCACCCCTCAGGCTTTCTCTGAACAGGGTCCTCAGGCTGGACCCTTCAGCTGGGCCGCACCAGGCTGGCAGGGTGGGTGTGGAGCCTGCTGGCCCTGAGTCCCCAGAGTGATTCACAACAGCATATCTGTGTGTGCTGGGATGTCCAGCACAGGCCTTATCCATCACTTCCTGAAAGAAAGTGAGGCCACTGAGCTGGTCTGTGCGGGGTGGGGTGAGGGTGCCTGATGGCTGTCTCCCTCGCCTACGGGGGCTGTGCATGGTGCTTACATCACCTCTTTATTTATTTTAATTATAGTATTTTATAGTGAAACCAGAAAAACTGGATCCTTTCCCTTTAAACTTTCCCTATGTGGCTCCAAAAATAAAGACATGTTCTCATGTAGCCACAATACCGCCACTGAACTGACTACAGGTTCTAGAAATCTTTCATCATCTGAGTCTCCTCCATCTTCAAATGTCCCCCACATTCTCCAGGAGGAGAAGCAGAGGGCGCCAGCCAGGCTGCACCCTGACGGGGGGCACGCACTCTGGGAGGGAATATGGGGGCCATTCTTGTCTGGTGAACTTGGGAAGGACGGTGAAATGGGCAGAAAGTGCATGTTTGCAGCCTCAGCTGTGGCCTTGAGGAAGCCTCACTTCCAGGGTAGGGCAGGTGGAAGCTGATAAAATCAAACCACCTGGAGAGGCAGTGAGGCCTGACCGGCAGCCTTGCCAACCTCTCAGACGCCCCACCTGTGACTTCTGTCACACTAACAAAGAATCTCAGCATACAGTCTTAAAAAAATAAAACAAAATTAAAATCAAAACTTTTCAGCAGAATATCATGTACAAGAAAGGTCCAGATGTATTTCTCCATGAATTAAATATAAGTGAAGAAGAAACTTCAGATTTAAATACTATCTTGGATAAAAGTTTGTGCAAATTAACATAGAGGTGGACAGATCTTAATGATGTGAAAGAGGAAGTTAAGGTCGGGAAAGACATTCTTAACAATGCAGGCTCTTTTCTGCATGAAGACAGAATAACCAGGTGTCAGAAAGAGTAGATGAGGCCTGATCTGTGGGAGAGACCCTAGATGTTAAAAATAAAAACAGAAAAAGTTGAATTGAAGTAAGGAAATAAAAAGGATCAGAGACAGACAGGTGGTGAGTACCAAGTACATATGGCCTGAAGATGATAAGCTGTGCGATAAAACAAACATTATGCATGATTTTCTACAGTGAACAAGCCCTGAAAGGTGGTTTGGCCAAAAAAGAGCTGGGAGTTGGGTCTGCTGAACCACTGGGGTGGACTCACAGGGGTCTGCTGATCTGCTGGGATAGACTGACAGGGGTCCACTGATCCACTGGGGGTGGACTCACTGGAGTCTGCCGATCTGTTGGGGTGGACTCACAGGAATCTGCTGATCCACTGTAGGTGGACTCATGGGGGTCTGCTGACCCGCCGCAATGGACTCATGAGGGTCCACTGACCTTTTGGAGTGGACTCATGGGGGTCTGCTGATCTGCTGGGGTTGACTCTCAGGGGTCCACTGATTGGCTGGGGGTAGACTCATAGGGGTCCACTGATCCACTGGGGGTGGACTCATGGGGGTCTGCTGATCTGCTACGGTGGACTGACGGGGTTCTGCTGATCCCCTTGGGTGGACTCCGAGGAATATGCTGATCTGTTGGGGTGGACTCACAGAGGGCTGCTGATGTGTTGGGGGTGGACTCACAGGGCTGGAAGCGGAAATGACTTCCTGGCTGGGTCAGTTCCTGGTAGAAAGTTGCAGGGCCACTGGGTCAGTTCCAACTGAGGACATTGGTCTGACTATTGTCAGCTGGTCTCCTTGAATGCACAGTCTGGAAAAGACCTCAAAGGCCAGTCTTAGGTTTTACAGTTGTGATGTCATTTGCAGAAATTAGAGAAGTCACAGGTCCCACACCTGTCAGGGACCTGCAGCACCAAAGCAGTGAGAAGTTGCTGCACTGAGCCAGCCAGGAGCAGCTGCTGGTCAGCTCCTAGTGTGTACTTCTGCAAGTATCTTCCTCCATGTGGCCCAAGTCACTTTAACACAAGTGGGTTCAGTGTGGGCAGACAGTGGAGAACTAGAAACACTAATAGGATCTTGAGTGCAACAGTCCTAGATTTGGGACCTATTCGCTGTGTGTGCTGTGCACAGCAGTTGAAATCACTCCTATGATTGCATGCTCCTGTCCACCTCATGTAGCTGAGGGAAGATAATGTGAGCAACAGACAATCCAGGGCACGTTGTCTGAAATGTGCCCAAAACATTGACTCTCCTGTCCCCATTCCTCAGGAGGTGTCTCCTCCCCCAGTGCTCTCCCAACTTCATACAAAACAGACCCAGAACCCCCATCCTTATGGTCTTGGAGGTGGGTAACTCTGTTTATGACCCACGACCTCGGAACCCCCATCCTCCTGGTCTTGGAGGTGGGTAACTCTGTTTACGACCCATG
>NW_003852451.1:1024583-1038516 GCF_000181295.1 Otolemur garnettii
CCCATCCTCCTGGTCTTGGAGGTGGGTAACTCTGTTTACAATCCATGACTTCAGCTTTCTACTTGCTAAGCTTCGTACGTTTGGGCCACACTCACGGAAAATGACTCCTCCACTGAGACTGAGATCTGAGTCCCCCTGGAGCTCAGAATGGCTCCACGTCAGAGCGATGGGGAGTGTCTGGTAGAGACACGGCACAGAATCCAGCACTGAGAGGTCAGACCTCACATCTGGATGGATTTTCTAGCAACCCCAGCAGAACCTGCCGGCCTTACCAAATTTCACTCACCAACTAACCTTGCATCCTGGATGAAAATTAGCTTTTTCAGTCAACTCCCAAATGTAAAACTCCAAAGAAAGTAGAACGTGTTGAAAAAGAGATGTTTCGAAACAAATTGCATTTTCTGGCTTTTTTTTCGTTCACCAATCCTGTTGACATGATTGTTTTTGAAACTTTCTTTTCAGTAAGCCTTGCATGTCTTTTAGCACTGGCATTTTTAAAATTTATTCAAGCTAAGAATTCAAATATTATTAAAAGCAGGAGTTGTGGGTTGCTACATATGTGTCTAATAAGAGTGAGTTTTCATCATGCTATTTAAAGACCTAGTTATACAATATTTGGATAAAGCAACTCCACCTATTACTGGCTACAGAGCACTGCTGATGTGGGTATATCAGCCTGCAGAGCTAAGTGCTAACGGTTGCCAACACCCACGTGAAGCATGGTAGGAGGGATCCCAGAAACTGGATTTAGGTGACGTGGCAAACATCCCAGCTTCTCCGTGTCATGCCATCTTCAGATACCCACAGACATCAGCACTCCCAAAGCCCACTTCCAAATCATCAGACAAAACTAAAAAATATAACAACCAAGGAACCATTAAAAGAAATTAAAATATAATATTTTGAAGATGAATTCTGTTTGTAACAATGAAAATGGTTTCTAAGGAGTCATTTGATAAATCTTGAGGGAAAGCAGCCTTGGAGTGGGACGGAGCATGCTGCTCCTCAGGAGGGCGGAGTCAGATTCTCACCAGCTCACGCTGCCCCTCAGGAGGGCGGAGTCAGATTCTCACCTGCTCACGCTGCCCCTCAGGAGGGCGGAGTCAGATTCTCACCTGCTCACGCTGCCCAGGAGGGCGGCGCTGTCCTCACTCACAGGGAATGGCGGGAACTGCTGCTTCAGCACTGGTGGGGGAACCGTCCTGTCCTGTCCATGTGAGTCGACCAGGTCTTACATCAGGGGTTTGGGGGGAGATTTGTTTGTTTTTGTTTTTTGTTTATTTTTGAGTTTTTTCTTCTTTTTTTCAAAAGTAAAGAGATGATAAAGCCAATGTCCTTACTGAAATTGGTAGAGACAGAAATAGTTGTGGGTTTGTTTATTTGTTTCACATTTGATGCTGGTGAGCAGTAGTACCGAGTTCTGACACAGTGAACGTGAAAGGTGCAGGAAACATATGCAGATGTCTTGTTAGATTTTAATTACTTTGCCTCAGATGTAGTGGTTTTCATTCCAATAGCTAAAATTTCATTTTTCTCTGCTAGGCTTATTACCTAAACATGGTCAGTACAGATCACAAGAAGTGATAATACATGATTGGTGATCCAAAGCTGGTATTCTTCCAATGCATTTTCCTATTTAGTTGTAGATAAATATAAAAAAACATAAACTTTCCTTTGCCTTTGAAACAATGTGGTAAATACTGCTCTGGACTCAGATGTAGGTTTTCCAGTGGCACATTACCTGCCAACTGGCTCTTCCCTGTGAGCGCTTGTCAGCTCTGCCTGCAGCTCTGCCCCTCAAGAGCAGCCACTTTGCTGATGTGGATTGTGGTAACCTTTGTTTTGCTTTTCATTTCTGTTTAGAAGGAAAGAAGGAACACAAGAGAAACTACAATCTTTAGACCTACATAAGCTGCAGGGCTCTGTGGATGCAGTGTCTGGGAGTTGCGGGAGGTGGGGGGGTGTGTTCTGGTCACCAGAAGTGGGGGAGCCATGAGGGCCCACGCTGGCCACAGACACAGAAGGCAGGCCCTTGGCTTCCTTCCCTTTTCCAGAAAGATTAGTAAGACAGGGGGACAGGACTCAAATTAGTCAGCAGAGAGTGACTCTGAGGTCAGGGACACATTACAAAATGCAATTGATTGAATTTAAGGTGGGCTGTTACACCAGTGTTGGGGACTTCTGGGGGGAAGGGTGACAAGTCACCCAGGGCTCAGGGTGTGCAAGAAGAGGGAGTGCTTGCCTCTCCTGTGCCCCCCAATCCTGGCAAGGCTGAAATGAGTCCTAGAGAAGACATGGCGCCTATCTCTTTGTGCTCTCCAGGCATGCAAGTGTCCCGTCATGGGAAGCCTGCATGGTGGCCCTGGGGCCTCTGCCAGATGCCACCATATGCCAGGCTCGGGGACACCACAGGGAGCCAGCTTTCATGGAGAGCACAGTCCAGCGCAGAGCTGACAAGATGCCACCAGCACCAAGTGTTCCAGAAGGACGTGACGACCTGAGTGGGTGATGGAGATGCAAAGTGGGTGATGGAGATTCAAAGCCCTTGGCCGCAGTCTGTGCTGCGTTCAGCCAGATGTGGGCACAAGATGGACATGGTGGGCAGCCCCACGTTGCTTATGACTATGGGCCCAGGCAAATGTTCCACACTCTCCCCTCCTAGACACTGAAGAATTTTGGTAGTGTGTCTCCTCATCTGTCTCTTATCCGGTACTGTTAGCAGCAGATGTTGGTGGCCAGTGAAGATACAAAGATGAATAGCAAAACACCTCTGATGGGAGCTCATGGCCAGCGAGGGACACACCAGGAAACACATTCAATGCTTCTTTATACAACTAGGAGTTCTGATATTACTTAGATCATTTGGAGCCCTTACTGCAGCAAGCAACATGGTAAAAAACAAAAACAGAACAAAAACTCAGACTGACTGAGGGAAGAACAGACTCACCTCCTGGCTCACGGCATCAAGAGGACAGCGTGTAAGATGCACCATAGGTGTGGTCCCATCAATTACCCTTCCTCCAACCTCCTTCCCCCTCCCCTCCCTTTCCCCTTTCCCCTTCTTGGGCTATAGTTGGGTATATGAAAGCTATAAATTGGTTTCATAGTAGGGATGAATACATTGGATACTTTTTCTTCTATTCTTCAGATACTTTGCTGAGAAGAATATGTTCCAGCTCCATCCATTTAAACATGAACGAGGTAAAGTCTCTGTCTTTCTTTAAGGCTGTGTAATATTCCATGGTGTACATATACCAAACTTATTGATCCATTCATGGGTTGATGGGCACTTGGGCTTCTTCCATGATTTAGCAATTAGGAATTGGGCTGCAATAAATATTCTGGTACAAATATCTTTGTTATAATGTGATTTTAAATTTACTAAGTATAGAATATAAATGTCTTAACACAATAACTAAGAAAATGTCATGAAGGCTATGTTAACCAGTTTGATGAAAATATTTCAAATTGTATATAAAACCAGCACATTGTAGCCCATGACTGCATTAATGTACACAGCTATGATTTAATAATAATAATAATAATAATAATAATAAAGGCCAAAGTGGCACATTTTAGTCTCACTGGGACCCAGCCGGCCTTCCCCATGGCAGGGTGAAGACTCAGTGCCACTGTCTGAACTCTGGGATGCACCTGCCTCTGCCTACTGGCAGCTGTGTCTCTTCCCAGATCCAGCCCCAGGGCCAGAGCAGCCACCTCTGTCCAGGCTGCATGGGAAGACCCCAGGGCCACTCTGATTAGCTTTATGTCTTGGCTTGTTTTATGTCTCTATAACACAATACCACAGAATGTGTAATTTATAGAGAACAGAAATTTATTCATCTCCCAATTCTAGAAGCTGGAAAGTCTGAGAATGTGGTGTCAGCACCAGCCCAAGCTGCCTTGTGCATCATCTCGTGGTGGAGGCAGGAAGAGGAGGGGGCTGCACTCTCTGGTAACAACCTGACCACAATGAGGGCCTCAGTCCATTCACAGGGCAATGGCCTCAATGTTGGGGCCCCAGCTACCAACACTTGATAGCATTGGGGATTAAGTTTCCAGCATCTGAACTTTGGGGGACACATTCAAACCATATTACCTAGGTTGAGTAAAACTTCAAATACATGAACTGGAGATGGGTCTCAGAAGTCCTCAGAAAGGAAAAAGAAAGAACAGTGAAGATTTTACAAAAATCACTGGAAAAGAAGTTAGGTGCAAAACTCAACATAGCTCCGTTTAATAAATATTGAAGTCTTTTTATATCTTGTGACTTCACTTGTCCAGTGACTTCTAATAGTATGGACCAGAAACCAGGTTTTTGGGTAATACAGTCTTATGGGATTCTTTTTTTTTTTTTTTTGTAGAGCAAGAGTCTTACTTTATTGCCCTTGTTAGAATACTGTGGCATCACACAGCTCACAGCAACCTCCAACTCCTGGGCTCAGGCGATTCTCTTGTCTCAGACTCCCGAGCAGCTGGGACTATAGGCGCCTGCTGCAATACCCAGCTATTTTTTTGTGGCAGTTTGGCCAGGGCTGGGTTTGAACCCATCACCCTTGGTGTATGAGGCTGGCATCCTATCCACTGAGCCATAGGTGCCGCCCATCTTTGGGATTCTTAATAAATGATCCAAGATTAAGTCAGTGATGATGACTCAGCAGAACCCTCCTCTTATTCTGCCCAAGCCAAGCCCAGTGTTGCCCATGACCTGTCTCCCAAGATGTTTTAGGTGGGAAAATACTACCAATTAAAATAAATATTAGGAGTGTGTCTTTGGAAGATTATAGAAGACTGAAACAATATTATTAATCACCTAGACCTAACTGACATTTATAGAATGTTACAGTCCCAAACTGAAGAATAGATATTCTTCTTGGGTATGCCTTCACCAAGATGAGCCGAGCTGGGCACAAGACAAGTCTCAAGTATTTTTAAAAATTCTTAACAGTGTGCAGCACACATTCACTCACCATAACAGTATTAATTAGAAACCACTCAGATATCTGAAACACCTAAAACACAGATATCTAACAGATATCCTAAATATTTGGAAATAATCCAACAAACTTCTAAAGTAACCCATGAGTCAAAAAAGAAACTGTAGAGGAAACTAGAACATTTTAAAAGTAAATAAAAATAAAAAATTTCCAAAATCTTTGAAATGCAAGCAAATGATTGAGGATTTTATAGAATTTGAAATGCTTGTGTAAAAGTCATGAACTGAACTTACTTAAGAAACTAAAAAGATGATCAAAGTAAACCAAAAATCAGCAGAATGAAGAAAAAAAGAAAAAATGGAAATCAATGAAATAGGAAATACACAAAGAGAAAAAAATCGAATTAAAAACTGGTGCTTTACCAAGATCCAAAAAAACTTAATAACTCCAGCCGCATAGAATAACAAACAAGGGGAGAAGGCACAGTTACTAAGAGGCAGAGTGAACAGTGGATTTTTAATATATTACAGACTTCATAGAACAATGAAGAAATTCTGGGTGCAATTTTACACTAACACATTTGATGTTAAATGAAATGTCTCAAAAGCCATTAATTGGCCAAACTGTCCTAAGAAAAACTAGAAAACATTAAAAATTCGTTATATATTAAAAAAATTGAAAGTTATACCCCAAATTTCAGATTCTAGCCCATGTAGTGAGGCAAAATCAAAGAATAAAGGGCATGTAAATTGGGAAGAAGTAGTAAAACTGTCTCTCTTCACAATCGGCAGCGTCAAGAACATGGAAATCCTAAGAACCCACAAAGTTGTTGCCAGCACTGACATGTGTGCTTTGCAGGTTTTGGAGCGTAATATAAAAATTCCAACACAACTTTGCTGTCTGTAACAGACCAGAAAAATAGGACTTTGACATTGAAGTATCGTTGACAACAGCATCAAAGTATGACGTACTTTAGGATAAACAAGTGATGAACAAGACCTATCACTCGGAATCTACAGAAGACTGCTGAGAGAACTGAAGACCTGAATAAATGGAGAGATACCTGTTGTTTGTGAGTCAAAAGGCTCAATTTATTTTAGTGCCGACTTTGCCCACTTTGATATATAGACTCCATAAAATCTTAGCAAACATTCCAAAAAGTCTTTCTTTTCAGAAATTGTCAAGTTGACTTTAAAATCACAAAAAGGGAACACGAAAGACCTAAAGAGTCAAAACAGCCTTGAAGTGTGTGTGTCTTACAAGACCTGACTTCAAAAATTGCGTAATGATAGCAAAATAGAGAATGGAGTGTGAGAGACTGGGTAGACCAACTGGTCAGTAGGAACAGAGCAGAGCCTTCGGGAGGAGAGCCACACATACATGGCCGGCCGTTTGGGTTTGACAAGTGAGAGAAAACAAATCAATGAAAGAAATGATAGCCTTTTAAACAAAGGGTCCTGCAACTATCAGATAAAAAATGAGAGGGGAACACCCGGAGGCCTAGGCCACCCCACAGACTAGTACTGATGAAAATGGATGAGAGCCCAAGCATAAAAGCTAAAACTGTAGACTTTTAAGGGAATCATTAGAAAATGTTTGAGACTTTGTGGTTTTCTCATATAGGAAACAAAATGGCTGTACAACAATAAAAAAATTGATAAATTAAACTTTATTAGAAGCAAAAAATTTCTGCTCTAAAAAAACGAAAAGGAAGAAAAAGCAAGAACTTGTGTCCAGAATATAAAGAGAAAACTTATGATGCAAAATGAGATAGAAAACATTAGAAATGAGCAAAACATTCAAATAAATACTTCACAGGAGGATGTACAGATTGCCAATAAGCATACGAAAAGATAGAATCTTCAATGAATAAAAATTAGATCCACACTGACCAATACATGAATATTCAAATAGCTTAACGTAAAAACCTGCTCACAGCTTTTTAGCCTTGACTAGGATCCCACAGCCAGAACTCCGCTCTGAGCTGCTGGGGTGCAAATTGGAGCAGCCACTCTGTAAGCAATTGAGCAGTTTTCCTCAGGGTCAAAGGTGAATTTTACTTATGACCCATAAATTCTACAACTGGGTATTTACAAAAAAGAAATGAAAATATGTGCCCAGAAATGACTTTCATTTGGGTGTTCTCAGGCCTTTTTTTCTTTTTTAATAAGAGCCTAAAGTTGGAGACAATCCATATATCTGTCAACTGATGAATAAATCTGCAGATTACCATGAGTGATACGCTGCAGTACATCTCTATAGTTAAAATTATGCATTATTGATATAAATAATATCAGATGATCTCATGTGCTGAGCACAGGAGCCAGACAGAAAGCTGCACACTTGTTGCTTCAGTTTATGTGAAACCTGGAAAGACAAATCAGACCTTGGGTGGGAGGAAGGCACTGCTGAGACTTGGGTGTTTTGGTGGCGAGGAACCAGGACCTGGGCCCCTGAGAGAGCTGGGCATTATAGCAGGAAGTTAAGGGAGCTGCTCCAGGGCCAAGAGAGTCCACCTTACAGAGTCGGTTCAGCCAAGCCAGGTGTGGCCCCAGTCACTGATAAAAGTCAGAGAGGAAGGGGGAGAGTCACAGTGCCTGGGGGCTGGACAGTGTGGGAGAGCTGGGCAGCCATTCGACGTGATCCTTATGCTCCGTGATAAAGCCTTTTATTCTCCTACAGCATCTTGAGTTGAAACCCACATCTCTGATCTCCAAATCCTGCTTTATCCGTAGTGTCACAAGGTTAATGTAGCTATCTGGGAGCCAAATAGGTCACTGCAGAGCTACCTGGGACCGAGTGACCATTAGGCTGTGGGAAAGCCATCTCCCCTGAAGGCAGGGCATCATCTGAAAGTCCGTGACGATTTTTATTTCATTTCTTCTTTTTTGAGGAAAGACACACAGTCACTTTCAGTCTGAGCACACTAATCCCTGAGGCAGGCAGTGTCCTGGCAGGGCCCCTGGAAAGCCATCACACACCTAAGAATAATGAAGTTCAACATCATTTCAGCTTGAAATATGTTGCTAGAAATAGCACATTCCATTTAATGTGTATAAAAGTTTAAATCTTTTCACACATAGCTTAGTCATAAATGCCTTACAGTGTGTAAGAATTGCCTTTTGGAATAGTCATTATTTTTACACGGAGTAGCTTGCCTGGGAATTTTTATATTCAGTTAGGGAACTGAGATCATGCACTTTCTTACTTGCAAATAGTATTTCAATTCATGATCTAAGAGATTACATCTCATTTAAACTCCATAAAGTCCAGCCAACTGAAAACAGTTACCAAAAATAGCGTTTTCGTTCCTTAACTGGAAATCTTCTATTGAAATTAGGGCAGTTCCTTCAAATAACTGGTAGATTAATTACCAGGGAAGATTAGGGCAACTCCTTCAAATAACTGGTAGATTACTTACCAGGGAAGGCGGCATGACATCCAGGACCTCCAGAAGGGGCAGCGGGCGTCTGTGCATGCGTTGAATGTTTGTGTGCACGTGTGTGCACATGTGTGTATATGTGTGCATGCTTGTGTGTGTCTGTGTGCATATGTGCATGCACACAGTTCTTACACATGTGCTTCTCCTGGAAGGACGCCTTCTCCAACTGCTGTGAGACTCTCCACTCTCTTCGTCCACCGAACCCAATCTTCCCTGCTCTGCTGCCATCCTGGCGTTCATCTGCTGTCTCCCTCTTCTGTTCTTTTATTCCTGCTTCCTTTTTTCCTGCCTTAGTCTGGGTTAAGCTCCTCCTCCTTAGGATTGCATTTTATCTCCTCTGTTGGGTTTTGATAGCTATAACTCTTCATATTATATTTTAACATTACCTTAGGATTTATTAATGTATATCACTAATGTCATAAAATCCACATGAATTAATAGATCACTTTGTATATAATGTTAAATCCTCCCAGCAGTGTCAGACAATGTAACTCCTTTAATCCCTTGTGCTATTGTAGGTTATGGATTTTGATTCAACATATATGACAGGTCCCACAATGCATTATTACATTACTTAAAAAAAAATAAGGTGACTTTTAAAGACATTTAGCAAAAAAAAAAAAGTCTTTTATAGTTACCCAGATTTTTACAATTTCTGACACTTTTAAAATTCAAACTTTCATTTCCCTTTAGCCTGAAAACCTTTCTGTTGTAATTATGGTGTAGACAGGCCTGCAACTCATTCTTTCAACTTTTGATCATCTTGAAAATATCTTTAATCTGCCTTCATTTTTGAAAGATCTTTTCAGTGGATATAGAAATATAGATTAGCATTTTTTCTCTTAGAAAAATTTTTATTTGAATCACTATAAACCTTTAAAGTATTTGAGAATTAAATAATAGTTTTAACAACGTTTGGTACTCCCATTCAGAAACATTGTATATCTCTACACTTACTAACCTGTTATTATATCTATCCATACTTTTTTAAAATTTTTGTTTTTATTTCAGAATGTTAAGAGGTTACACGTTTTGTTTACGTATTTTGTTTTTGTACAGAATGAGTCAAAATTGTAAGTTCATCCTTCACCCAGATAGTGCCCACCGGACCCAATAGGTGTGAATTTACCCATCCCCCCTCCCACCTCTCCCACCTTGATTTCTACTGAGATTTACTTCCTTGTGTGCACGCAAGTATTAACTGATTGGTCCAATTTGGTATTGAGTATGAGTCTTTGTTTCTCCATTCTTGTGATGTTTCACTTAGAAGAATGGTCTCCAGTTCCATCTAGGTTGTCTCAAAAGATACTAGATCACCATATTTTTATAGCCTCTTATCCCAGATTCCTCATCTGCAACACTGTGATGTGTGTTGCTTGAAGACAAAGCGAACATGAAGAGACATGAAACATTTACATTTTACCTACAAAACAGTCATGATTTTTATGGAAATATTGTTAACTTAAAAATAATGCAGTTTATAATTTGAAAAAAGACAATTTTATTTCTCATAAAGTCATCACCCCGGTGGCCATTCCAGCTGGCTGGGAAACAGGGCTGCAGGCCACAAGCCAGGGATGCGCTTCGAGGGAGAGAGATGGAGGGAACAGGAATTCACTCTGAGCGGGTGGCTCAATCTGCATACCTAATTAACAAGCTGCAGAATGTGTCATGAATGCGCCTACACAGTGGGGCTTTCTGTCTTCTCATGGGGCCATGTTTAAAAGTGGCTGCCCTGCATGTCAAAAAGGTGAAACAAGGACACAAAAGCCATCTGGCATGTTCTGTGGACTGGTAGAACCACTTCTTGTTTGGTGATCTTTTATAAGAAAAGAATACTGGGCTTGGCACCTGTGGCTCAAGTGGGTAAGGCACCATCCACATACACCTGAGCTGGCGGGTTTGAATCTAGCCCAGGCCCGCCAAACAATGATGGCTGCAACCAAAAAATAGCCAGGCATTGTGGCGGGTGCCTGTGGTCCCAGCTACTTGGGATGTGGAGGCAGGAGAATAGTTTGAGCGTAGGAGTTGGAGGTTGCTGTGAGCTGTGATGCCACCGCACTCTACCAGGGCGACAGCTTGAGGCTCTGTCTCATAAAATAAAAATAAAAAAAGAATGCTGGCCTGGCCCTGAGTAAATAAAGCCTCATGGCCACTTGTGGGAGAGGTAAAATGACACCCGTCTGACATCCCATCCCCTCACAACTGGAAACGCAGTGTCAAGGTTTATTTGGGGCCCCCTTGGCCAAGAGGAACCCTTTTAGTCTGATGGGGGCTTAGGATCTTATTTTTACTTCAAATATGAATATCAAAATAGTTATACTACAATATATAAGTATAAAATAAATGCATAGAACATACACATAAAACGGATTTGCTATGTATAAAATATATTCTACCTGTACTTATACAATTACACTTAACAACCACAAGTCTGAACTGCAGGGGCCACTGCCTGGATCTTCTTCACCTCAGCCACCTCTGAGACAGGGAGACCAGCCCCACTGCCTCCGCCGCCTCCACCACCTCCGCCTCCTCAGCCTCAGAACAATGAGGATGAAGCCCTTTATGATGATCCACTTCCACTTAGTGAATGGTAAAGATATTTTCTCTTACGATTTTTTAAATAATATCTTACTTTTTTCTGGCTTTATTGTAAGAATAGACTATCATATATGATACATATAACATACAAAACATGTGTTAATCAACTGTTGATGTTATCAGTAAGGTTTCTAGCCCATAGAAGGCCGTTAGGAGTGCCATTCTGGGGAATCAGAAATTACTCATGAATTTCCAACTACACAGGTATTGGCACTTCTCACCCCACATTGTTCAAGGGCCAACTATCCATGTTATCTTTGCTTAGTGTCTGGCATGATACACATGCTCATTGCAAGGTAGTTGGTACAGTTATTAGGACAAGAAGCTCTCACTAGCATTAAGTCTCAGTCCTAAGTGGTCTGGGAATCAGTGAAACAATGTCATTTCCAGCTCAATTTCTGCCCACTGCATCTCTTCTACCTGTGTCCTGCCCTGCTCAGCACCCCCATCCCCCACCCCATCCACACACACTGTGCTTTACCCAGTAAGAGCCATTGCACAAGGGCAGGGCTTGACCACAAGCACACTTGGCCATCTCTAGGGCTCCACCCCCAGCCCCTTCTGTTTAGAAGACATGCTTAGAGTGGAGAAGACACACACTCAGGGTCCCTCCTGCTTGTCCTTAGGGTTGCGCTTGCTGTTAACATTAATGACTGTGTTTTTCTAATATTTACTACTACTCCATTTCCCCCCCAGTTTCCAGCCCTCAAACTTTTACAAATGTCTTTATGATTTTCTCTTTGAACACTTGCAAGTTCACTTGAGGTCCTATTTCCTGAAAAAATGCCAGCAATGCTAGTTAGCATAGTGCTACAATGATGTAGCAACTGCGTTTCCAGTAGACCCCAGGATTTCTGACCCTGGTTAACTGAGTCACCTGTTTTCCCCCTGAAGTCTCAAAGGGAGTTAAAACAAAGAAAAAATTGAAGAACAATCCTTTATTTTGGATGGAGTTGGGTCAGGGCCCCAACAGGCTCAGTACCCATGCCAAGCACTGCCAGCCATGTGAGGAGGCCACCTTCTCCAACTCCAGGAGATCTGACTATCCTTGGACCAAGTTGGCCCTTGAGGGTCATTTCCATGTGCTCCCCTGTAATATAACTTTGGTGTTGGCAGGTTCTCTGTGATGGGAAGGATGACTGATGTGAAAGGACCCAGATGCCTGAGAGCTGGGGCAGGGAATAGAACACCTGGCCTCTGTCCACGGTCACTGGTCCCCCTGTGGAGAGAAAGAGAGGTGTGCAAGGAAGTCAGGGATCCCCCAGGGCAGTCCTGCCCCAGGGTGTCCTTATATCTTCTCCAGGAAGGAGGTGGTAAGAGAACAGCTGTGGCACTTCATGTGCTGAATTCATGTCCAGAGCCTGGACTCCCAGGGTGGGCAGGACAACAGGGCCTGATGTTGGTTCAACTCTCTTCTCTTTCCGCACCTGGGATGAAGAAGAGAAGCTGGTGGCAGGTCAGCACTGCACCTCCTGCTGCAAGAGACCCCCTTCCAGAAAAGCCCCATTCATAGCTGCTCCTCAGAGCCATCACATGGTGATGGAAGCGTCCAAGGCCACTTACTTGAACACTGGGTCACAGCCACCCAGGGGTTTGCAGGTTAGCAGGTGCCTCCTTCCATTGAAGGGGTACAACCCCCCACACTCAGACATGGCAGTTTAGCTTCATGTGCTCCCCGAGGAACATGGCCCTAAGATGGGAATTCCATTACTCTAAGGACATGCCCGGCCCCTTGGAAAAGCAGAAACATTCTCACAAAAGAATATGCCAGAGGGCCACGCTGGGTTGCAGCTGGGGGGCTAAATCACCTGTCGAGGCAGTGGGCAGCTGTACTTTGTCCCTTTCTCCTCATAACACAATAGTTGCTAGTTTTAGATTAAGCAAATGGGCTAAGTGAACAGACAGCCTGGCACCCTTATGGTTTAGCCCCAAACAAAATGTTCTCAATTTGTACCAACTGTATACATGCTCAGCAGTAATTGTGGTGAATTGGAATTTTTATGACAGTTTCTGTGATCTTACTTCATTTTCTTAACTGTTTGATATTTTAAACTTTTATCGGATGTTATAGAGTACATAAGAGAATCAATAAAGATAGGTAGTTACTGAGTACCAGCGCAAGCCTCAGTCTCCCTTTTACGCTAATCATTTCGTCTGCAGTGCTTTCCTCTGCGTCACCGACCAGTTAACCCTGAGGACAGCAACATTCCATGATAGAATCACACATTCCCATAGACGGATCCAAACCACAAGCAGACATCTTCCCCCAGAGAAGCCCCCAGTGCAGCTGTGTCCCCACTTCTGTCATCTCCAAGCCTATGGTGGAAAGAGCATCTCTTGGAACCCTTTCCGGAGACCAATTTGCCTCATCTACAGTCTGTCCCACAGACTCATCCTGGGCACTGCAGGCCCCCAAGCAGACCCCCGAGCAGGGCATCCTCAGCCCTGACACCCTGACACCCTGACGTCACCATCTTCCCATCACCTCTGGACAGCAGGACAAGTGACGACAGCTCAGCCCACAAATGGAAACAGTAACTAAATAGGAGAAGTACAAGTGAACACAGAAGCAGCTTTAAATGTAAGCACAAGTCCAGACTGGGGTCAGGGTGTCCAGCAACCCGGCCGCCTGCCTCACCTACCCTGTCCTAGATGGAGACACCATCTCTTCCTCTCCAGTGTCTCACCAAACTGTCTTCAAATGTGCTTCAGCTGCCACCACCACAGGCATCTGTGCTTCCCATGGCACACACACACACACAAAACAAAAAACAAATAACAAGCAGATTTCTGTTAAATTCTGTTCCTGAGCCTGTGCGTTCCCTGCTGTGAGCTAATCCCACCAGCTGTCCTTAGGGTTCTTCAGACATCTGATTCATTCATTTCATTCTCTCTTTCCCTCTTTCTGTGTCTCTCCCCCCCATCTCCCTCTCTCTGTGTCTCTCCCCCC
>NW_003852451.1:1040827-1061156 GCF_000181295.1 Otolemur garnettii
TCTCTGTGTCTCTCCCCCATCTCTCTCCTTATCCCTCTCTCTGTGTCTCTCCCCACCCTCCTTCTCTCTCCCTCTCTCAGCTTCTTTATATTTTGAACAACTTCTACCGACATTAACCATATGTGCATCACAGCCACATATTAAAGCACCTCCCGACCTGACCCTGAGCCTCCATCTCTTGTCCAGTCTCCAGGCCAGGCAGTGTCCTCCAGGCCACGTGGTTGCTCACGCAGGCTCCCAGCTGCCTTTAACTCTTTGCACTCCTTCAACCTTGCTTTCAGACACCATGGTCTTGTTTTACGTGACTGTTTATGTGGAACTCTACCTGACAGGATCTTTACATATTTCCAACCCCTAAATCTAGTGGGTTCTGTTCAGTTCCCATTTGTTACAGCTTCTCCTGGGTTCCCAGCTGTTGGAACACGCAGAGGGTGCCAAAAATGTATATACCTTTTAAGAAAAGAAAAACTGTATTAAAATTATAATTTAATTATAATGTTTGTATAATTATACAAGTAGTCAAGTAACATTTGACTTCTATAATTATAAGAGATGTAAGATCATATTTAAGATAACAAACCTTATTGGTACATATTGAGCATTACAATTTTAATACAGCCTTTTCCATTCTTAAAATGTGTGCACGTTTTTCGGGCACCCTCTGTATTCACTGAGTACTAACATGCCAGCCATGGTTCTGCTTACTGCAAAACAGACAAAATCCTTGACGTCATGGAGGAATATTGGTTTAAAAAAAGCTAACCAGGGAGCATATTTGTTACTGACAAGTGCCAAAGGGAAAAGAGATGACATTCCACGTGTCTTTGGGAAATTACCAGACATTAAAGTGATTGGTCATAGAGAAACCACCGAGGTGATGGCAGTTTAGAAGAGACAAAAATGACTTTGTGCCCTTAACTGAATAATTATGTGGCATGAATCTGTACCTCAACAAAGATGTTTAAAAAGAGTACGTGGTAGAGAAATTTGTGGTCATCAGCAGGAAAATAAAGGGAAGAATCTGGTTTGAGATTGAGGGAGATATTGCAGAAATTAATGGCCTTGGGCTGTCTCCAGAGGCAGTTCTCTCCCTGGGCCAAGGCTTCTGTCCCTCATCTCTGGACTGATACTGTTTGATACTCGTTTGGACAAATTAATTTTGAGGTTATGGCAGGAAATTTTAAGATAAAGGTGGCAGTGAGGTGACGGAAATGCTTGACCAGGACCCAGAAGAGACGTCCAGATATGAAAGCAGGACAGTGGATATGACCCAAGATCCACCCAAGTCTTATCCTGTCACCCAAGCAAGCAGGCAGCCATTGGGGACCCCACATTCAAGGTGAAGTCAGATGTCTTTGAAGGTTTTGCTGAGTCTTTCCATCATCAGTTATTGATTATTCTATTCATATTTTGCACACTGAAATATTTCAATTTTTTATGGAACTACAATTATGTAATTTTAATTTATTGGTAAATTAAAATTTAATTTAATTCTTGTGAGATGTACAGTCCCAGTTACCCACTTATGTCAATGTCAGTTAGCAAGAGTTTGTTATTTTTAAATTTAAGAAGGTTTCAAACAACATAGAATACATTTAATATCTATAATATATGTTGCTTGTTGAGTTTTCAATCTTTTTACATTTGGTTGAATACAGAATGATCAGTATAGAATGAAATTCCAAGTATTGTTTTCAAGTTTTGTTTCATTGCAACCAAGTGGGAAGGTTTGGTTCAAAGAAAAACATTTCTGACGATTTCTGGTCCTTAGTCACTTCTCACAGAGCGTCTTCAAAGCGTTGATGGTAACTTAATCAAAGGCACATGGTTTGACATTTCTCTGCAAACCCAGTGAATGAAGGGAAAAACAATTTCATGCAAAACATATTTGCCAGAACCTTTCAAAAATAGGTTAAGATTTTATTTTCCTGAAAACAAAGGGTGGCCTGTCTACAGACATTGTGGTTGGGAGTCAGAGCCCCACGGCAGAGGGGATCTGAAGCTGAGCCAGATGCAGCCTGTCACACAGGACAGTTTTTGCCAGGCTCCAGAGAACTGCCTTGCCAGCATTGTTTACCCTGGGAGGGAAACTTCCTAGCTGTCCTATTCTGCATGGTGGATAGAGTCCAGCTCTCCCCCGGGTAGCCTTGGGCTGTCTCCAGAGGCAGTTCTCTCCCTGGGCCAAGGCTTCTGTCCCTCATCTCTGGACTGATACTGTCTGATACTCGTCTACTCTCTCACCCGTGACCTGCTTACACGTGTATTACGTGTTCTCAGTTGCAGACTATGGCAGGACAGGAACAGCACAGCCTCCAAGGGGGCTCTGGGAACTGAGCCGCTTCAGGTTCCTCAGGGCTTTGGGGTGTTTCTCTGCAAAGTCTGGGACACAAACACCTCACAGCATCAGTGAGCATGTGTGGGATGGGACAGTGCCGGTGGCGTGTCTGGACTTGCTGGCAGGAGGCTGCTCCGTCTGTGCAGAACCACCTCAGGTGCTGCTGAGGCTTCCTGAGTAACGGGGGTGCCGCTCAGTGAAGCTCCGTGCTCAGTCGAGAGAGCACTAGATGTGAAGGGACACGCTCCAGGCTGGGGGTGTCTACCCACCCTCCAGCTCAGCCATAAGCATGTCTGATTTGCTGCCATCATCTTTATGTTTTCAGTTGTAATTAAAATCCAAATAGAGTAATGAAGAGTACCAAGGGAGTTGATGAAATGTACAAAAATTCTAAGAGCCGGGTGATCTCCTAGCATCACTGAACTCCCACCCTCCTGTCCCCATGGCCGGGCCTCTGTCTAGCATCACTCCTCTCCCACCCTCCTGTCCCATGCCCCCTGCCTCTGTCCTCTCCCCTCCCTCTCCCACTCTCCTGTCCCCATGCCCCTGCCTCTGTCCTCTCTCCTCCCTCTCCCACCCTCCTGTCCCCATGCCCCTCGCCTCTGTCCTCTCTCCTCCCTCTCCCACCCTCCTGTCCCCATGCCCCCTGCCTCTGTCCTCTCTCCTCCCTCTCCCACTCTCCCCCAACATTCTCCATCTCTCTCTTTCTCTCTCTCCTGCTCCTGTCTCTTCATGCTTTGCTTTTCAGCTCCACTGGGTCAGCTTTGTGCACTGGCTCACCTGGCATGTTCTCCCAGATGGGAGGGGCCAGGATCACCTCCGTGCAGGGTTGGGAGGAGTGTGACAGAGGAGGCAGGTGACACTAGGGGAAGCTGGTGGGCCTGGCTTGGGTTGCAAGTTTTCTCTGGACCAGGCCATGTTCTCAGAGACGGAGAACAGGGTCCTGCAGCTCCCCTAGGGGCACCCGGGTGCAGAAGGTGAGGGCACTGCTCAGTCCTACAGGCCACCTGTGGTTTCAGGCTAAGCCATAGCCACCACCTGTGTGTGTGTACAATGTCAGTCAGAGCTTCCTGCCTCCACACAGGCTTTCAAGGCATATGGAAATAAGAAACAGAGTTGTTCAAGTTGTTAGGGAATTTTAAGACATGTGGATAATTAAATCCTCGCCCAAGTGAGGCTAGTGCTTGATTTACAGCTGAAAATTACCGAGGAGAAAAGAGAGTATAAATCACCCACAGATTATTCAGAAGTTAGGTTTCAGTAATGAGGTGAATTTGAAGCTCTCCTGTGCTTTTCACGACCCCATTCTGAGGGCGCTGAGAGCGCTGAGAGCGCTCGATCCCCAGCCCGGTGGAGTGTGGTAGACAGGAGGCCTTGTCCCCATCTCCTGCGCTCCCCTCTCCTTCTCTGACTGGGGAAAAGTGTTTATTAAGCACCCCTAGGCACTAAGCACCATCCCAGGGTCTGGAAAATGCCGGTGATATTATAAATAAGACGTATTCCTGAAGAAGTTTCTGCATTTCCTAACAGCAGTCCCCTGTGCACCACGGGGAGTATTGCTTAGGCCTGTGACCCCTCTAGACATTACCTGTGTTGCAGTTGACAGAGCATCATCATGCCTGGCGTCATCTTCAATAGTCAACATATACTCAAAAGAGTCTCTTCCCACTGACTTTGTTCAGCTTCCCACGGCTTTGTCCAGCAACATTTGTGTCACAGATTTGTCGGTGGTGGGAACTCCGCCGCCACCTTTCTGCCGTGTTTTCTGCTGGAGTCGTCTTCACATGCCAACCCGCCATAACATGTGCTTGTTTATCATATGGAACATCTGTCTCCCCCACCAGAACACAAGTCCCATGAGGAGCTTCACAGTCCTGTTTCTATAGAGGGGTCCTGCCTTCAAAAGCATGTTTTGGAAGCAGCATGTTTCACTACAATAGTTACTAAATTCACACTGAATTTGTGGGATCTGGCAGGGCTAGGAGAGGGGTGTGGGAGGTCTCAGCTGTCCATTGTTGGGGAAAGGACCTGGTCTGTGGGCTACTGGGAGATGCTGGGTGGGGCACAGACCTCAGTCGTGCAAGGAGAGAAGTTCTGGAGCTTCTGAGCACAAAGAGGTGGTGACACCTGATGTTGCGCTGTCACCCGCCCGTGGCCAACTCTCTGGGACCAGGACATGCCTCTTCCTGGACCAAGGACAGTGAAGACAGACAAAGAGAGCTAAGGAGGCTGCACCAGACGCACACAGGGCCTTCCACTCCTGCACGTCTCCCGCACTTCACACAGACCGTCATGCTGCTGTCAGGAAGTTCCCATGATTCAATAACGTGTCCAGGGCCACACGGCTGCTGCTGGTGGAGCTCAGGTGGCTCCAAAAGCTCGTCTGTCCACTGCCCACCCTGGTGACAGGGTCTAGATGCTGAGACGCACACTACAGGCATCAGAGGGGCAGCACCAGCCGGACACTCAGCGGGTGGGGAGGGGATGCCTTCTGAACAAGTGGTTTGTGGCCTGGCCCAGGTGGGGTCACACAGGTACAGCCAGAGGTGTGTGTGGATCCTGCTGTGTGTGTGCTACGTCTCCATTACACAGATTATGCCCAGAATTGAACCTGGAGGTCGTGGAATTAATGGGATTTCCCCATAATCGAGTGAGTTTCTTGCCCTGGGCCCAAGGTCAGAGCAGAAGTGCCTATGGACGCACTACAGAAGCAATCTCAACCCCGAAGGCAGAATGACCTCAACGCACAAAGGGCTTGGAGCTGCGCTGGGATGTGCTGAGTGTTATGTGTCTTTGTAAAACTGCATGAAGTTGATACCTTTGCAAGTGGATGGAGAAAGCCATTCCTGCTGGTAAATTTATAACAGGATAAATTGAGAAACAGGCATTTAGGCATGAAATGAATTTTTAAAGAAAAGAGAAAAGGAATGAAAATTGATGGGGAAATAAAATAGGTAAGTTCTCTTAAAGTCTATAAAACTTGCCATAGAAAACTGCTGTTCAAGCGTTTCGATCCAAGGCCTTAACTTGTCTGATTCTGAGGCAGGTCCAGCATGGCTGAGAGGACACTGCTCCCCTCCGGCAGGATGTGGGGGACATGGAAACACAATTCCTTCCTGAACTTATAACTGAATATTGTTGTGGAAGGGTCACTCTGGTCCTTAACCTCAGAGAACACAAAGTCTAGGTAAAGAGGAAAAGTTAATGGTGTAGAACCGTGATAAATATCACTCACACACACAAGAAACGATTTTGAGTAGGAGTCAAAAAATGAATAGGATTTAGATAAATATCGCAAAGTCCAGGGGGAATTTTAAGCAAGAGGACCAATAGAAACAAAACCAACAGTGATGACTTTATGAGCAGCAGTGAGGACGCTCTGATTAGTGCAGCTGTGCACAGAGAGGGGTGCAGTGCCAAGCAGCTGGGGGTAACCTGCCCTGGGAGGCTGCCAGGTGATGGTGCATGTGGGCGTTTAGGGAGAAAGACCAGAATCCAGGACGTCGTATAGACCAGACAGTTTTAACAATTAGAAATCAGAGGAAGAAAACAATGGGGACAGAATAGGGACATGGATCGCTGCCTGGGAGGGACTCGCCACAACCGGGACTTTCCTTACAAACAACACAACTTGGTTATATCATCCTCATGTTAATCCAAAATAAAAAAAAAAAGATGATGTGAGAGGAACTTTGATGAAAGAACCAGTCTAATTCTACCATCTGGTTGTGCATGATAAAGGAGTAATATAAAATAAGCTGGACTGTGAAGCTTTGTGATTTTGAGAATATTTCCACTGACTAGAGACTTTTGGTGGGTTTACTACAGTTTGGGAACAGCAGAGAAAACGGTCAGCTTGGTTTTTAGAGGTATTACATTTGTGTGAGAATAGAAAATCGTTGTGGAGCCTTATTGCTGTGAGGAAATCGGTGTAAATCTGTCATCATGGTGTTGACGTTGTTCAGATGCATTGCCTGCAGGCTTGCATTTTTCTAGCTATAAGGAAGGTTTCATGTCCTGTGACATGACATGTTGGAAGGAGCAGCATCTGTTGTGGACAAAACCCGGAGGGTGACGAGCTCTCTGAGGGAGGACCCACCAGGGGTGAGAGGAGACGGGAGGGCCGAGGTGTGAGCAGTGGGTGCAGCTCCAAGTGAGAGCAGAAGGGACTCGAGTGGTGCACACGGGCAACGTGGACTGAGCAGCTACAGAGGCGCGAACTGCCTGTGCTTCAGAGTTTTCAGAGAGTGTCGAAGTGCTCTGCGGCTCTCTACAACGACTGGACATTTGAGGAGAGACTCTGGCCGTGAATTTCACTCCCTCTACTGTCTTGTGCAGTGATGTGGGCAGACAGACTTCACCATCACTGGGAAACATCATGCTGTGCATTTTTATTTCAAGTTAAACCTTTGACTTCAGAGACAATGTCATGGACCTATGAACACAAGGTAATTTCATGCCCCCAAATGAAGGGTAGTCATATATTCTCAAATCCCACAAAGCATGCTGAATTCAAATTCAAGTTTCAAAACACTGCTTATCAAAAATCTTTAGTTTGATTTTCTGGTCTTTATTTTTATTATTTATTGTGTCAGTAGATTCTGGAGAGGTGCCTAGGATGTCTTAGAAATGTCGGAAATAAATCTGAAAACTATAGACACAGCCCGTAAACCCGTGTGGAGACAGATGCAGATGCCTTTCTGTGCGGGAGGAGGAGAGACAGAGGACGGATGTGTAACCCAGTGATCTCAAGGGGGAAAGTCCAGGTGGGAAACGTCTCAGAAGAACTGTGGCCATTACGGCAAAGACAAGACAGTGTGTTGAATGGAGGTCCCAACACAAGGAAACGCAGGGGTGGTGTTAGTGATGTCTTCACAAACACTTGGACATCTCTCTGAGAGACTTCAAAAGCAGTAGAGGAATAGGGATTACAAAAAGAGAGAGGATGTGTGAGTGTGTGGATGTGGTGAGGAGGACTTGACTGGGCATGACAGAGCCACGCTGGGCTGAGGAAAAGGGAGGGACCAAGGTGGCATGCTGTTGAGAGGAGGGTGAGTGCCACTGGCATCTTCCAGACTAAGGCTTGATTTAAATCTTAGACAGTGATAATGGTCATTATTTCCCTTATAAACTATTTTCCAAAATTTGAAAATAAGTGTAATTTTTAGCTTGTAGCCTTGGTCTCTCTCTCCCAGTCTGAAAGCCAGGGAGTGACTAAGTGTGCTGGTAGGCAGTTCAGACACTGTCATGAGGCCATAGCACTATTTCCTGGTACTGCTGACTTACTAAGAATATCCGCTGAAGTCAGCCAAGAAGCTCTGAAACCAATTTTTCTTGGAGCCCAAGAGCTCTAGAGTTCTAAGTATTCACAGCTCGTGACTTAGGGATTGTTATTTGTCCAAAAAGAACCACCTTATCTGACTCCCAGAAAGGCTCCTAGAATTAACACCAGCTTTGTATCACGAGTTTCTACCAGCCCTGGGTGAAGGGCCACTGTCCACACACAGGTGGCTCTGTCTGTTCCGGCTCTCTCAAGCTGACACAGTGCCCATGCCAAAGTGAATCTAGAATCAACTTGTGACTGAGTATTTCTCCTGCTGTTTAATAACAGAATTCAACAACTTAACACCAACTAACAACTTAACAAAAACTACTTTCCCATGTCTATTTATAACTTTGAACTTCGGAATCCATGAATAAGCTTGGCAATCCATTTCTGGGCCAATCCCAGATAAAGCGGTTTAACCAACGAGTTTTCTGCAGCCATTACCAACATTGTATTTGTGCCGCCACCCCAGGGGTACAGAGCCCCAGGTGACGTCACCCTGTCACTGTGTACCTGGATCAGTCCTTCTCAGAAACATCAGAGGATATAATAACACAAATAATATTGACAATTGATGCAAATGAGAGTTAAATATTATCCATTTACAGTAATAACTTGCCATTCTAATATAAAATTCACCATTTTATTTAATTTACCACATTAAGATTTCAATTTATTTGTCAAATAATCCATGAAATAGGTAAGGTTTTCTATGTTTTAAAAAGGAGAATATCAAAACTCCTGGTCTACATAACTTAACAAAGACCACAAGAGAGCTAGGACCAGGTACACATCTTCTAATGAGAGATTGGTGCTCTGCTCACATAATACAACCACCTTCTCCATCAACCATCTGAATGATATAATGCAAAGCATTATAAGTTTTGAATAGTAATTTTAGTATACTAGCACAAGAACACATGGACAAATGGAACAGAACAGAGAGCTGAGGAATATAGCCAGATTTTGCAGAACAATAAAAACTCTGAAGCAGAATTATCTCATTATGATCACGCTCAAATAAGTTCTCACATGTCCTTAAGAAGCATCCTACTTACTGGGAATTGAAACCAATGCAGCTCATCTGTAAAATGTATGTACACATAATGCATACACATGCACATGTCCACACACTCACACATGCACAGGTACATACATACACCCATACACACATGCACACACACACATAAACACATATACATGTGCACACATGCATACGCATGTACATACATGCACACATACACACATGCACACACATGCATGCATACACATGTATATGTACACACATGCACACATACACACATAAATATATGCACACATACATAAATACAACTGTGGTGTATGGTAACATTTAATGACAAATAAAAATAGAGGAGGAATGAATCAGAGGGAAGACTAGCAGTGAGAGTAACATGTCCTCCCTCTGTGAACTTTGTATCATTTTTCACCCCACTAATGTCCCCCTTCTGGAGTGGTGGTTAAGAGTATGACTTTGGAACCAGGTAGCCCAAGTTCAAATCCTGGTGCTTTAATGGCCCTTAAGTCAGTTACAACTATGTGACCCTTCAGAAAGTTAACTGATCTGTGTTTAATATCAGCAATTGAATACAGAGCCCCCTTTGTAAAGATTGAATAAGAATGTGAACAGTGGTTCGAACACAGTAAGGGCTTGGTGGGTATTGGGAAAATCACTGTCTGGGCTGGTAAAACTTGAATATTTTCAAAGAAAATTTAGAGTTTAAATAAGAGGATAGATTCAGAGCATAGACCCTGGTGTTAAGCAGGTCTAGGTCCTAACCACAAATCCTGCTTAAGCATCTCAAGATCTTTGAGAGCCTATTTTTTTTCTAAATACCAGAATAAAGATACTAATTATCTCATTTTGTTATAAAATTTGTAACATAAAAAATATGCTAAAGAAAGGGTTTAAATTGTCAATGATTGTCAGTAATTTTATTTACATTTCTTGTTTCTTTTTGCATCTTACGTTAGGATGATACATTTCTTATAATTAATGAACAATTATCAATACCTTATTATTAGCTGCAAGCGCATACTTCATTCAGACTTCCTTAGACATACTTAGTGCGTACTTCATTAGACGTCCTTCATTCAGATATCCTCACTCTCTCCCAGCACCAGCCAGGGTCACTCCATCTCCTCAGACTCCTCTTGGCCCAGCCAGGGTCCCTCATGGCAGTGGCTCCTCACATCTCCTCAGACTCCTCTTGGCCCAGCCAGGGTCCCTCATGGCAGGGGATCCTCCACCTCCTCAGACTCCTCTTGGCCCAGCCACGGTCCCTCATGGCAGGGGATCCTCCACCTCCTCAGACTCCTCTTGGCCCAGCCAGGATCCTTCACGGCAGTGGATCCTCCATCTCCTCAGACTCCTCTTGGCCCAGCCAGGGTCCCTTGTGGCAGTGGATCCTCACGTTTCCTCCGACTCCTCTTGACCCAGCCAGGGTCCCTCGTGGCAGTGGCTCCTCACATCTCCTCAGGCTCCTCTTGACTCAGCCAGGGTCCCTCAAGGCAGGGGATCCTCCACCTCCTCAGACTCCTCTTGGCCCAGCCAGGATCCTTCATGGCAGGGGATCCTCACATCTCAGGATTCTCTCAGCTCTGAAACTTTCTTAGGCTTTCCTTGTTTTTGATGACCCTGGCAGTTTTGAGAAGTGGTGAATTTTGTAGAATGCCCTCAATTGGAATTTGTCTTGTGTTTTTCTCACAGCTGGATGGGGTTATGAACTGTTTCTGCGAGGAATATCATGGGGTGAAGTGCTATTCCCACCCTGATTTGGTTTTTTTATTTTTTTTATTTTTGAGACAGAGCCTCAAGCTGAGCCCCTGGGTAGAGTGCCATGGCTTCACGGCTCACAGCAACCTCCAACTCCTGGGCTCAAGCGAGTCTCCTGCCTCAGTCTCCCAAGTAGCTGGGATTACAGGCGCCTGCCACAACGCCCGGCTGTTTTTTGGTTGCAGCCATTATTGTTGTTTGGCGGGCCCGGGCTGGATTCGAACCCGCCACCTTAGGTGTATGTGGCTGGCGCCTTAGCCGCTTGAACCACAGGAGCCGAGCCCCCACCTTGATTTGTCATTGCTGATGTCAGTCAGCCTGAACACTGGCTGAGGTGGGATTTGTCGGGTTTCTCTTTTGTAATGGTCCTGTTTTTATTTTGTCTCCTCCTGTATCCTTTGGAGGGAAGTCAGTATATCTAGTCCATACTGAAGGAGTTTGTGTTCCAATGGAAAATGCCCAATTGTAGATAACAGCCTGATTTTTGACTATCATTTCTGGAAGAAACTTTGGAAGTGGGTTTGATTTCTTTCTTTGCAACTAGAGTTATTTGCAGAGCCAGTAAAAAAAAAAATAGTCTATTTACGACTCATCAATTTTCAGTATAATTTTTAAATGTTTTATATCTGGACACATTTTTCAAGATTGAAATTTGGGAATATTCCTGAACATGGCTGTATAGAATAATTCTTTTAATGGTAGTTTTCATAAGCTATAAAAAGGATTATTTCTATTTAATTTAGAGCTGTGTGTATATGTGTCTCTGTATGTGTGTAAAGAAAGAGGAAGAGAAAAATATAATTAAGATGTTTTCGAAAAGTATATAGTAGTTTTTGAGCTTCTGCTAAGATCTTACTGTGTATCACTTTTGTTTTTCAAAAAATACCAAAGATAAGATATTACATAAAAATCTATCCTTCTCTTCACTCCTTTCTACATCTTACAGGCATACTAAACTTTCTCAATTCTTTAAAGCAAGATGAAGTTTCAATATCCACATATTTTAATATTTGAAGTGGTTGGTAGTATATCAGTAATACTAGTTGGGAAGTTATAATACATTTCATCATTTTAGCACTAATATTCTCATTCTTCTAATAAGCAAAATCTCAACAATCATTTAAAAATAACCTTTCAAATAAGAATGATTAGCTCATCATAAGTACACATCTCTAGAGAAATAACATCAATTCAACAATATGTGATGAAAGCCTGCCATGAGCACAGCCCAAACATTCTTTAACACAAATGTCATTTAACAATACAGAGAAAATGTTACTTTGGACTAAAGTTCTACATTTTGTGTTATCAAATAGGTTCTTCATCACCCATCATGTACTTTAACTTATTTTATGTACAGTTAGGGTTTTAAAGGGTGAATTAGAATTCAACAGAAAAAACATTATTTAGTGGAAAAGTTCAGGCCTGAGCAGGCCTGACTCACTGGTTTGTTTATATCCTGTCACTTAAAACATCTCTGCAGCAGAGTCAGCCAAGGTTGGGGGGGGGGGTTGGCATGAGTGACCTCAGCACCCAACGAAACTAATTGGTCCACATGTGATGGAACCATGATCCTGTCCTTGTCACCTTGGTGACTTAACAAATTCAGTTATAGCCACAGCTGCTTTGCTGAAAACTGAGGCACTGATTATTTAGAGTCTTTTTTAACAGCAACCACACTGTCTCTGTCACCACCTGCCAACCTCAGCATCCAGTGTGCCCCACACAGTACCAACAAGTCCATTCAAACTGGGTTACTTCTCCCTCAGTGTTCAGAGTGTTAACCCTAAGACAAGATGATTAAAACCACTGCCTATATCCATAAATGGCCAATTTTATTATCTGAAGTGTTTAATGTGAGTATATGTTTTTACATTATACATTGATATTTTTAAATAATATATACTTGATTATGGAAAAATAAATGGCTTTAAAAAAAATGGATGCAGAAAAGCTCCACTTATCCAGGAGAACATTTCAGAGCAGTGGATACCAGAGGCATTACTGAGCTGATCTAGATGAGAGGAAGCGTCACAGATTGTCTGAGAGCTGCTGAAGCTTCCTGGGGACAAAACCCAGGCCTCCCAATCATGGCAGCGGAGGACGAACCTCCCAGAGGACGTTCTCACTCCAAGGTCAGGGCGAGTTCAGCCAAGCGGCTAGCAATGGTGGACATGGTGGGATGGATTAGCGACTGGAACATCACCAGATGAAACAATATTTTGTTTATGCTGAAAACTGTCCATGGCACACCACCAACTCTATGGGAAAAAGAAAAAAGGAAAGGAGAAGACCGTCAAGCAGGGGCTGAAAATCCGAACTGCACAGCCCTGCCTGTTCTCCCAGTGCTGGGGCTGAGGGTCGATTCAGCGGATCCACCCTCCTGGGTCAGTCACAGGTCTAGTGACAGGAGCCTCAGCCTCCACTGTGGTGGCCGTGGGGCTGGGCCCCAGAGGCTGGCTTCAGCGCACTGAGCTCACTCTGGTCACGGGGTGGGCAGCTGGCTCAACATGAACACGGGGTAAAGACTCCTCTTTAACAGACACAGAAAAGAGTTCACTTTCCCTCCAAACAAAGTAACAGTAAAATCACAAGAATATTTCATATTTCAGTGTCCATCCATATGCAATGCTCCACACACCATCCAAATTATGAGGTAGGCAGACAAATAGGACCTCACAAATAAGAAATAAACATTCACAAATGGGTTCCTGGTTCCAGAATTGGAGCTGGCAAACAATACTTTGAAAATGAATAGAATGACAATCTTTAAAGATTGGCGTGGGGGAGGGTATGAGTGAACAGATAAGGTGAGACAGCAGATCAATGCAAGTTAGAAAAAGTGTCCAAATGGGAATTAAAGATCACACAATTATGAGAGCTGAATTTTTTTTTTTTTTGAGACAGAGTCTCAAGCTGTTGCCCTGGGTAGAGTACTGAGGCATTACAGCTCACAGCAACTTCAAACTCTTGGGCTTAAAGGATTCTCTTGCCTCAGCCTCTCAAGTAGCTGAGACAACAGGCACCCATTACAATGCCCAGCTATTTTTTGGCTGTAGTTGTCGTTGTTTGGCAGGCCCAGGCTGGATTCAAACCCGCCAGCTCGGGTGTACATGGCTGATGCTGTAGCCACTGAGCTACAGGTGCCGAGCTGAGAGCTGAATTTTTAAAAGTACATTTGACAGGCTAACAACAGAAGGGAGAATGCTAAAGAAAGATGGTTAAATCTGAAAGTCTTTAAACCAAAGCTCAGGAAAAATAAAGGACAAGCTGCCCTGTGTGCCAGGATCAGGAGGCATCAGGTCACGGAGAGGGGAACGCAGATACGGAAAACCATCCGGAGAAAGGGAACATGCTCCAGATCTGAGGAAGGGCAACCACAGGGCACAAGAGGATGTCTGCACACATCACGGACTGGGAAACAAAAGGTAGAGAGGACATTCCCAAAATACCCAGAGGGAAAAATCACAGACGTACAGAGAACTTCTAAGTGTTGAAAGGAAAAGGGGAAATGTCTATTAATTCAGAATCTACAACCAGGAAAATTATCCACAAAAATGAAGAAATGTAACATAAATCCTTTTCAAATAATGGAGGCTGTGATAATTTGTTGCCAGCAGATTTGTGTTTTAAGAAATGGTAAAAGTAATTCTTCAGGCTAAAATGTAATGATTACAATGGGCAAAACCCAGAATCTTCAGAAAAAAATTAGAATTGATGTATGCATAAATATAAAAGACAATTTTTTCGTTTTTAATATTTTTAAGTAAGTTGACTTTAAGATAAAAACTACAGCACTGCACGTGGGATTAATCCCACATGTACTAGTGAAATATATAGAAATTCTGAGAAGCATTTGTTTTATCTACATTTTAAAATACTAATTCAAGATTTACTGAAATAAATTTAGATACATATAGTAGTTGTAGAAATATCTAGAAAATCATTGAACCCAAGTCAGTTAAAAGTGTAATAAAGAGAAAAAAATGTAATAATGCAGCTGACCTTGAACATTTGAACTGTGCAGGCCCACTTATTTGCAGAATTTTTAAAAATCAATACACTTATTTGCAGAATTTTTAAAATCAGTACACTTATTTGCAATTTTTTTAAATCAGTACACTTATTTGCAGAATTTTTTTAATCAATACACTTATTTGCAGAATTTTTAAAATCAGTACACTTATTTGCAGAATTTTTTAAAATCAATACATGGAAAAATTTTTTGGAGACTGTGACAATTCGAAAAAATTCAAAGACAACTGCATAGCCTAAAAATATTGAAAAAGTTAATATGTCATGAATGCAATATATATATACACACACACTACAAAAAGTTAACATGTATCAAAATTCATGCATGCAACACAAATCATACATGGAATCATTCATAGTAGTGAGAAATGTAAACAAATGCACAGATGTAATATTAAATCACTACTGGGTGAAATTCGGCCTGGGGCATTTTGCACTGTGATAATTTCATCCTCACTTCCTATTGCTATTTGCAGTGAGCTCAAGTGTTGCAAATATCTGCCAAAGCAAAATGCTATGTGACACCAAGCATCCCCGGGGCCTAAGGCGGGAAAAGTGATCATTCAACTGTGTTTAGTGCAACACTGAAAACTCGAATGTCCCCAACAGACCCACACAATGTGCCACTGTGATGCTGGAACTGCGCTCAAGAAACAGAGGAAAGTCTGGACGTCACAGGAGGAAGCAACCTGGGTGGGGAGCACCGCAGCTGAGGTCTGCTGCTGCACAGGGATGAGCCATCTTGTAAACAGGTGGCATAAACTTTGCCCTGTATTGATAAACACAGAGCAGTACTACATGTAAGTTCATTTTCTCTTTCTGATGATTTTCTTAATGATGTTTTCTTCTGTTTAGCTTATTTCATTATAATAATACCATATATAATACATACAGCAAACAAAATATGTGTTAAGCAAGTATTTATTTATTTATAAGCCAACAGAAAGCTATTATAACATGGTTAAGTTCTGGGGAGTCAGACTTGTACATGGATTTTTGACTGTGTGTTGGGGGGGGTTGAACTAACCTCTGCATTGTTCAACCAAAAGAAGGTAAGAAATGAGAATAAAAATGAAGAAAACAAAACAGTAAAGATATGAAATAAATAATAAATGAATAGCAAGATGGTATATTAAACCAAGTTAAATCAGTAACTAGAATAAATATAAATTGGTTAAAACATTCAAGTTAAAAGACAGAGATTGTTACAAAGTAGAAGCATGAGGTTAGTCTCATAAAATAACTTATTTGGGTTTTAATACTCTTTAATGTTTTACACTTTAAATTTTCCATTGATCATTTCTCTGTGTGTCTTTTTCCAAAAGAGTGATGCGACTGCTATAGAGCATGTGTTTCTGATACCTGGAAAATATTTCAAATTGTATATAAAACCAGCACACTATACCCCATGACTGCATTAAAGTACACAGCTATGATTTAATAATAATAATAATGATAATTAATGAAAATGCAAAGAGCTCAGTGTCTCTGACAGGCAGTTCAAGGAGCTGACAGGAAATAAGTCACACCAGGGACAAAAGCCTTCATCCAGACACAATCTCAGGTGGCCGTGAGGCGTCAACTCCCTGCCTTACTCTCCTCATATTCTCAGAGAGGAGCCCTGCGTGAGGAGACCACATTTGGTGGCCCCCTTGGCTTGTGCTGCAGCATTCCAGTTAGTTTTTTTTTTTTTTTTTTGCACTTTTCAAGAGAATTTTGATTCCTGGAGGGGCAGAAATCTCACCCAGCAGGTGACACCTCTCCCCCACACCACCGCGGGGCTGTGGTTTCTGAAAAGACAAAGTTTGCTCCTTGCTCTCACATACAAAATGATCCCCACAAATGCATCCAAAAAGCTCAAAGTCATCTGACTTCTTCAGGAGCTTCAGCCTCTGACTGCCTGTTTGCAAGCTCTCTTGGTGATGATAAGTGAAGCTTCTCCTGTGCACCATGAAGGCACCGCCGACATACAACCAAGATAACGTTCCATCCCTGGGTCAAAGCCTCGTCCAGAGCTGAACTCCTCCGGAGACACAAGGCTGGAGCCTCCCATTCTGCCCTGCTGGTCTTTGTCCAGACGGCCTCTCTGCCTCAATGCAATCCAAATGACAGGGCCAATTCCCCTTCCTGAACTCTTGAGTTTTTCCAGGGAGAAAATGTGCTTTTGCCCTACTTTTAGTAAATTGATGTTTCTGTGCTTTTGCTTCTCTAGTGCAGCTGAAAACATATGGACACTTTTGGCAAAAAAAAAAAAAAAAAAAGTCTCTGATTCATCTGGCTAAAGTATAAATTTTTCCAGATACAGTAAAAGCCTTTTATGAAATTCTTTCTTCCACCATAGATTCCAGTAGATCATGGAGCAAGTCTTCTTCCTCGACACGTGGAAATTGTGTTATCCCCAGTTCCCAGATCCTAGGACTGCAGATTCTCCTGATTTTTATTTCCGACACTTCCATGGAGAGGAATTTCCATGGTCCCAACCGCCTGGATGGGGTCACTGGCCTTTCCCAAAAGGGGCAATGCCTCCCTCACAGTAGCATGGCAAGGAGCTCCCCAAAAGACAGCGTGAGAGGTCAGGGCTGGTCAGCAGGTCAGGTTCTAGCCAGGACAGAGCCGTGTGTCAGGCTAGATGGCACCGACAGGAGGCACAGCTGGACACTCCCAAGGAAACAGTCCTACAGGAGCAAAGGGAGGGAGCCCGTGCCCCGTGGCCACTGCAGCCCTCCCAGCAGTGTCCAGAGAAGAGCTGAGGTGCAGAAGACCATGTAAGTCAAAGTTCAAAGCCTGTCAGAAGTAACCTATGGTTATATTCCAACAGAAACTTAAATTGAGCCATGATATAGCTCAGACTCAGTTTAAAACTTAGGCCTCTGCTGAGCACAGACCAACTAGAAATCTTCACATATGGTTTGTCCTGCAGCTCCTGTGATGCCCTATGTTTGGGGAGTTTTGACAGGGTTTCCCGGCCTTCCTCAACCCTGTCTGTCCTGGCAGGTGCCCTGTGTTGTCACTGATGGGTCCTGAGATGTACAGGGGGCCTCAGGACCAGCCTGTGGGAGAGTCTGAGCTCCACTCAACACAGTAAGAAACAGACAAGAGTGGTCCCCTGACTCCTCAGAGCTGATGCTAGGTGGGCGTCCTGACACAGGATCTTGCTCTTCTCTCTTTCTGGCTGTCTAGATCTTTGACTCCCAGTCCTGCTCCCTCCCACCCTCAGGGTCAAGTTGCTGAGGACCTGCACATAGTAGGGGAAATGGCCAAGTGAACTTGCTTAGGGAGAGCCTTGGGCCACCCACCAGCTAGACCTGCCTCTCCCAGGGAACCTACCCTCCAAGTAATACTAGATCCACCCACAATTTGTGAGCTAATGAAAATTCTAATAAGCCTCCTATGACGTAAAGGCACCCCTAGTACCAAAGCTCAAGGCCATGCAGGGCATCTCACATCCAGGGTAAACCTATTCTCTGGGCTTCTGGTGTCGTCCTCTAGCTAGCACAGGGCCAGATTCATCTCTGTGGTCAGCAGCCATGGTGGGGGTGGGGTACGAGAAGTGGGGGTGTGTGTGTGAAGCTAGTCCCATGCTTGCAAAGGGTTCTGGCCACCTGTGGGAAGCCTGAGGTCTCAGAATCACATCTAGACGGGGCATAGAGCTGGTATAGCACCAGATACTGACCGCAAAAAGACTGACCACATCCCACATTAGCCAGGACATGTGGGCAGGAATCTGAGTAGGACATGGACCTTCCCCCCCTGCCCCTCAACCCCCATCATCAAGGCCTGCAGGCTCTGGTGTGGTGAGTGGGGCTCTGTGTAAACACTGAGCAGGGGTCAGCACTGGTGATGCCCACATGTCCAGGAGCAAAGCCTGTCCATAGACAAGAGGAGGCCTCTCTGCACCAGGGCCTGGTCCTCCAGGTAGGCACCTCTTCTGAGGAGCAGGGCTGAGGCAAGAGGACCTCTTAAGCCCAAGAGTCCGAGGTTGCCATGAGCTGTGACAACATGGCAATCTACCCTGGATGACAGACTGAGATTCTGTCTCAAATTAAAAAAAAAAAAAAGGTTGTGTATGTTCTTCAAAATACGCTGTGGCCAGAGTCCAAGCCTGTCGGGCACGATCTGGACTTGATCTCCCTAAGAAATGTGCTGCATTTTCCCATCGCAAAGTTTAGTACAAATAAGTGTCTCCCCGCCCTAATTTTATTTCTCCTTTTAGGAAAAGCTTTTTTTTACATCTAACAGCTGAGCTTTTCAAAAAGATTTGTTTATGAGAAAAATATTTTTTTAAATGTTGTATATTAATCTTTCTGATAAGTGGCTCAAATTTTTTCTTGAAAAGCATTGCAAAGGTTTCATAAATTTACTTAGACATGTGTTTAGGGAAAATGCAGAGTTTGAAGGGATTTACAAAGACCATATATGATATGATTCTATTTACATGGAATTTTTGGACCAGGCAGATCCATAAAGGCACACAGGCCGTGTCCCTCCCCCACACAAGAACACTGTGAGGGGGACGGACACAGCCGGCCAGCCAGCAGCTGCTGACCCAGACAGGGCTTCTTTTAGGGTAAAAATGTCCTAAAATGATATTGTGTTATAAGTGCACAGCACTAAGACTCCACTTAGGGTGGTGCCTGTGGCTCAAAGGAGTAGGGCACTAGGCCCATATGCCAGAGGTGGCAGGTTCAAACCCAGCCCTGGCCAAAAACTGAAAAAAGTAAAACTATTAAAATGTTTAGTTACAAAACATAAACCAGCCCATGTCGTGTCCATAGTTTTAGTTCTACCGAAATGTCTTTAATGACATCTAACTAGGCAGGTGCAGTTAACACACTTTCATGGAGATTTGGATTTTATGTGAGTTCCAGTTAAGTTAACCTTCTGCAGTTTTTTCAGTTCTTAACAAATTTGTATTCTTCATTTGCAAAAGAAAGATAACCCTAACCCAGGGATTCTCTCTGGTGGGTGTGCACGCGGACATCCACGTGCCAGCATGCTTCAATTTTTGAAAGATTTCTCAGAAAAACAGAAAAGAGAAAAATACTATTTTTGTATATGCACATATGCTATGAGAACCAATCAACAAAAGAAAATAACAATGCATATTGTAGCTTCTTAAGAAACTTCAGACTTTTAAAGTTTGAAGGTCTTTTCTGAGTCTTCCGGCTCTGGGGACCCACATCTCTCCTTCCAGGGAGAGACAGGTCTTGGAAGAGCCAAGATGGTTGTGGCAGAAGTACAGAGAGCCCTGGTCCACACTGAAAAAGTCTCCAGAACGAAAGGCTTTGTCAGGAACATGTGTTGGCATCAACTCCACATAAGGACACAGGTGTCCTGCTCGAGTGCAGTCAAGTTTATCACTCACTGTGTGAAGAGGAGCCCTGTGGCCCGGCTTCCATGATCTGTATGAGAAGTGAACAGAAATTGTACCTTTAAGTAATTCTTTCAAGGTGAAATTGATTGGGACTGGGAAAAGTTTTCAATGTGATAATTTAGGATTGGTTGACATTACACCAGAGTTATGAAGTAAATTCACAAAAACTTTGGTGTTTGGTAAACGAGCCATTTGCTCAGATCCGTAACATGTTGTTCTGGTGGAGAGAAGTTTGCCAAGATGAACAAACTGTTTATCTTGACAATTTGATTTATGGGGATGTCTAGAAACAAACCTTAAAGCTGCATCCAAAATGTCACTTCATGTTTGAGCAAAATCACCTGGAAAACCAACTTCTCCAACAAGCGTTGGTGCCAGGAGACTGGCTGTGCACAAAGACAGCAGGAACCAGGTGAAGAGTTATTCACACTGGTGCCAGGAGACTGGCTGTGCACAAAGACAGCA